>NC_041385.1:37427081-37438655 GCF_002162155.2 Triticum dicoccoides | reverse complement strand
GCGGCGGCGGCGGGCGAGGGAAGCGAACCGGAAGTGGAGGGAAAAAAAAGGCGTACGTGGGTGGGAGGATGGGCGGAGTGCGAAATGGTTTTCTTTTTGGGAGACGAAACTTTATTCTTTTATTTTTAGGTGTATGTAGGTAATATAAATAGTAGGAGTATAAGTAGAGATTTTTTTTTTACGGAGAGTATAAGTAGAGATTAGTAGTTCCAGTCGGAGTATTGAATTATGATTTCTTTTTCGGGGAAGGGAGAACAGAGGGTGCACATGTTGGAGCAAATCAGCCAAGTTTGTACTAGCAGGTTGTGCAGTGAAGAGGGAGTTGTAGAAATTATGAATGTGATCCTTTAAAGCCCCCTAACCTAAAATAAACTCCCCCTGGTCATCCACGCAGCCTAGTGATTTTGTTACACTTTTTTCTCTTTGAACAACAATTGTGAAGAATTTAGATACATTATAACTGAGCATCTTTCCTCCCTTCTCAGACTATTAGCATTTCTAGCCGTCCAATCAGCACTTTTAAGCGTTTTTAGTCGTTCGATTAAGGGTGAACCCCACGCTCCGCGAGCCGCCGCCTCCTAACCCTAAGCAGCAGCCGCCGCCACAACTACTGCCGCCGCCTCGGTCCCCCTCCTCTTTCCCGTCGGCGGCCTCGTCGGCGGCAAGAGGAGTGGGGACCCGTCCGTCTTGTTTACTTTTCTTAGGTTTTTGTTTCTCCGGCAGCATCGACGAGGTGGTGGCGACGATGGCGTGTTGGAATAAAGTCTCTCCAGTCTTTCCCTACCTCGACGACGTCCGATCCGGCACCGGCGAAGGGCCTGTGAGAGTTTGTGTCCCCAGATCGGTTGGTTCCCTTCAGATCTTGGCAGTTTGTGTGTCTTTCAAGGGATACTTTTGGCTGGCGTTTGGTGTGGCGACCACGACATCTTCTTCTGTGTTGTTCTGTGGCTTAACCCGGTTTCTCCAACCCTCTGATCTGGTGGTGGTGGATTGCAAGCTTGTTCTGCTTGGGGTGATGCTCCAGCCGATGCTGCTTCAACGACTTTTAGATCTCGTCTCAAGGGGCGAGTGGCTATTACGGTCTTCAAAGCCTTGTATGGCGAGGGCATTTGCAGGTGTTGCTTTTCTTTGCTGTTGGTTCGGTGCAATTTTCAATCACCGGCGGGCAGCGTACAATCAGAGGAAGAAGAAGACTAGTATGCTTTTTATTGTAATTTTATTTTTTTACTGGTCATTCTACGTCCAGTTGTCTATCCATTGTATTGGCCTTTGTTTTCCTCGATGATAATCATATTTAAGATGCCCTTTGGGTGTCTTTATTCAAAAAAAAGGGTGAACCCCACGTACACTCGGTTCGCCCGCTACGAACGAGCGCTGCAGTGACGGGCCGCTGCTCTAGCGACAATTTTGGGCGTCCGCTGTTAAATTGGGCCTAATGGGCCTGAGCTGTCTTTGTACGTGCATCCAAAAAGCTGGACTGTCCATGGTCCACGCAACCCTCGTTAAGGTCGCAACCCTACCATGGCGGCGGACGATGGGACGATGCACTACTCCCATGGCGACGGCGCTAGGCTCCGATGACACAAGGACCTCCTTCATGTCTGACCTCTCATGCCAAGACTATGGCACTCTCGCCATTGGTGACGCTGACCAAAACATCGAGCGACCTCCGAGCGAGATAGAGCTGGATCGGTCGGCCTATTAGGCTAGTCATAGTGGGAGTAACATAAGTAGTAATATAGATGTCACATAAGCAAAAAAGATGACGTGTCATGTAATTAAAGAGGAGAGAGACAAATAGAGTAACATAATATGTTACCATCACATAGCGGTTTCCAATACAAAATGAGTCTACAAAGCAATAAATGAAGATATGCATGTTACTACACCTATGACACATCCCACTATGAAGGTGGTAACATGGACTAGTAACATTATGTATGTTACTAGTCTAAGTTACTCCCCACTATGACTAGCCTTATTGCAGAGGAAGGTCAATGAACCGATTCAAGACAGAGAACAGAGGTAATGGTTCGATCCAGCAAACGCGGGCGAAGTGGGTCCGGTCGGGTGATGTGCTCAGCGAGGCGAGGCGATGGGAAACTGCCTAATCATGCGGGTAAATTGCAGTTGATGCAGCAGGGAGCTATGGAAAGCATCAAATCCCGTTGTTGAGTAGAAATTTATTTCGATATGCACCGGCGTGGAAACTGAAGCATCAGTTCTCGGTACCCATTCATGGCAGCTAATGTGCATCTCCCGCCGTCTCTTGATATATGTTGCATCTAATTGGCTTCTGATGATACGGGTGTGTGCATCCCTCCCAACCTCTCCCATCCCATCCCCTTGCCTATCTACCCATCAACCTTTGAAGATATGTCCACCGGTAGTGGCGAAGACAACGTGCCAGCGTAAACAACATCATCGATGTTACTCTTGTGGCAGACCTGCTCTTCCTCGCCAGGGCGATGTGCACCATCCAAGTCAACCGCCGCACAATTCTGCCCACCACCATGGAGAGAATCTGGGCTTGCCCCAACCCTACGATTGCTTGATATATAGGTAAGAGTCAGGCTTGTTTGACTGATAAACAGAGCTGATGCTGGTTTGTTTATCATCTGTATTTTTGCTGATATACGGATCATCATTTCCTACTTGCTGCGATTGTGAACTTGCAAGCTACACATTTTCATATTCCCGGAAATTTGGTCTGGTTCGTGTCATGTATGTCATTGTAGTATTGATGCATGCTGTTTCGTGTTATTTTCATGGACGGTTATGCTTGTGAGGAGTACACAACTTTGCTTGGCTTGTATCTTCTCTCAACGAAGTATATACTGTTAGTGAGGTTTGTTGCCCCTCTATGGTTTAGACAAAAAAGGGCCTCCTTCTTTACCACTTTAGGGGATGGGAGTGAAGGGGGGGTTTACATACAACTGGGGCAAAGTGGTTTATGATTGAATCTCTGAGGCATTCTTATCATTTGGTAGATCCAAGTCCATGGCCTATTTCGGGTTCACTCGGAGCTTTGGCCAATTTTCTATTGTTTACCACATGCATTATCCTTTTCAGTTTGTCCATGTGTTGTTGCAGGTTGCTGATTATACAGACTCAATCCTGATCCTCCAGGTTAAACATATTGGTGGTCTGTGCGATGTAGTACACACAATGGTCGTCTTTGTGTACTACATACATCAAAGAATCTGATTCTGTTCAGATGTTGATCCAAAGATCAATCACTTTGGATTATTTTGATAAGTAATTTATTTTTTGAATTATTCATGTTTGCAGGCTCTGCAGCATAGAGCTTATGTTATTCCCTGCGAGGTTACATTCATTATTTGTGAAAAAAGAAAAGATGAACCGAGAGGTGCAGTCCGTTACTGGGAACATGTGTACATATCAAGTCAAAATGATTCATATGCAGTTTAGCAGTAGGTTACATTGTGATCAGAACTTTCTCTTAGTGCATTTGTATATAAATTGAACCATATATGAGTAGATATATTCTAAAAAAACACTAAATCTGTGGTATAGCTCCAGCTTTTATCTGCTCACATTCACACGATGATGATTATAAGGCCTCTATTCATCATGTATATTCTCTCAAATGTAATGTTCTCCATAGGGTGCGTTTGGAGGCAAAGTTTTTTTGTAGTTTTCTGAAAATACCGTGGTTTCTGAAAAAACTTTGGTATTAAATACTATGAGGCAAAGTATTCATTTATCAATTACCAACAACATATGCATTTATTTAGCATGTATGGAAATTTCTACGTCTGTCCTTGTAGTTGTGGAATTCTTATCATTCTATCGCAAAAATAGATGGGCGCAGCAAGGCGCGTCATTAATGGTCTAGTGTGTATTATGGTCACCATTTCTCAACCAATCTATGTGTGCTCTTTGTTTCCAATAGCTGTCCATCCGTTCTTCCAGTCATTCCAGACTCAGATTTTCGAATAGTACATGTCGACTGAATGTCATTTAATATGCGTTTGGCTACCTGCGCCAAATCTAACCAGGCCCCTAGATGCAGTTTTTTTTTGTTTTTTTGTTGTTTGGATTGTTTACAAACACTACTGGCCATGCATGGCACTGTGATTAAAGCACCTCTGGGCATGACTCTAGAGGAACGGCAAAATCCACCGTTTCTAGCGAGCCAAACCCAAGGGTTTGGAGGGGGTGCACGTAGGTTACAACGGCCGCACGCGCGGGGACACGTGGTAGAAGCCGCGTTGGTTCCCGATGCGGCGTCGTAACTACCCTCACCCTCCACCCACTGCCCACTCTCTCCTTCACCCACTGCTTCACTCTCCCCTTCTCTCGCTGCTCACTCTCCCCTCTATCTCTCACCGGGGGGACCACAAAATCTGCACAGTGAGCACCGCAACGAGGACCCTCCTCCATGTCAATGCCGGTATGCCCTCTGCTCCCTCGGTTGCATCAATTTTTATGTGGCCACGTAACGTTTGCCATGGGGTGTAAACACCTGGTTGGGCTTTGATTTTGCGATTGATTGAATCGATTTTGATTAGAGATTCAAGGGTTTTCACGCACAAGGGGTAGGAATTTCTAGGGTTTGAACAAACCCTCGACTTGATTCATCGACACGTTGGATATAGCCTAGCCGCAACAAAGATTCGAGGGTTTTGCACACACGGGGTATGAATTTTGAGGTTTTGAACAAACCCTCGAATCGATTCATCGGCACTTTGGATATCTTTGTCGGGGTCGTCCGGAACAAACTTGATCATACACAGGGACGGAGCTGGCATGTAGGCATTGGGGTCAATTGACCCCAATGAAATTACTAAATCCTTCATTAACTTAGTAATGATCACTATTGGTTTATAGAAGATGACCCCATTGCCATGGATATGACCCCATCAAGCTTTTTTTCTAGCTTCGTCCCTGATCATACATGTAGTACATTTTTTATTGGAGCCCTAGTTCATATGTGTATATTCAATGTAGATTGACAAGTTCATCATGGGAGGCAATGACAAGGCTGGCAAGGAGGTCGCCGCTGACGGGAGGGCAAGGATGTCGCCTTTGACGGGAAGGGCAAAGGGACCGCCTCAGGGAAGAAGGGCAAGCTGATGCTGCAGATCAAACTGGAGGGGATGCAGACAAACAAACTATGTGCATAATTTGGTTTTGACATGTATTCACTCATCCAGACTGAGTCGGGATATGCAAAGTGCCCAAAATAGATGCAGATAACCAAACAACTCCTTAACACATAGCCAGAGAGGAACTGAGCATCAGAGAACCCAGTATAAGAAAGAACTCGACGCTGATCAAATGATCCTTGCGCAAGTCACACCCATTATGCAAAAGAAGCCAGGATAGTTACTACTTACAATAGTTAAGTATGTCAAAACATACAGGAAACGTAATTATCTAATTCTATTGAACCAGTCTCTTCCTCCTTCCTCAATAGCAATAGTTCCAAATATATTTTGTACCGCACACTTCTCTTTTCCATCTTCCTTGCTCTGTCCTGTTCTTCAGCTTTATATAGAAAGTTCAACAAGATCTGCCAGGATCACCAGCTACAAATAGAAAACAGTCCAGCCAAACAGACCAGGTCGGCAGCTACTGAGAAAGGAAATAGGGAAAGAGCTCAGGAAGGAGCTGCCAACAACAAAAGAAACAACCGAAACCAGCCTATCCACTTATCCAGTATCTTGTTTCCTTGTTATTTTCATTATCTTAATTATGTTTTTTTCCCCATTTAATCAATGTAAGTATTCAGCAGAAGTCGAGAATCCTTTCTGTGAATCCAACGGCATACTGGCACAAACAGAATAACCCTGTTCTTCACCAAATATAGCACGCATTACTTGCTTTAATGTGTCAATCCTTTCCTGGGACTAAAAGGCTCAAAGGTATGTAAATCCTTCTCTGGGGAAAAGAGATACGCAAGGGAAACCAGAGCAGGCAATCCAAGATAGTAGTACCTCATAGAGAACCTCCGGTGCTATCAAATAAGCTGAGAAGCTTGCAGTAGCAGCAGGCATAGCTTGACACAACAAAGAGCGCACCTATCAGCTCTTCTGCACCACACTAGATAAGCATTTTTGTATCTAAAGTTGTAAACACACATAAGCTGTATGCCAGTATTACTACCATCAGCCCAAGTGGGCGGGAGGGCTAGATGTGCCAAATCTGAAGTAGTTGAAACATAGCTATGCAAGCAAGATGGTCGTGGCTGCAGTGGACCGACCCTTCCCAGCCATGGTCGGAATTCGAGATCGATGTACCTGAGGAATCCAGACAGCTCTATCGTGCGGCCACACGGTGCACGATTGGGAACGGCATGCATACCCGATTTTGGGAGGACCGCTAGCTGGACGAATCGAGAATACAGGACTTGGCGCTGGCAGTGTATAGGATGGTGCGCCCAGCCGCTCCCCCCCAGGAAGCCCCCAAAGCCACTTTTTGGGCGCCGGCGGGCAAAAAACGGCCCATTCGGGCACCAGGGACCCATTTTCACCGGATTTGGCGATTTTTACGGCTAGCACTCCCACCCCAGACCCAGCCCCCTGGGGCGCAGCTAGGGACGCCAGCAGTTGCTTTTTAACTGCATAGGCCCATTGCCAACTGCTCTCCTCCCCTCTCTCTCAAACCGCATCTATGACCGGAAGGGGAAGAGCCCGGCGAGGAAATGGTGATTTCCTCCGCCCTTCACTGTTCTGATTATATTTTAACAATGTTTTAAGTAGTTTGTAGTATGGATTTCCACTGTCCGCCATTGAACTCCGATGAACTATGTTCCTTTAGCGTGGCGATGAAATATTGGTCCGATGAACCGAATGAATTAATCGACTTTTACGTAGCGTTGCATGGATTGAATAGTTTTGAGGTTTCGTATATGAGAGACGCGGTTAGCCAACAAATGAGACGTGTCCGCGGGCGTTTGAGGGCCTGAATTTGTTGTCTCTTGCTATAGATGCTCTAATTGCAAATTTGCAATGAGGAACATGAACCGTGAGGTTTAGGGATCCATCACTACACTCTCCTCCAATACCACTCCTTACTCCCTGTCACACATGTAATGCACCTCGTGGAAGATGCGAGGATCACCAAAGCGGGCCCTTTCTACTGTATGCTGCGCCAAACCTCCATGGTCATTACCTACATTTCCGGGCACGCATGCTTTAAGTACCAAGCAGATACACACACACACACACACACACACACACACACACACACACACACACACACACACACACACACACACACAACGAGTAAAATCTAGCAAAACACAAAACTGACCATGTTGGCTTCATTTGAAATCTTAAATCACAAACCCTCTTTGGCGTGACGAAGGTTACTCGCCGCTCAAATGTACGTAGTTGACATTCGAGAATGAAACCGAATCATGCAACACCATTTACAGAGGTTGACAAAGGTTTGCTCCAAAATAATGCAACAGGGCCTCATGGATGAGCTCGACCCACTCAGATTCCTAAATCTGGCGACACTGTACCTCTTCTCACATTTATTAGACGGATGTGTGCGCTTCACCGCGCCGGGAAGCTGGCGGTTTGACATGCGCTTATCAGCAGGTTATACCACGGCCGGATCATTACGAGTGGCAGGGCCGTACTCTGGTTCCAGACTGGGTGTTTTTGTGTCCTTTTATGCGGTCCGGTTGGTGTCCCGCCGGTGGGTCCTGACATACATATTATGATATATATACACCAAAATACACTCTACATACAACCAAAAAATATGGAAATTAATGGGTATGTGATTCAAAAGAGCATGCAAGACCACACATGGTCCCATAGGGTTGCAAAGAAGCACGTTCAACAAATCATAAGTCAAAGTTGCACTTGTCGCCGTCGATAGGCAACAAATGGTGGAACTTCATTTGTTGTATTAGTGCATCTCCGACGTTGATCCTCAAACCGAACACCGTATCCGTCCATGAACCGACGGGGACCAGTTTGCGGGCACTGATGCGGGAACCTGCCATACAACCCTGTCCCTAAATGTCCGTCCCTGATTTTTTTTTGAAGACGACAACACTCAAAATAATTATCGAAAATAACACAATCCATGATAAATAACATATAAATATCCCTAGTACAATAATAGGTCAAATCTGAGATAACCGGATGTTCAACAATAACATACAAATATCCCTAGTACAATAATAGGTCAAATCCGAGATAACCGGATGTTCAACAAGTTTTTTCGAAATCACCGATTTCAAATTCAACGACACTAGAGTCAGAAAGCGGCACATGTCCTCCCACACATACTGCCCCTTGAGCTTCATTCAATAATGTACGTGCCTGAATTGCCTGCCCTCGGTACTGTAGTATATCATGGCAACGCATGCAAACTATACAACGCGTAGAGCAATATCGAGTGAATTAATAAATTAACCAACATCTAGAGCAATAGGAAGCAAAACTTACGATCTCCACAGTTGACAAGCCCAATGGGCACATTGTCTCCCCTCGGTGAATCGCATCGCAAAACTTCATGACGGAGTTGCAGATAGTGCACCACCGATGTGTTAGCGACCTCATATTGCGTTCATGGATGACGTGCATGTGGTAGGGCACAAAGTTCTTTCACTCATGAAACAAAGAATGCAAGCTTTGGCAAAAGGTCGAGCCCTTGTTCATGCCTACAAAGTCCGCAGATATGGCCAACCACGCATCGCACAACAACGGATCCTCGATCACCGAATACCCCATCGACGTAATCTAGAAAACGACAAGAAGTTCAAAAAACAAAACTCAATGGCAGCATTTGACCGAACACCTGCCGGGCGTGGTGTCCGCCATGGACGTCGTTGGCTCGGGTGTGGAGGGACTCCTAGGTGGACAACGACGTAGTCCAGGGTAGGTAGGTGTGTGGGTGGGGGTATGCAGACGTTCGAGGATGCCTGGATGGCGGCCGGAGAGGTACAATGGTGGTGTCGACGAGGGGGGTGCAGATGAAAAGGGGCGGGGGCAGGGGCAAAGTGGAATAAAAGGGAACCAACATGGATTTGAGTGAGCCCGACGTGTCTAAGTCCTACGTGGCCGGTGTCTGGACTTCTGCAAGAGCGGTGTTACACAGACGACACACTTTGGACGATTTCCAGACGATACAGGGCATCCAGCCATCCATGCATAGTCCAAAAGTGAACATCGCCGTTGAATCCTCCCGTCGTCCACAGTTCGGCTGGTATTTGTCGTCCATAGAGTAATTTCGCTTCTACAAAGCCCCTCCCCGCCCCTCACCCGAGTTTACCTCCGATTTACGAGAAAAATGTATGTCTGTACCCGTCCATTGACCGATAGGGCATCACATTAGATGGGAAAGCACGTCCAGACAACTTGATCCAGACGGATGCGGGCGGTTTGAGAGTTAGCATTGGAGATACCTAATGCAATAGCATCCCTACTTTACACAGGCCAAACGAACGCCTCAGAATCAAGCAGTAGGTTATGAAAATAAAAGCTAGCCACTTTTGTCCTTTTGCCTTCATTTTTTCTTTTGTTGTCACTGCTAGGACAATGTAAAGCACACAAATACCAAGCGCATCCATGTCTTCACTTATTAAATTTTCAAATGAATTTCCACCTACAGAAAAAAATATCATAGAAAGTAGTCTTTGTTGATACTATTGGATTTCTACTACCGAATGCAATGTTTACCACGTAAATTTCAAGGAAAAAAAATGTGCACACAAGAAAATCTCGAGATAGAGTAATCCTAAATTTTGTTGCATGGCAGAGAATAGATGGAAAATACAAAAATAGATCCAGTGAGAATTGTAGTGTAAAAGGAGTGTGCAGACCCATCCTGGATTTTAAGCCTACTAGTAAAGAGTGAATGTTTTTTTTTTTTTTTGCGGGGATATGATTGGCTCGCCTGTAGCTACAATCTAGAGGGAGCAATGCAGTCCACTTGAATGTCAGCAGTTGAGCCAAGTGTATACGTACCGAAGCATTTTGCGTTCATTCAGTCTAGACAGCCTAGCAATGTTGAAAGGGGAAGAGAAACGATCGCCAAATGCCCATCAAACGATCATGCTTTTGTTGCGCGCGGTGCTGACCAGTGAAAACAGATGGAAGGGTTTATGCAGTTCCACGCTAGCTAGCTGAAGAATGGATACTTGAATCCAGACAGACAATGTTTACGAATTGGCACTTGCTACACTGGTACGGCACGAAGCAAAAACATACTCCTACTTACTGCGGTACAAAATTCCCAAGGCCCGTTTTGACCGGTAGTCGCCGAAGCAGACAGACGATCTCGGCGACCACCACGCGATCGCTCGCTCTGGGCGGTGGCGCAGGATGGGCTGGCGTACCCACGTCACCCGCCGCGCGCAGGCAGCTTTTGCTTTGCTTTGCCAGCGGGCAGCCGGGGCAGGAAGGCTGGCCGGCCTCGGAGGACGCGCGGAGAGGAGAGGAGAGCCCTGCCTGCCGGTACGTCTTTTCCTCTCCACCCACCCACCCACCCCAGTCAGGCTCTCGGCTCTCACACCCGTTACGACGGAACGGCCGCAACTGCATGCATGCCTTCCCTCAAAAAAAATAAAAAATGCATGCATGCCACGCATGTACTGTACTCCTACGTAACGTACTGGTGCACGATCGACCCAAATGCACCCAATGTACTACTAATACTGTATAGTAACGTGTCTGTCGTCGTCCGAACTTGCCCGCTTTTGGATCTTGTTTGGAAATAGAGGTAATTACAGACGGAAAACAGGAGCACGGGCGTAGGCAACGCAGGGAAGGGCAGCATTGGGTCCGGTTCCGAGAGGGATCACCCACTGCCACCAACGCTAGCCTAAGGCTAGGCTAGGGGTAGTAGGCACATGACCCTACGCGGATAAGCGAGCAGAAATCCTCCCTCCTGTGCGGTGCGGACGGGACCGGACCGGACGGACGGAAGGAAAGAGGAGAGATCCCGAGCGCAGCCGTTGGCCTTCCCGAAACCACGCGCGCGGGTGGAGGGGCGGTGGGGCCGCGCGCAAAAGCAGCAAAACCGCATACGCCGGCCCAACTGGCACGGGAAGGGAGCTACCGTCTTCCCTGTCTCCCCTGTCTCAAAAAGCGGTGAAGAAAAAGAGATTTGATTCCATAGCATTTACTGCTTCAAGTCCTGGTCCTGGTCCTGGGTGGTGGCGATCACAAGCCCTGGCCCTGAGCTCGGAAAGTAGTACAGGCCTTGTCTTTTACCCCCTCTATCTCCCTCCCTCCCTCTCTCTTTCTCTCTTTTACACGAAGAGAGGTGACTTGTTTCAACGGATCGTCGATCTGCAACGGCTCAAACAAACAGAAAAATCTTTTTCCAGTCGCCAGAGTGAATTCAGAATTTTCGAAATAAAACAAGTTAATTTCGGGTCCCGTACGCACGCATGAATTCATGCATGGGGTGCACCGACCGCTTGTTTCCGCAGCGTTTCAGCTTAATCTGTGCGTGGGTTGAGTCCTACCGCCGGGCATGCACGGTCCATGTACACTCAGCTTAATTCTGGGGTTCATGTCACCCAAACAAAGGTTGCGAGTGCCGTTGCTGTCCAGGCAACCTCACGAAGGCACACGGTAA
>NC_041385.1:37371898-37426771 GCF_002162155.2 Triticum dicoccoides | reverse complement strand
GCGGCGAGATGCAGTGAACAACATAATAGCTAGAACAACTCGCCTCAACAATTCCATGCTCGATGTTCATATTGCAATGCTATGCATATTGGATGGAGTCATATTTGCCAAATTTTATGTATACCTTGGTCCCTGATTTGAATTTTGCTTCATTAGGTTTCGACTAGAACAAGCCTTTGGCTCTGATGTAGAACAAAACTAGGTTGTGGTCAAAACAGCTCTTTTTTTTGCGGCTTTTTCGAATAATGTTCTTCACAAATGAAAGGTGCATTTGATGAATCGGCACAATGGCAACAAAACGGTGTTTGGAGAGAAATGATCCTTTCGAATATTAATTGGGACCAACACTAGAACAAGAAGCAACACCAATCCCCTGGTGTGCCTGTTAGATACTACTAGAAGAAGGCACATTTCACCTATGTTCTTGTGGCACAAGCTTTCCTGCTACCGTTTGACTAAGATTTCAGTGTTGGGCGATGTGTTCTGCAGCATGACAATTGAAGCCTTAATCTTCTTCCAAGGTTGGTATAAATGTGTAGATCCATGTACTACCAATATTGGTGATAAAGGTCTCTGACTAAATATCACTAAATATCACTAAATTCATCTTATGCAGTCCGTTGATTCTAGAAATGACTAAGGGCTCCCCGGTCTCCATTATATGTAATGTTTGCATTGTGGCATATAGAGGCATGGAGCTCATTATACTAAAAGGAAGATCGCACTCACTCAATCGAAGACCAGCATGTCAGCGTAATGTATCACTATTACACATTGGTTGCCATTTTCACTCAGTATCAAGTAGTCGGTGGTTGCGGCATGACCCATCCACCACTTCATGGTCATGGATACCCCAAATTGGGTGTTTGAGGAAATCGATCAATGGATGCGTGCTTTTTTCTGGGCTGGCAAAGACAAGGTGAATGGAGGTCAATGCCTCGTGGCATGGAACACAATCTGTGGACCGACATGTTTTGGGGGCCTGGGCATTCCGAATCTGCAGCTACACGCCCTTGCTCTCAGAGTGCGTTCGGAGTGGCTCCGTAGGATGGACCCGGCAAGGCCATGGCAGGGAATCAAGATGGTAGAAGACAAGGAAGCACGCCAGGTTTTTGATAGTCTTGTGAGGATCCAGGTAGGAGATGGAGACAAAGTTCTGTTTTGGAGAGATAGATGGATCCACGGTTTCGCCATCAAGGATTTTGCGCCAATGATATATGGACTCGTGGCCAAACGCACGAGAAACAGAAGGACGGTCGGGCGGGCAATGGACGAGGGAAGTTGGGTTCAAGACGTGGGAGAACTATCTTTTACAGCTCACATGCAGCTCATGCATCTTAACCACGCCATCCATTTGGTCCACCGCGAGGAGAACCTACCGGATACTTTTACTTGGCCGTGTGACCCCTCTGGCACATATACTACCAAATCTACTTACCAGAGGTTGTGCACGGGTTTGGAAAGGGCACCGTACAGTGCGTGTACCTGGCGGAGTTGGGCACCTCTCAAGTGCAAGCTCTTCGCTTGGCTAGCGGTGCAGCATAGGTTGTGGACCTCTGACCGGTGTGCGAGACATAGATTGCAAGATCATCCTTCGGTTTGCTACACTTGCAACCGGGGCGAGGGCAACGTTGAGCACATTCTCATCAAATGTGGGTACACACGGGAAGTGTGGGATGGTTGCCTTGATCATCTCAATCTGGCGACCGCTAGGCCGACCCATGAGGACACCTTCCTTGAGTGGTGGCTGCATGCAAGAGCGAATTTTCACAAAGCGGACAAACGAGGTTTTGATACTTTCACGTTAGCGGTGGCATGGTCTTTGTGGAAGCAACGGAACGCGAGAGTGTTCGATAGGGATAGCCAAGTTAAGACGACGCATGAACTGAAGGCTATGATCATCAACGAGCTTGCCGAGTGGAAGCGGGCGGGAGTCGGAGTAGGAGGTTTAAGTCGCTTTGTAAGAGAGTGGGCTTGTAGTTTTTGGAGTAGGAGTAGTGTGGCTCTTAACGTGTGTTGATGTTCGCATTGACCCACGAATCTTGTACATATTTTTGCTGCCTTCTATAAAATTATGGTACGCTTTTGGCGTACTCTCGAAAAAAGTGCCATTCGAATGTCATGCTTTATAATATCATGCTAATCCCACAGAAACTTCTTATTTCTGCAATAGTGGTTGACCTCTTCCAATCTACCCCTGCCTGGATTTTTGTTGGATCAGTCGATATGCCTTCTCCTGAAACAACGTGTCCCAGAAAAGACACCTAGATTGTTTAACCAGGACTCACACTTCTTCAATTTTGCATATATTGTATGCCTCTTTAATGTCTGAAGAACTATTTCTCGGTGTTGAGCATGCTCTTTTCCTTTCTTTGAATAAATCAAAATATCATCAATAAACACAACCACAAATTGATCCAAAATGGTCTAAACACACGGTTAATAAAACCAATTGAGGGATGCTAGAGCATTTGTTAATTTAAATGGCATAGAAGTATATTTGGTATCATATGAGATTTATTTGGTATCCATTTCTTTTACTTCTAAACTCATGATAAACGAGCAGTTCGATTTTTTATGCTTCACCTGATAACTACTTTTGCGTTAAGAAGGTACCTAAGGAATCACCCATTTCCTCTAACAATCGCTAATCGCTTCTTTTTTAGCTATCCAATCCATCACAATATAACATCAAAGGCATTCATATCTAGTACTATTAAATCCATAAGAAATGCGGAAACGATAACATTTTTACGTACAAGTCCGTGCAAGTTTACAATAAAAATAAAAAAGAATAATAAAGAGAAGCCTGTTTTATTTAAAAAACAATGTAGATTGAATTCAATGATTTGTAACACTAACAAATAATAAAGAGAAGCCTGTTTTTATTTAAAAAACAATGTAGATTGAATTCAATGATTTGTAACACTAACAAATAATAAAGAGAAGCCTGTCTTTATTTAAAAAACAATGTAGATTGAATTCAATGATTTGTAACACTAACAAATAAATAAAGAGAAGCCTGTCTTTATTGGTGAATCGCTAACAAATTAAACATAATTTGTAACAGTTACTAATAGTTGGCATCGATAGGTAATAGTGGGGTTGGATTCAACTAATTGGTACTATAGTATTAGCTTATTGAAAAATTGTGGCCAGGCAAGAGCTGAAATTGCACTAATTCTAGCTGACCTTGAGGTGCTCACTAGTACTCCTAGTTTCTTTAAGTTTGATAAGTTTCATGTGAATCAGATAGACAAATTTGGCGCTCATTTGTGTGCCAAGGGAATAGGACGATGCAACCAGCGTTTATTGGTTTGATTGATGGGCTCTCTGGCCTTTTTTATGCGACTGCATGCAGCTTGGCACAAGAAAAAAAAAAGAAACGATATCAGGTTTAATAATAAGTGCTAGTAATAAGAAAACTAAAAAAAAGGGGAGGATCCTTCTACACAAGGGCTGGCCGGATATTTTCGGCTCATCGCGGCGCAGTAAATAAGTAACTTATCACTTCAACCAGTGCAGTAATAATAAGAAAAAGGTTGAAATGGGAAAACCGCATTCTCCTGGTCGCTGTCCCTCCCTACCCTATAAACCCCATCCCCATCCCACCTACCAAACCCAGTTCTCCCCTTCCCCTAGGTCTAGCAGTTTGAAATCCAGCGGCGGCGAGGCGCAGCCATGGCCTCAAGGCGCGCCGCCGAAGCCGCGGCGTCGTCGTGTCTCCTCCGCTCGTTGCTTGCGTCCGCCTCCGCCTCCACCGCCACCCCACCGCGCTTCCGGTCGGCCGCTCGCTCCGCCGCGCGCGACACGCGCCACCTTCTCGACCGGCGCAGTCGACTGCGCGCTGCGTCGCCGCTCCTCGCCCGCAACAACGACACGCCGGCGGCGGCGCTCATGGCGCGGTGCGCCGTCCGATCGCTCTCCTCCGACTCCGACCCGAGCACCAAGACCGCCCAAGATCCCGCACCTTCCAAGACCTCGGAGGAGGAGGACTCCGGAGAGCAGGTCCGTCTCCGGATCTCGGAGGAGGTGCACCCCACCCAGGTCGGGAAGGACAAGGGCTCGGCTCCGACGGTACATGGGGACGCCAAGGCGAGGGACGACTACAACAAAGGCGGCGAACCCGAGGACGACGACAAGGCGCCCGACCTCACCAAGTACCTGCAGCTGCAGGCGACGGTAGCCAAGGGCTTCAATGCCAAGCACGAGGTGGTCGCTCAAGACCCGGAGGCGACGGTGGTCAAGGCGGCCGCGGAGCGCGTTCAAGACCTGGAGCCGACGGTGGTCCAAGGTTTTGATTACCGGTCGAAATTTCAAGATTTCCCATGGTTACCGCATATTTCCGTGCCCCTCGGTAAATCCACGTACCAAGCAAAAAATACCAGTTTTTTGAATTTTTTAAATTTAAACATTTGATTTGTAGTAATGTATGTAGGATCTAATTAATGCCATGAGAGTTGGTTCTGGCGTGTTGGTAGCAACCTAGTTCCTGTTTTTAGAGGTCTCTGGTTCAAATGTGCATTCATTAACTTATTTGAATTCAAAATTCAACTATAAAATTCATTCGAAATATTATCGGTATCTACCGGTATTTCTCGGTAACCGTGGTAACCGCGTTTACCAGTCCCCCTCGGTAAAAATGCCTCATTCGGTAACCAAAACCTTGCGGTGGTCAAGGCGGCCGCGGAGCGCGTTCAAGACCTGGAGCCGACGGTGGTCCAAGGTTTTGATTACCGGTCGAAATTTCAAGATTTCCCATGGTTACCGCATATTTCCGTGCCCCTCGGTAAATCCACGTACCAAGCAAAAAATACCAGTTTTTTGAATTTTTTAAATTTAAACATTTGATTTGTAGTAATGTATGTAGGATCTAATTAATGCCATGAGAGTTGGTTCTGGCGTGTTGGTAGCAACCTAGTTCCTGTTTTTAGAGGTCTCTGGTTCAAATGTGCATTCATTAACTTATTTGAATTCAAAATTCAACTATAAAATTCATTCGAAATATTATCGGTATCTACCGGTATTTCTCGGTAACCGTGGTAACCGCGTTTACCAGTCCCCCTCGGTAAAAATGCCTCATTCGGTAACCAAAACCTTGCGGTGGTCAAGGCCGACGCGGAGCGCGTTCAAGACCTGGAGCCGACCGCGGCCAAGGAGGACGTCGAGGACTCTCAAGACCCCTAGGCGGCGGCCACCGCTCCCGACGGCGCGCCGGAGCACGTCAACCACAAGGGCTCCAACCCCCAGGCGGAGGCGACCGCGGCCAAGGAAGACGTTGAGGCCTCCCAGGGCCCGAAGGCGGCGGCCACCCCTCCCGACGGCGCGCCAGAGCACGTCAACCACAAGGGCTCCAACCCCCAGGCGGAGGCGACCGCGGTCAAGGAAGACGAGGCCTACCAGGGGCCGAAGGCGACCGCGACCGCGTTCGTGGCTGCAGCGGCTTTTTTGAAGGCCGCGTCGATCACCCTCAGAAAGGTGATGTCCGCCAAGTCGGTGTCCGCGGACAAGTCGGCGGTCGATTCCAGGATCTCATCCGCACGCCCTCGTCTCCCGCGGCGCGCTGGTACAAGGGTATCAAACTCCCAGCAGTTTGCCGCACAACGGCGGTTATTGGTGAAGCACCAAGAGGAATTGAAGCTTTTCATCATCGTTTTCGGGTAAGGCTACTACTCTCTTCCATTCACGTTTACTTTGAGTTCTGATCAGGGTGTAGTATAATCCCAATCTTGTTCATCTTTAGATGTGAGGTGATCGATTCAGCTCTGGAAAGCTCGCACCGTCGTATCAGGAAGCTACTTATCTGCTGTTTCGCCGTAGCATTTGCTTTCGCGGTTTCGGCCTTCTTCTATGGCGTGGAGTATGCTAAGAAGGAGCTTATGGGGGATGAGAAGATTGATGAGCTGAAGTTGAAGCTAAGGCCTATAGTTCGTAGAGTCATTTTTGGTCCTGACGACCCCTCTTCGTGAGTATATTCATTTTGGCACAGCTTGTTCATGGGTAGACTCCAGCTTTACTTCTCAAGAATACTTACCACATTTTCATTACCACAGGGCCGGGAAAGTCCAGAAGGAGGAGGAGAACAGAGAGGAGAAGGAGAAGATCAAGAAGGAAAACAACTCCTGGTTTGGCTGGATGAAGACTTCTCCAGCTCCACCCACTTCTACGTAAGTTGATCTAGTCGGTTCTCTGTAATTGTATGGGTAATTGTATGGAGCACGGATGAGGTTTTGTTTGTGCCCACTTAATTACTTTCCATTACCAATTTTTCAGGCCTGAGAAGGGCAAGGAGAAGGAGGAGAAGGGAGAGGAGAAGGAGAAGATCAAGAAGGAAAACAACTCCTGGTTTGGCTGGATGAAGACTTCTCTAGCTCCACCCACTTCTACGTAAGTTGATCTAGTCGGTTCTCTGTAATTGTATGGGTAATTGTATGGAGCACGGATGAAGTTTTTGTTTGTGTCTATTTAGTTACTTGGCATTGCCAATTTTTCATAGGCCTGAGAAGAGCAAGGAGGAGAAGGAGGAGAAGGGAGAGGAGAAGGAGAAGGTGAAGAAGCAAAACAACTCCTGGTTTGGCTGGATGAAGTCTTCTTCAGCTTCACCCACTTCTACGTAAGTTGATCTAGTCGGTTTCTGCGATTGTTTGGAGCACGTTTAATTTAGTTTGTGTCTACTTAGTACTTACTCTCAGTACCAATTTATCATAGGCTTGAAAAGGGGCAAGAGGAGGAGAAGGCCAAGGAGAAGGAGAAGGCCGAGGAGAAGGAGAAGGCCATGGAGAAGGAGAAGGCCGAGCAGAAGAAGACCGAGAAGAGCCCTCCTTCAGCCCCACCCTCTGCCCGGTATGTTGGTTTAGTGTTGTCCCCATTATTGTTTGGAGCCTGATGGTTATGTAGTATGTAAAATTCTGTTCGTTGTGTAGGATGGATGTCCACAACAAGTAAAGTAAGACCACCTGTGAGGTAGAGGCAGCATGACAGTCGGTTCGAGGAACAACATGATCGGGGACAGAGTCGAAGTTGTGAATTAGTTTTGCTTGTTATTTTCTTGATGAAAGGACTGGGTGGTGAGGAAGTTTGCCAAGGATGCTGTAACAGTTTCATTAGCCTTGATTGCTTATACTGTGGAGAAACTATGTTACTTATCCATCTTAATTTGTGGTGACGAATTTTTCATACATTTAGTTTTTATGCCCGGAGCTAACATTGTTGAAGTCTAACAGTACTGCAGCATATGCTTCCAAAGCAGGCAATCTTTTATTGTTTATGTTGATTCGGCCAAAATCGTCATATGGTCACTGTGCTAGAGTTGCTATTAGGAATCATTGTGTTATTTTCGTAGGAATTGTTTCATTCGCTCTAACCTCACGTGAAAGGTCCTACATCTTTTATTCAAGATGAGATGTCACTCAATTTTTATGTTTTTTCCCCTATTGTGTTTTATAGAAATCCTATGTATCGAAGATGCCCTCAAACGGGAGAACACCATACACTCACTGGAAAAAGAAAATCCTCCATTTAACCAAAATGCTGCGAGCCTTTAACCTTTTAAAAATCATTTGGCGATATGCCATCATGACCCAATCACATGAATAGGGCGAATAATTGGATCAACAACAGCAAATGAGTACAAGTTAGGATAAGGGATTTTGGTGAGAAATCAACAAGCAAAAGGGTGGGATACAGGAGAGGATGATGACCTAGAGAAGGGGACAAGAGAGTTGCAGAACTATTCATTGACTTGCTGGCCCCCTCTGTGCTATTGCTTCTTCTTTAGTCTAACTCCAACATGCGACCCCATTTTGTCCGGCCGCGTACGTTTGGGTCGAGACAGACGCAAATCATGGCCTAATGCGCGGCTGCAAGCTGGCATACGTTTTCTGTTCGTCCGCGGCCCATTTCTTGCCCAAATTTGGGTCGCGTTTGTGTTGAAACAGACAACGCGTGGACGGGCGGGATGCACGCCCTTGTCCTCCCCTGGCCCGCTCATCAGGGACGCAATGCTCGCATCTCCCTATTCTTTCCCCAAAACCATTCCGCACTCTCCCGTCTCGGCAGCCACCTCCGTCCATCTCACGACAAAGAAGAAGCCGTAGTTGGAACTCACGCCGGCGGAGCTCGACAGACTCGATCAAGAATCAGCCAAGAGGAGGGCCCGGAGGTCCGTTCATGTAGGAAGAATAGCCGCCGCCGAGTAGACCCTCGAGGCCGCCGTTGCGCAACACAAGGCCGCCGTTGAGGACAAGGTGGCCCTCGTCGGCAAGGCCGCACAAGCAGCAATGGCGCACACCCTCCTCATGCTAGGGTTGTGCCGACCCGCCCCGGCCATTCTTTCTGCCGCGGCCAGATCATAAATTGGTAGTTTGTAAGAAACTACTAAGTGTACTACTTGGTACTTATATTGTGGTATTCTCCTTTATGTATTATCCGTAAAACCTGCCATTTGCTTGTCTTGTATGACTTCTTAATATCCGCTGTGAGAACACCTACCCCAACCAAATATGCGCGTGTTAGCGATGGCCATATGGACGGAGGCCCCTTTGCGAGCTCGACTTGCTGGTCGGTGGCGCTGTGCACTGACGTTGGCAGCGAGCTCTAGGCCAGTTCTCTGCATACATTAAGATTTGTCTGAACTCTAGCGACTCGGTTAGGCCGTGAGCCTTGTTAGCCTCCTGCCTCTTGAGGCAGGAGGTCTATGTACCTCGAATACAACCCCCCGTACTTGTACTGTGAAGGGTTGCTGGATGCAGCTTTTACTGCTGAGCTGCCAGAAGGTCCAAAAAACGATGCAACCCCCAAGTCGCAAGTAAAGAGAGAGAAATCTTTTATGACTTGCGACTATCCAAGGGCGTTTCCTTGACCCTATAGGTAAAGTGATTTAAGAAGGATTCTCTCCTTACCTATTGGGTGGGCAGATTTACAACAACAACAACAAAGCCTTTAGTCCCAAACAAGTTGGGATAGATTAGAGGTGAAACCCATAAGATCTCGCAACCAACTCATGGCTCTGGCACATGGATAGCAAATTGGGTGGGCAGATTTAAGGTCCAAAAAACGATGCAGCCCCCAAGTCGCAAGTAAAGAGAGAGAAATCCATCTTAAATCACTTTATTGCGACCTAATCACTTTTCCTTGACCCTATAGGTAAGGAGAGAGAAATCCTTCTTAAATCTGCCCACCCAAGAATTTTTTGTTGGTACAATCCCTCTAAAGTGTTTATTATTGCGTTCTTTCCATAAACTCCATGCCGCCAGTAAGAACATCTCCATGAAAAAAGGCCGGTCCCAAATTTGTTTGGCCAGAGTAACATTCTGTAGGCGTGGATTGCCTTGTGGCCAGGAAAGACCAAGATTGGTCCAACAATCAGTGCTGAAGCGGCACACGAAGAACAAGTGTTCCAAGGTTTCCTCAATTTGCAATCCACAAAGAATACAATTGTGGTGCTCACCAATGTTGTAATGTTGCCGTTTAAGCATATTCCTGGTGTTGAGACGATCGACCAATAGCAACCAACCGAAAACCTTAATTTTCATGGTGGATCTTGATTTCCAAATCCAGCCAAAGGCCTCATGCGCTCGAATATCCCTGAAGTAGAATGTGTAGTACTTGCGCGCCATGAATTGTGCTGGTCCCCATGCATATGGCCAAACATCTTGTTCATCTGATAAGACAGTCGTGGGCAAGTCAGATTGAAGTTGGCGAACTTCAGCGTGCGCTTGTTCCGAGAGTGGTAGGTGGAACGCCTCTCGTAGTGACGTGATGCACAAGAAATCTTTGACTGAGATGTCTTCATTGATGGTGTAGGAGAACGCTCGAGGATATTTGTCAGCAATAATGTTGTCGGCCCAAGAGTCTTTCCAGAAAAGATCATTCTTGCCATTTGCCACCTGGATTGTGGAGATCCCCCTGTAAATGGGCATTAACTTTGCGGCGACATCACGCCACCAAAAGGAGCCACACGTGTCCGAGGCATGTGGTATGTGGTTTGAGTAGTATGTGTCCCAAATGAGCTGAATCCAGGGCACGTCCAAACCATTATAGAATTTGTGTAGATATTTGAGTAAGAGAGCATCTCCTTGTGTTCTTAAGTCAATCACACCTAGCCCTCCGCATTCTTTAGGTTGGCAGACCATGTTCCAGGAGGCTAGGGAATTGCATTTATCTCCTTGTTCAGTTTTTTTGTCCACAAGCATTTTCGTCTAATCTTATCCAGAAGTTCAATGATCTTGGTTGGCAATCTGAGGGTACATAGAGCAAATATGATCAATGAAGTAATTACTGAATTGAGCAGGGATAACTTTCCACCGTAGGATATCATATTAAGAGTGGCAGTGAGTCTTCTTTCAATAGAGCAAACCAGCGGCATGAGCTCAATGACCATTGGACGTGTAGTTCCAAGCGGAAGACCCAGATAGGTAAATGGTAACTTGCCTATGGCACATCAAAAAATACTGGCTATTTCCTAAGTCTTTGCCGGGTCACAATTCATTGGGATGATAGTTGATTTATGAAAGTTTATTTTCAACCCAATGGACGTTGCATAGTCATTTAAAATGTCTTTGATAGTTGTGCTTGTTGTGTGCATGCAGGCAGAACCAAGATGGTGTCGTCGGCGTATTGAATGACAGGATAATCCTTTTGTTGTGAGGACGGGAACGACAGTTGGATCAAATTGTGTGCAAAAGGATCATTTATGGCAGCTTGTAAGAGGTCGGCCGCAAGAACAAAGATGAGGGGAGAGAGAGGATCCCCCTGTCTCACACCGCATTTGCAGTAGAATTGTCGGCCACGAGTGCCATTAAGAAGGACCGAAGATTTTCCCGAAGAGAAGATGCACAGAATCCAGCCCAGCAATTTATCATTGAATCCCATGCTTTTCATAATTTCAACCATTGCCTCATGCTCTATTGTATGAAAAGCTTTGGCAAAATCTAATTTGAGAAGCATAATTTCCTTTTTGGATGATTGACATTGATATATGTACTCATAAGCCCATGCAAGACAATCTTGTATAGTCCGTCCTTTGAGGAATCCATATTGGTTCCTGTGCACGATTTTGAGGATGACTTTTTGGAGTCTATTAGCCAAAAAAAATATGACAACTTTGAGGCAACAATTGAGAAGCATGATCGGTCTATAGTCATTGATAGACTCTGGAGAGCCGACTTTGGGGATAAGCATGATGAAGCCCTCGTTAATGCTTTCCAAATTGAGCCCCCCATTGTGGAATTGATTGCACAAGTTATACAAGTCATCCTTGATGATTGGCCAACATCGTTTTAAGAATAAACCATTGAAGCCATCCGGACCAGGGGCTCTGTCGGCGGGCATTTCTCTAACAACTTTGTCGATCTCCTCATGTGTAAAGGGAACAGTGAGATCATCAAGTCCATCACATTTCTTGATTATTCGAGATAGGTTGAATTTCATATTGCAAGGTCGTGACGATCCCATCCTTTCTTTAAAGATTTGAAATATTATAGATTCTTTTCCTGCATGATCCTCCACCAAAGTGCCGTCCGGAGTTGCGAGAGAAGCAATATTGTTCTTCCTATATCTCTCTGAGGCCAAGGCCTAGAAAAATTTGGATGGTTCATCCCCGAACTTGACCCATCTAATGGTACAACACTTTTTCCAATAAGCTTGTTGATATCTTAATAATCTTAGGATGTGCGCCTTGAGAATTCTTCGGAAGTTAGCTTCAGGTATAGATAAAGTCCGTTTATTTTCAATCTCATCAATCTCACAAAGGGCTTTGTTTGAGGGCCACATATAGTTTAGAGATGCTTTTGCTCCAATGTTTAAGATCACGTCTCAGGATTTTGAATTTGCGGCACATAATAGTGGCAGTATTTGTGGAGTGCACTGGTTTGGCCCAAGAAGATTCAGCAATTTGCATGAAGCCCGGGTGTTGGACCCAGAACGATTCAAAACAGAATAGTTTTGATTTAGGGATATTTGTTTCAATAGTAACCACACATGGAATATGATCTAAGACGGGCTTACCAAGGGGTTTAACCAAAGTTTTGGGGTATGAAGTGGTCCAATTTGTGCTCGTAAAAAACCAATCCAATTGTTCTAGCAGTGGGTCAAGCTGCATATTGCTCCAAGTGAAAGAACGTCCCTTGATAGGCAATTCAATGAGGCTTTGAGAGCGAATGAAATCATTAAATGTGTTCATGTCATTAACGCTTCCTCCAGGCTTATTACGATTGTCTGGTGCACGTATAAAGTTAAAATCACCCACGAAGAGCCAATCTTCATTTGCAGGAATATTGAGAGAGCACAACCAATGGATGAACTATTCCCTCTGTTCACCTTGACATGTCCCATATACATTAACCAACGTCCAACTTTGCGCCGATTGAGTTGATTTGAAACGTGTGACCAGTGCAAAATCTTCAGATAAGAGCACGTCAGCAGAGAAAATGGTGCTATTTCAAATGGTGACAATACCCCCCGATGCCCCACGAGAAGGTACAAACGCAAATTCATCAAAGCGGCGGGGGCAGCAAGACTTAATGAAAGATAAATCAAATGAGGGTTTCTTGGTTTCTTGCAAACATACCACCGCACAACCGCTAGAAATAATCGCATTTGAAAGCGCTAACTGCTTGTCCCCGGAATTTAACCCACGTACGTTCCTACATAAGACATTCCAGTTCACCAAAAGACGCATTGAGGAAATAAAGTAAAGGATCTGCAAAGGAGAAATTAGGTCGAGGCCGAGGGCTCCTCCTCCTGTGAAGCCAGCAGAGCTGCGTCAGAGAGTTCTTCAGGAGGGATCGCGCACAACACCATGCCAATCTGCTGGATGACCCTGACATGTGTAGGCGGCGGAATCTGCTCATCATTCACCTCCCTGATAGTGAGGGCAGTGGGAACAACCCTGGGTTTTGTTGGAGATATGCCCTAGAGGCAATCATGTATGATGATATTTCCTATGTGTTTATGAATAAAGATAGTCCTTGGACATTATCAATCATATGTATCAGCAAGTACGTGACTTGCTTGTGGGACTATGCATTGTATGATGACTGTCCTAAAAGGTCCCTAGTCGAAAGGGCTGTGTGGACATGCAGCCGACTAGACTAGCATATGACAGAGTCGATGGCTCGGTCTCACTAGCCATGGAGCATTGGATGGTAACCGGATAATATGGACTTGGAAAGGTCTGGTCGGATTCGACGTAGTCGGATCCGAGTCTAGATAAGGTCCAAGTCGGACAGACCCAACTATGAGACGCAGCGATATGTCATCTGTGAGTCTCTAGGAAAACATACGTTCTATGTCCTAAGACCTGAGATGTCGCATGTACTCGGGATGGTGACATACTTGCTTTGGGCCGACCAAACGCTACTCCATGACTGGGTAGTTACAAAGGTAGGTTTCGGGTTTGTCTAGTCCCATGCTGCGAGACATGGTCGAGCAAGATAGGATTAGCCCCTCCAATCAGGAGAGATATACTCTGGGCCCCTCATGTGATCCGACCAGGATAAGCATGGCCATGCGACAGGGATTATGAGATAATCCGGTTTGTGGTCGGTATCACTGGAACGAGAAAGAGGTCGGGCTAGCACAAGGATGACAGTCTCGCCTTGAGCCCGACAACATATATCGTGAGGCAAAGGGAACAGAAGTGTGACACATTGTACATGTTCGCCTAACCAGCTTCATAGTCTGCTTAGTGGTAGGCACACCTTGCTAGAGGCTGCTACCAACCGTGCAGGTCGGAGGTGATCCGGACTGCGACCAAGCTGACTTGAACCTAAGGGGTCGCGCGCTTAAGGGAAGGAACCTACGAGGTCGGATCCGAGGACACTGGTCGGATGTGATCCGAGCTGTATTCGGATTGTGGCCGAGTAGGTTTGTGGGCTTTAGGGTCCGTGCGAGGCCCAAGTGTTGAGCCTGCGATGGACGCCTATATAAAGTGGAGGTGCGGCACACTTATTCAGTTGATCGCTTCAGCGCTGTCTTTAGGGCTTTGCATGTGTTGCGAATAGCCACCTCCACTCGCCGCCAACTGTGTGATCGTACCTAGCAGTCCGCCGCACGGTGTTCCTCCTGTACGCGCAGATACCATTAGAGGCGGTGCACTTGCGCCGCTCTGGCGAACTTGTATGCGGGATCGGACGACTAGCTGTTCGAGGGAGATCGGACGAGGAGGAGACGATCCACGCGGACGCGCTGCCCCAACTGTTCTTCCGCTGCATGGCACTGCGCGTCTAGTGGTAACAAACTGTGATCCATCTCCCGTAGTATGTTCCTGGATGTTCTGCGCGTAGGAAATTTTAAATTTGCAGTCGACGCACCCTACCGTAGAACCCAACAGGTTTAACTTTAGAGGCTTTCATCTTGCTATCAGAAACCTGATGGACCTTGAAGCCATCATACTTGTTGGTGCGTGCACTTCTATGCTGAGCAATAGCACATTCAGGCACCACTGATTTGCCTTTGCGGGTTAGGATTGTGGATGAGCCAGCATAGTCTGGGACAGAGGGAGGAGGCTGCTACACTTGGCCCACAGAAACAATCTGCATGTCCATTGGATCAGACGAAACTTGTTCAGAAACTTGAGCCTGATCAGCCACATCCACAGTGTCAGTGGTAGGAGTAGTAAGCTCCCAATTGACAGCTTCAGAGAGATCTTCAATAATAACATTAGAGGAAGAAGCATTTGCTATTGTTTTGGAGGCAGAAACCACAGACAGAAGGCCTTCATGTTCAGAGATAGTAATTTTAAAAGTGGCTGAATCTTGCTGAAATCCATAATGATCTCTCCATGAGCCAAAAGAAGCCACAATGGGCTTAATAGCAGCAACAAGAAAAGTGTTTAGCCTGAACATGGGAATGCAGTCCCTAATGAGCATAGCAGGTATGAAATCACCTTGAGTAGACATATCCAAGTGCAAGCTAGCAACATATATATTCAGAGATAATTCAAGCACATTGGTTGGCAGAGAAGCAGATTCAGAGCAGAGTGGTTGAATTATTTGGTTGCTCCCAGGACTGACCAAAGCAGAGACCTCATTGTTAACTGTAGGAGCACCAGTAGCATCCTATGGCCAGTACTGGTTCATGAGATTAACAGGCACTAACACATATGAGTCAGAAATGGTTGCACTAGAATCTGAACTAGATGGTACAGAAATAGAGTCATTCCAGGCAGCCCCAGTGCTGTCATGCATATTCTATGGTGGCACAATGCCATGATCAACCTGGAGCCCCTCCCCAGCCAACCATTGCTGGAAGTTGTAAAGCACATGAGGTGCCTGTGGAGGAGGAGGCGGCCACACACCCCACTCAGGGTGAATTTTAATGTCATTACCTTCATCGACTACCACATTTTCTCCTTCATTGGCTGCAGCATCTGCCACTGCATTCTGAGCCATCCAGTTATGAAGTTGCTGCTGATATAGTTTCTCTGCATTCAGACCTTCTCCATGCATTGGATGAGGAATACCATCAGGGGGTGGTGGATCCTCTCCAGCTGGTGGAACTTCAGGTAGATGAGCGTTCCAATTGTTACTCCGCAGCATAGTTACAGCAACAGTCCAGCATTGCCTTACCCCTCCTATCTGACGAACAACCAGGCTTTTGGGCACTAAGCGCAAATGAATGACTCTGACTTTAACAAGCACCAGCCTCCTATCTCCTCTAGGATTGTTCCAATCAACCAAAGCACCAAAGGAATCAATAGATTTGTGCATTTAATGTTGTGTCTGATAATCGTAAGGAAAACCCACATACAGAATGCACACCTCCGGGCCAAAAGTAGTCAGGCGCATGTTGAGGGCAACATCATGAGGGACAAATGAGATAACAGTGTCTTCTTCAACTTCATTTTCGTCAAGCTCAAAGGTGGTTCCCACGACCGCATCACGGATGACAAAAGAAGCAAACGCAAACAAACCAACGCCTAGTGGATGATCCGATACTTCAGAAGGGAAGTAATGTGATTCATGAAGCAAACCTTCAATGATGTTGCGCAGATCAGCCTTCTGATGAAAGGGGATGAATCGGTTGGCCTCAGCAATGGCCAAGAAATCATGGCGCAGAGGAGGGATTGGGCCGACGACCATGTCCGCACGCACCCTGCGGTCAGCCGGACCAAGCTCGATGGTCATGCCTGGCGGAAGGTAGGGGACGACGTTGATGGGATAGTTCGCCATTGGAGCGATGGAGGGAGCAGGAGCAGAGGCGTGCCCAGACTGCAAGGAAGAATGCATATCGTCCGCCTTGGGTATCGATTTGGGTACCTAGACCCCTCGACACTTATGCAAAAGTTTCTGGTAGGCGTCCATTAAGTGGCCAACGTGACCATAGGATGAACATCGCACGGTTGAGCGACGTCGGGTGGCAGGTGGATGTTGAAAGGAAATATCATTTAATCTCTACGGTAAAATCCCAGACAAGACGCGATCATTATCGTTCCAACGATACTTTCCATGACCCTCAGCAGTAGAATCTTTGACCAGAGGAAATGTATCAATTACTGATCTGCCAGAATTTTGTGCACGTAATATCGGCCTCCAAAATAAATATCAAGTCCCCGGGGCGCCACACTGATATTTTAAATGGCCCAAAAGCCCACAAGCCCCACTACAAGATTTAGTCGGGCACTCAAAGAACGTGGGTCGTAGAGGCACAGATGGTGCAGGCCTGAAATGTTAAATCCTATGGAGTGGATTTGTGGCTATTAGTCAAACACAGACAAGGGCTGTGATTGCAAACATGGCAGCCCAGACTCGGGCAATTTGCCACCCGATGATCAATGCCATTGCAATTACTGCAAATGACCAATTTATTGTAAATGAACTCTGGGGGTGGGACCGATGCTAATTTCCATAAAGAAGCAATTTTTTCCACCGAGATACCCATTCGGTAATGATCCAGAATATGATGCAATATAAATCCAGGAATTTGGTGCCAAGCCTTAGTTTGAAAATTATGCCTAGCAAAACGCCGTTGATTGATAACAACATTGTCAACCGACCGGCCAGACAAATCCACATTATGTGTCCGAAAATCAAGAAATTAGCCATTAAAGACTCATTACTAGGTATTGCAATTTCCTTACCAAGAGAATCCTGTCGGCTAACCGGAGGCTGCCGGAGCGTTGCCGGCGGTGAGCACGAATGACTGTCCACACCATTAACCTCAACTGAAAAACCAGCTTTCGCGAGAATATCCAGAGATGAAGCCTCAATCACATGACCCAATTCAGATGTAAAACGATGAGAGGACTTGCATGCAATAGGTGACCTGGTGTTGATCTCAGGGTTCTGCTGATCCGAGTTGGTCTCTAACCGGGTTGGTCATTTCATCTACGGTCTCAAGGATCGAGTTTGGCCAGACTTTGTATGCCATTTTAGTCTCTTTCGGCCAGGAGTACATTCTCGTTTGCATAATCCTCTCTCATGATGATAATTATGACAAAATCCTGTATCATCATAGATGTGGTGGGCTCCTACTTCTATGACAAAAAATCATGACAGAAAATGGGCTTTTCGTCCTGGGCGGGACGGAGATGCACCTGCATGACATTCTTTGGGCCGTCCACG
The DNA here is from genome assembly GCF_002162155.2 of Triticum dicoccoides. Taxonomy (NCBI): domain Eukaryota; kingdom Viridiplantae; phylum Streptophyta; class Magnoliopsida; order Poales; family Poaceae; genus Triticum; species Triticum dicoccoides. Next base: position 37,409,207 of record NC_041385.1, on the reverse strand, counting down.
ACGGAGAAAATCATGGTAGAAGAAAGGGCGAGGAAGAATCGGGGAGTTCCCAGTTACGGTGGGTGGTCGAGGCCAAGCGATGCAGTGTGGTTTGCGCGTTTCTCTTGTACGCGCGCGTGGTGCGAGCCGTGTCGCTATAATTGAACTCGAGCGATCTCCTACTGCTATGTACTGAAGCCGATCGATCAATCGATCCCTTCGCTCCTAACTGAACCCGACCGAGACTCCTATGTTGCTAACTGAACCCGATCGATCGCTGCTGCCGCATGCTTACTGAAGCCGATCGAACCCCCATGCGAGACGTAGCTAGTCGGTTGGGTTGCCTCTGGATGAACAGTGCCCATTGCTGCCGTGCGCGCGATACGTAGAACGTGTCGAGATGTGGTGTGAGTTGAGCCCGTTGGGTTGGTTGTGGATGAACAGTTCCTGGTGGGGGGTTGGATGAACAGGACCCCGGCCATGTGTATAGGCGGTTGCCGCTGGATGAACAAGACCCCGTGGTAGTATGCGGTTGCCGCTGGATGAACAGGAGCCAAAGGAGGCTGCCACACATCCCAGCCGGTTGGGGGTGGATGAACAGGACGCCATCAAGGCTGGTTGAACTGAAGCCGGTGGAGGCAGGATGAACAGTAGCCCTTGGATGAACAGTGTCTGGTGGAGGCTGGAGACAGTGGATGAACAGTAGCAGGTGGAGGTTGGAGGAAGTCGACGGTGGATGAACAGTAGCCCGCGGAGTCCCGTTTTGTGGTACGCCACACCCCTCCTGATGAAAAGGACCCCCGTTTCGACCGTAGGAGCTCAAAGAGAAGTCTGTTTTCTCCGTTTTGCGGTACGCCGCACACCTCCCGATCAACAGGACCCCATTTTGACCGTAGGAGCTCGAACAGAAGTCCGTTTCCATCATTTTGCGTTACGCCAGAACCTCCCCGATGAACATGACCCAGTTTCGACCGTACACGGTTGAACAGAAGGCCCGTTTCCTCCTTTCTATGGTACGCCAGACCTTGTTTCGGCTGTTCCGTCCAAGCCGGTTGGCTCCTGATGAACATGACATGTTCCGACCCAGTGGCTTCGCTCCCGATGAACAGGACGCATTCCGACCCAGTCACTTGGCTCTCGGTGAAGACACCGTTGTTTCCTCTGTTTCGACCCAGCCGGTTAGCTGCCGATAAATAGGACGACGTCGCTGCCGTTCGTTGCCTCTGCATGTACACGAGCTTTGGTCGTACGTATGCGCGAGTACGCGTTCGAGACCCTGCCCTTATGTACGTACGCAGCGGTATTTATTTTCTTGCAGCATGGCTGTACGTACGTGTACACGATATATATTGACGGGACTGCATGACATGCTACGTCCGCGCCTCTACTACGACACGTGCATCTCCTTACCGGGACACGGTTCTGCAGAGAGACCGATTGACCAGTATGTACGTACACGATCACGACCAGACAGACAACCCGACGGACGGTTTGACCCAGTGGGTCCCAGCTGTCAGGAAGGATAAGGAGGCACTTCCATCCATGCGAAGATAATGCTGGTGGGTCCCAGTAGCCAGGGAGGATAATGATCCACTTCCTTCCGTGCGAAGATATAGCTGGTGGGTCCCATCTGTCAGGGGGAAGAATCATTTTTTTTCCCGTAATACAAACGCACTTCCTTGTGTACGAAGATGTAGCTGGTGGATTCGAGCTGTCGGGGGGGGGGGGAACGTTTTTTGAGGCCCTTTCGGTAGGTCCCGCTATCAGGTGGATGAAGAATCATTTTGCGCGTAATAAGGATGCACTTCCTTGCTGCAGCCATGGACCCAACTGTCAGCCTATCCACATACTGTCCTCTTCCGATGGAAGGCGTTCCTTGATCACATTGATCACGCCGCACCGAGAGCACCAAGGCGGTGGATATCGGCGAGGCCTAAGATGGGAACGATTTGGAGTCATGGAACTAGGGGCACTGGAGTCCCTGGCGGAGGGGAGTACGAGGGACTGGTTCGGCTGCCGGGTGAGGCTGCCTTTGCCGGAGAATAACAGAAGGTGTGGGTGAGTACAAGTATGACCTGGCCACCGTTGGTAGTAGAGTGGGGCGGTGAGGCCTACGCGGCAGCACAGCCGGCCACGGGAGGCAGATGCAGGCGCTCCAGCCAATGATGGTTTTGGCGGCTGGAGCAAGAGCAACTAGATCAGAGATTAAAGAAGCAGGATTGTCATTGGATGACAATCCAACGACTCCATATGTCAGAATAATTTGTTGACTCTTTGTTTTAGACCATTATAAATTGTTTTGTTCACTAAATGGACAACACCTCGCGCAGGCTTCGTCTAGTGGGCCAACAAAGTCAGCTTCGAAAGCTGTGAGGGAATGCAGCCCATTTATTTAGGTTTTATAGCACATTTCATTTTGTTTGCCAATACATCTATTTTCTGGGTTTTGACTCAAAAATTAATCTATTTCCTGGGCTGGTTAATAATAATAATAATAGCGGATTTACTTTTTATGATAATTGTTTCTAAAAAAACTATTTATGATAATTTACATCACATTTGATTATTTATTCGAATACACCTATTTACTGAGCTGGGTCAAAAATAATATTGCGTACATGCAGCGCATTTATCATTTCTGATAATTTACAAGCCATTTGATTTTAGAAGAAATGGACCCATTTTCTGGGATGGGTGAAAAACAATTATGATCTGGACTGAACATTTCATATAAAAATAATATTGAGATATGAATATTATTAAAATATTAAGTTGCGCTTGGTAATCTTATTATATAAAAAATGAACTAGGCTGTACATTTTATTAAAAGAAAGATAGTCTAGGCTGCGCTTATTTTAGGATATTGTGTACAACCGTCGGCTCAGTTGCATTGTTGATGTTAAAAAAAGGCATGTGTAGTACAGTACAACTTTATATGGTTACTCAGCCCACATTCAACAACGCCGGAAATGCCCAAACAAGACTTCTTTACAACTTTTTGAAGTCACTGAGCTCAATTAATAACTTAAGAAAAAAGGTAGAGTACAGTGGAACCTAATTAAAAGCTATCACGAGCGAAGAAATAATTCGACGGGTCCCACTTGTGTGTGTGAGAGAGAGAGAGAGGGGGAGACCCATCATCCATGCTCATAAATACATATTTCAGCCATATGCATTGCTGATGCTCAATAAAAACTTGTATAGTTGACACAATCATATAGAACATCATAGCACACTGAACTTACATACAAAAATTTCACGCAGGTGACACAATCAGGGTGGAAGCGGTGGATCACTGCGGGTAGGGCTATGTTGAAACCAACGAACTCGTACATAATGGTTCATTATCAATGACGGGTAAATATCTCGAATGTTGTGCAAAGAAAACAAACAGACAACACAATAAGTTCTCCTAGCACATTAAGTTGACGTACAACCCTTTATAAAAAAGTATAGGTACAAAAATAGAATAGGTCACAATCAAATGTACTGGCACATCAGTGCTTCACACCGATTGTTCGGATTTAACTAGTATCTGACAAGATTAAGTTGTTACATCAAATTAGAGCACATCCAGGCAGCCAGAGCTACCTCTTCTCCCAAAGAAGCAGTGGCCTCCGCTGCGCGATGGAGTAGGCCCTGTGCCATCCATCGTTTCGAGCAACACGGGGAAAGTTTGACGTTGACTCCTGTAATGGACCTCGTCGATAGACCCTGGCACCAGCGGCGGCGGCAGGACTTCGATTGATGGATTGACCACTTCTTCGACATGCATGAACACTCGATACAGGTACATCCCTAACATGGTCCGCGACGGCCTTGGTGGCGACGAATAGTACAACCCCTGTTCCTGCACTGGTATCTCAACACCAATCACCTTCGGTATGGTGGACGACTTCTTCATCCATGCCATAACCGTCAGAGCCCAGCTGTCTAGAGGAACAAACATACTTACGAGCTTACGTCCAAGGTCGTTGATAAGCTCATTCATGGACTCGATGTTCCAAGCACGTCGAGGCATGCCGTGGAAGGTAAGCTTTTTTAAAAACTCAAGCTCAGAGGGCACCGAGCCCCATCCAGGGTGCCACCTATCAAAGCTCACCAGCGCGCCATCACAGAACAAACGCCGGGAAGATTAGAACACATGACTGCAGCCAAAAGTTGTCCGGAACCTGACGAAGAAATCAGCCGGTCATGGACAGACTTTGATGAGCAAGTCACTTATTTGGATGCCGTGCGCAATGCCAAGAGCTTTAACAAGGTCGTCCGGCGAGACGGGAGGCCGGTCACCGTTGATGGTTACCATCAGCACTTTGTCGGAAAACTGGTCGTCAAGCGTTGCCATGCCACTGTTGAGCGACAACACGCAATGCCCGAAGGCAGGACGGACCTTAGGATCTCCGTCTCAGAGATCCACATTGACCGGCGACATGATAGTGCTCTTGAGTACAGAGACTACATGAGGGGGATTTGGGGGAACTGGAGTTGGAATCAAGATTCCAGAGGTGGGGGAGGGGCGGGAGATTGAGGATGAAAAGGTACTAGCATGAATTTCGAACACACGCCAATATGCTCTCGGTGCGCAAGCGCACGAAACCCACATGTCGGCCTAAGAGTCCTTATTCTTTCTTTTTTTGAGAGCTCGACCTTTTTTTGAGGATCTTTTGAGAGCCCGGCCTGAGAGTCATAAATGACCTGTTTGGCATTGCGTTACTACTCGGCCCATATTCAACGACACTTCACTGGCCCAAACAAGTGTACATCATCGAAAATACACTAAGCTCAAATTATAACTTGAAAACAAGAGATATACTCTGAACACTGGAGAATGGTGATGCCCTCATTTAGCCCACCAGCAGTTCGAGACAATAAACAGTTCGAAACAAACATATGTACAACATTCGAACACTGACTGGTGACTACTACTGACATAAACAACAAGACATGATATTTCATATCAAGTATTGCTTGTTTGGGGAACGTAGCAGAAATTCAAAATTTTCTACGCATCACCAAGATCAATCTATGGAGATTCTAGCAACAAGAGAGAGAGGGAGTGCATCTTCATACCCTTGAAGATCGCTAAGCAGAAGCGTTACAAGAACGCGGTCGGTGGAGTCGTTCACGAAGCGATTCAGATCGCGGCCGAAACCGATCTAAGCACTGAACAATGGTGCCTCCACGTTCAACACACGTACATCCCTGGGACGTCTCCTCCTTCTTGATCCAGCAAGGGGAGATGAGAAGTTGAGGGAAAACTCCGACAGCATGACGGCATGGTGGTGATGGAGCTCGTGGTTCTCCGGCAGGGCTTCGCCAAGCACTACGGAGGAGGAGGAGGTGTTGGAGGAGGGAGAGGGCTGCGCCAGGGGAAGGGTGCAGCTGCCCTCTCTCTCCCTCACTATATATAGGGGGAAGGGAGGAGGGGGAGGCGCCCTAGGGTTCCCTAGGGGAGGGGCGGCGGCCACAGGGGAAACCCTAGATGGGTTTGGGCGCCCCCACCCCCTAGGAAACTCGCCCCCCAAGTCGGGAGGGGCGGCTGCCCTAGGGCTGGTGCCCCCACCTCTCTTGGTTACGTGAGATGGGGTGGGAGGGGAGCTCAGCCCCTTAGTGGGCTGATGTGCCCTCTCCCCTTGGCCCATAAGGCCTGCCAACGCTTGCCGGGGCCTCCAAAACCCCTTTCGGACACGCTGGTCATCACCTGGTACCCCCGGAACAATTCCGGACTCCAATACCCTTCGTCCAATATACCGATCTTCACCTCGGGACCATTCTGGAGCTCCTCGTCATGTCCGGATCTCATCCGGGACTCTGAACTACCTTCGGTAACCACATACTATTTCCCATAACAACTCTAGCGTCACCGAACCTTAAGTGTGTAGACCCTATGGGTTCGGGAACCATGTAGACATGACCGAGACGTTCTCCGGCCAATAACCAACAGCGGGATCTGGATACCCATGTTGGCTCCCACATGTTCCACGATGATCTCATCGGATGAACCACGATGTCGGGGATTCAATCAATCCCGTATACAATTCCCTTTGTCAATCGGTATGTTACTTGCCCGAGATTCGATCGTCGGTATCCCAATACCTCGTTCAATCTCGTTACCAGCAAGTCACTTTACTCGTTCCGTAATGCATGATCCCGTGACCAACCACTTGGTCACATTGAGCTCATTATGATGATGCATTACCGAGTGGGCCCAGAGATACCTCTCCGTCATACGGAGTGACAAATCCCAGTCTCGATCTGTGCCAACACAACAGACACTTTCGGAGATACCTGTAGTGTACCTTTATGGCCACCCAGTTACGTTGTGACGTTTGGCACACCCAAAGCACTCCTACGACATCCGGGAGTTACACAATATCATGGTCTAAGGAAATGATACTTGACATTAGAAAATCTTTCGCAAACGAACTACACGATATTGTGCTATGCTTAGGATTGGGTCTTGTCCATCACATCATTCTCCCAATGATGTGATCCCGTTATCAATGACAAGCAATGTCCATGGTCAGGAAACCATGACCATCTGTTGATCAACGAGCTAGTCAACTAGAGGCTCACTAGGGACATGTTATGGTCTATGTATTCACACATGTATTGCGGTTTCCGGTCAATACAATTATAGAATGAATAATAGACAATTACCATGAACAAGGAAATACAATAATAACCATTTTATTATTGCCTCGAGGGCATATTTCCAACAGTCTCCCACTTGCACTAGAGTCAATAATCTAGTTCACATCACTATGTGATTGTAATGAATCTACACCCATGGGGTTTGATCATATCTCGCTTGTGAGAGAGGTTATTAGTCAACGGGTCTGAATATTCCAGATCCGTGTGTGCTTTACAAATCTCTATGTCATCTCCTAGATGCAGCTACCACGTGCTATTTGGAACTATTCCAAATAACGGCTCTACTATACGAATCCGGTCTACTACTCAGAGTCATCCAGATTAGTGTCAAAGTTTGCATCGGCGTAACCTTTACGACGAACTCTTTTACCACCTTCATAATCGACAAAATTCCTTAGTCCACTAGTTACTAAGGATAACCTTGACCATTGTCCTGTGATCCATTCCTGGAGCACACTTGTACCCCTTGACTGACTCATGGCAAGGCACACTTCAGGTGCGGTACACAGCATAGCATACTATAGAGCCTATGTCTGAAGCATAGGGGACGACCTTCATCCTTTCTCTCTCTTCTGCCGTGGTCATGTCTTGAGTCTTACTCAATATAACACAACCAAGAACTCCTTCTTTGCCGATCTATTTTGAACTCCTTCAAAGTCTTGTCACGGTATGTATTTATTTGAAATTACTATTATGCGTTTTTTGATCTATCCTTATAGATCCTGATGCTCAATGTTCAAGTAGCTTAATCCAGGTTTTCCATTGAAAAATACTTTTCAAATAACCCTATATGTTGTCCAGAAATTCTACATCATTTCTGATCAACAATATGTTAATAACATATACTCATCAGAAATTCTATAGTGCTCCCACTCACTTCTTTGGAAATACAAGTTTCTCATAAACTTTGTATAAACCCAAAATCATTGATTATCTCATCAAAGCGTATATTCCAACTCCGAGATGCTTACTCCAGTCCTTAGAAGGATTGCTGGAGCTTTGCATACTTGTTAGCATCTTTCAGGATTGACAAAACCTTCTAGTTGTATCACATACAACCTTTCCTCAAGAATATCATCGAGGAAACAATGTTTTGACATCCTATCTGCAAGATTTCATAAATCATGCAGTAATTGCTAATATAATTCCAACAGACTCTTAGCATCGCTACGAGTGAGAAAGTCTCATCGTAATCAACTCCTTGAACTTGTCGGAAAACATCTTAACGACAAGTCGAGCTTTCTTAATGGTGACACTTACCATCATTGTCCGTCTTCCTTTTGAAATCCATCTGTACTCAACAGCCTTACGACCATCGAGTAGTTCTTCCAAAGTCTATACTTTGTTGTCATACATGGATCCTCTCTCAGATTTTATGGCCTCGAGCCATTCATCGGAATCCGGGCCCACCATCGCTTCTCCATAGCTCGTAGGTTCATTGTTGTCTAGCAACATGACCTCCAAGACAGGATTACGTACCACTCTGAAGCAGTACACATCCTTGTAGACCTACGAGGTTTGGTAGTGACTTGATCCGAAGTTTCATGATCACTATCATAAGCTTGTACTTCAATTGGTGTAGGTGCCACAGGAAAACTTCCTGTGCCCTGCTACACACTAGTTAAAGTGATGGTTCAACAACCTCATCAAGTCTCCACCATCCTCCCACTCAATTCTTTCAAGAGAAACCTTTCCTCGAGAAAGGACCCATTTCTAGAAACAATCACTTTTGCTTCCGGATCTGAAATAGGAGGTATACCCAACTGTTTTGGGTGTCCTATGAAGATGTATTTATCCGCTTTGGGTTCGAGCTTATCAGGATGAAACTTTTTCACATAAGCGTCGCAGCCCCAAACTTTCAAGAAACGACAACTTAGGTTTCTATAAACCATAGTTCATATGGTGTCATCTCAACGGAATTACGTGGTGCCCTATTTAAAGTGAATGCGGTTGTCTCTAATGCCTAACCCATGAACGATAGTGGTAATTCAATAAGAGACATCAAGGTATGCCCCATATCCAATAGGGTGCATCTATGATGTTCGGACACACCATCACACTATGGTGTTCCAGGCGGTGTTAGTTGTGAAACAATTTCCACAATGTCTCAATTGTGTACCAAACTCACAACTCAGATATTCATCTCTATGATCATACCATAGACATTTTATCCTCTTGTCACGAAGATCTTCAACTTCAACCTGAAATTACTTGAACCTTTCAATAATTCAGACTTGTGTTTCATCAAGTAAATATACTCAACATCTTCTCAAATTATGTGTAAAGTAAGAACATAATGATATCCACTGCATGCCCCAGCACTCATTGGACTGCACACACCAAAATGTGTTACTTCCAACAAGTTGCTTTCTTGTTCCATCTTACTGAAAACGAGGCTCTTCAGTCATATTGCCCATGTGGTATGATTTGCATGTCTCAAGTGATTCAAAATCAAGTGAGTCCAAACGATCCATCTGCATGGAGTTTCCTCATGCGTACATACCAATAGACATGGTTCACATGTCTCAAACTTTTCAAAAAACGAGTGAGTCCAAAGATCCACCAACATGGAGCTTCTTCATGCATTTTATACCAATATGACTTACATGGCAGTGCCACAAGTAGGTGGTACTATCATTACTATCTTATATCTTTTGGTATGAACATGTGTAGCAGTACGATCGAGATTCAATAAACCATTCATTTTAGGTGAAAGACCATTGAAGGTATTATTCAAATAAACAGAGTAACCATTATTCTCCTTAAATGAATAGCCGTATTGCGATAGACATAATCCAATCATGTCTATGCTCAACGCAAACACCAAATAACAATTATTTAGGTTTAACACCGATCCCGATGGTAGAGGGAGCGTGCGATGTTTGATCACATCAACCTTGGAAATACTTCCAACACATATCGTCACCTCGCCTTTAGCTAGTCTCCGTTTATTCCGTAGCCTTTTATTTCGAGTTACTAACACTTAGCGACCGAACTGGTATCTATTACCATGGTGCTACTAGGAGTACTAGTAGAGTACACATTAATATAATGTATATCCAATATACTTCTGTCGACCTTGCCTGCCTTCTTATCTACCAAGTATCTAGGGTAATTCTGCTCCAGTGACCGTTCCCCTTATTGCAGAAGCACTTAGTCTCGGGTTTGGGTTCAACCTTGGGTTTCTTCACTAGAGCAGCAGCTGATTTGCCATTTCATGAAGTATCCCTTCTTGCCCTTTCCCTTCTTGAAACTAGTGGTTTCACTAACCATCAACAATTGATGCTCCTTCTTGATTTCTACTTTTGCGGTGTCAAACATCGCGGATATTTCAAGGATCATCATATCTATCCCTGATATGTTATAGTTCATCACGAAGCTCTAGTAGCTTGGTGGCAATGACTTTGGAGAAACATCACTATCTCATCTGGAAGATTAACTCCCACTCGATTCAAGTGATTGTTGTACCTAGACAATCTGAGTACAAGCTCAATGATTGAGCTTTTCTCCCTTAGTTTGTAGGCTAAGAAACTCATCGGAGGTCTCATACCTCTTGACGTGGGCACGAGCCTGAAATCCCAATTTCAGCCCTTGGAACATCTCATATGTTCCGCGACGTTTCAAAAAACGTCTTCGGGGCCACAATTCTAAACCGTTTAACATTACTGAACTATCATGTAGTCATCAAGACGTGTATGTCAGATGTTCGCAACATCCACAGACGATGTTTGAGGTTCAGCACACCGAGTGGTGCATTAAGGACATAAGCCTTCTGCGCAGCAATGAGGATAATCCTCAGTTTACGAACCCAGTCCGCATAATTGCCACTATCAACTTTCAACTATATTTTCTCTAGGAACATATCTAAACAGTAGAACTAAAGCGCGAGCTTACGACATAATTTGTAAAGACCTTTTTGACTGTATTCATGATAATTAAGTTCATCTAATCACATTATTTGATGAACTCCCACTCAGATAGACATCCCTCTAGTCATCTAAGTGATACATGATCCGAGTCAAGTAGGCCGTGTCCTATCATCATGTGAGACGGACTATTCATCATCGGTGAACATCTTCATGTTGATCGTATCTACTATACGACTCATGTTTGACCTTTCAGTCTCTTGTGTTCTGAGGCCATGTCTGTACATGCTAGGCTCGTCAAGTCAACCTAAGTGTTTCGCGTGTGTAAATCTGGCTTACACCCGTTGTATGTGAACGTTAGAATCTATCACACCCGATCATCACGTGGTGCTTCGAAGCAACGATCTTTCACAACGGTGCACAGTTAGGGGGAACACTTTCTTGAAATTATTATGAGGGATCATCTTATTTACTACCGTCGTTCTAAGCAAATTAGATGCATAAACATGATAAACATCACATGCAATCAAATAGTGACATGATATGGCCAATATCATTTTGCTCCTTTTGATCTCCATCTTCGGGGCTCCATGATCATCATCGTCACCGGCATGACACCATGATCTCCTTCATCATGATCTCCATCATCATGTTTCCATGAAGTTGTCTCGCCAACTATTACTTCTACTACTATGGCTAACAGTTTAGCAATGAAGTAAAGTAATTACATGGCGTTAATTCAGTGACACGCAGGTCATACAATAAATAAAGACAACTCCTATGGCTCCTGCCGGTTGTCATACTCATCGACATGCAAGTCGTGATTCCTATTACAAGAATATGATCAATATCATACATCACATCCTTTTTGGCCATATCACATCATGCGACATATGCTGCAAAAACAAGTTAGACGTCCTCTAATTTGTTGTTGCAAGTTTTTACGTGGCTGCTATAGGTTTCTAGCAAGAACCTTTCTTACCTACGCCAAAACCACAATGTGATATGCCAATTGCTATTTACCCTTCATAAGGACCCTTTTCATCGAATCCGATCTGACTAAAGTGGGAGAGACTAGCACCCGCTAGCCACCTTATGCAACAAGTGCATGTCAGTCGGTGGAACCTGTCTCACGTAAGTGTACGTGTAAGGTCGGTCCGGGCCGCTTCATCCCACAATACCGTCGAAATAAGATAGGACTAGTAACGGTAAGCATATTGAACAAAATCAACGCCCACAACAACTTGTGTTCTACTCATGCATAGAATCTACACAATAGACCTAGCTCATGATGCCACTGTTTGGGGAACGTAGCAGAAATTCAAAATTTTCTACGCATCACCAAGATCAATCTACAGAGATTCTAGCAACAAGAGAGAGAGAGGGGGTGCATATTCATATCCTTGAAGATCGCTAAGCGGAAGCGTTACAAGAACGCGGTCGGTGGAGTCGTTCACGAAGCGATTCAGATCGCGGCCGAATCCGATCTAAGCACCGAACAACGGTGCCACTACGTTCAACACACGTACAGCCCGGGGACGTCTCCTCCTTCTTGATCCAGCAAGGGGAGAGGAGATGTTGAGGGAAAACTCCGACAGCACGACGGCATGGTGGTGATGGAGCTCGTGGTTCTCCGGCAGGGCTTCGCCAAGCACTACGGAGGAGGAGGAGGTGTTGGAGGAGGGAGAGGGCTGCGCCAGCGGAAGGGTGCGGCTGCCCTCTCTCTCCCTCACTATATATAGGGGGAAGGGAGGCGGGGGAGGCGCTCTAGGGTTCCCTAGGGGAGGGGCGACATCCACAGGGGAAACCCTAGATGGGTTTGGGCGCCCCCACCCCCTAGGAAACTTGCCCCCCAAGCCGGGAGGGGCGGCTGCCCTAGGGCTGGTGCCCCCACCTCTCTTGGTTACGTGCGATGAGGTGGGAGGGGCACTCAACCCCTTAGTGGGCTGATGTGCCCTCTCCCCTTGGCCCATAAGGCCCGCCAACGCTTGCCGGGGCCTCCGAAACCCCTTTCGGACACGCTGGTCATCACCTGGTACCCCCGGAACAATTCCGGACTCCAATACCCTTCGCCCAATATACAGATCTTCACCTCCGGACCATTCCGGAGCTCCTCGTCATGTATGGGATCTCATCCGGGACTCCGAACTACCTTCAGTAACCACATACTATTTCCCATAACAACTCTAGCGTCACCGAACCTTAAGTGTGTAGACCCTACGGGTTCGGGAACCATGTAGACATGACCGAGACGTTCTCCGGCCAATAACCAACAACGGGATCTGGATACCCATGTTGGCTCCCACATGTTCCACGATGATCTCATCGGATGAACCACGATGTCGGGGATTCAATCAATCCCGTATACAATTCCCTTTGTCAATCGGTATGTTACTTGCCCGAGATTCAATCGTCGGCATCCCAATACCTCGTTCAATCTCGTTACCGGCAAGTCACTTTACTCGTTCCGTAATGCATGATCCCGTGACCAACCACTTGGTCACATTGAGCTCATTATGATGATGCATTACCGAGTGGGCCCAGAGATACCTCTCCGTCATACGGAGTGACAAATCCCAGTCTCGATCTATGCCAACCCAACAGACACTTTCGGAGATGCCTGTAGTGTACCTTTATGGCCACCCAGTTACGTTGTGACGTTTGGCACACCCAAAGCACTCCTACGGCATCCGGGAGTTACACAATCTCATGGTCTAAGGAAATGATACTTGACATTAGAAAGTCTTTCGCAAACGAACTACACGATCTTGTGCTATGCTTAGGATTGGGTCTTGTCCATCACATCATTCTCGCAATGATGTGATCCCGTTATCAATGACATCCAATGTCCATGGTCAGGAAACCATGACCATCTGTTGATCAACGAGCTAGTCAACTAAGGCTCACTAGGGACATGTTATGGTCTATGTATTCACACATGTATTGCGGTTTGCGGTCAATACAATTATAGCATGAATAATAGACAATTATCATGAACAAGGAAATACAATAATAACCATTTTATTATTGCCTCTAGGGCATATTTCCAACATTGCTACACCACCAAAACGCACCCATCTGCAGCGCTCAGACTCTCGTGATCCAGACGAGAATGACATTCTAAATAGAGGCAACTATTACATAGTAAGAGTGACATAGATGAGGATGAACAAATGACAAGGAATATGCATAACAAAAGAGAGAACTACCCATCCATAACAAGCAGCAAAGACAACAAGTCATTCGAAGAGGGATGATCCAACACCATCATAATTTGCAGCCCCACTTCAGCCACCAGTGATCCGGAGACACCAGTACTCCACCCTTTCGATGCAACAACCCAATTACTTATCAACCTGAAGGCTTGAACCACATCACTGCCTGTTGGACTTGAGACATCCAAGGATCAAAGTTAATCCAGATGCCTTTGTCATTCTCACCTTCTTTTGGCTGCAGGCTGTATCTATGATAATCAGGGGAGTTTGCTCCCGAAGTCCTAGGCCTCGCCATGTAGACACAGTTTTCTATAGCAAACAGAGCCTCTCTGCCATCAAGGTCCTTGCCAACGGTAATCTCCTGGTTAATCAGATAATTGAGTCTGAGAAATAGAGAGTTTGAACCAAGCCCTTTAACCACCTCCAACTCAAAAATCCTGAAGGCCCTGATGTCTACTACGCAACTTTATTCTTGTAGACCCGTGTTGGGCCTCCAAGAGCGGAGTTTTGTAGTACAGTAGCAATTTTCCCTCAAGTGGATGACCTAAGGTTTATCAATCTGTGGGAGGTGTAGGATGAAGATGGTCTCTCTCAAATGACCCTACAACCAAATACAAGAAATCTCTTGTGTCCCCAACACACGCAATACAATGGCAAATTGTGTAGGTGCACTAGTTCGGCGAAGAGATGGTGATAAAAGTGTAATATTGATGGTAGAAATATATTTTTATAATCTGAATAAATAAAAACAGCAAGGTAGCAATTAGTAAACGGGCACAAAAACGGTATTGCAATGCTTAAAAATGAGGCCTAGGGTCTGTACTTTCGCTAGTGCAACCTCTCAACAATGCTAACATAGTTGGATCATATGATTATCCCTCAAAGTGCAATAAAGAATCACTCCCGAGTTCCTTTAGCACAGAACAAAAGATAGGAATTGTTTGTAGGTCACGAAACCACCTCAAAGCTATTCTTTCTGTTCGATCTATTCAAGAGTTCGTACTAAAATAACACAAATCTATTTTTCCCGTTCGATCTATCCTAGAGTTCGTACTAGAATAACACCAAAGCAAATTCATATTCATAATACTCAATCCATACAAAGAACTATAAAGAGACCCCAAAGTTTCCGTCGAAGAAAAACGTGCATCAACCCCTATGCATAGATTACCACAATATCACCGCGGGAATCCACGAGTTGAATGCCATAACACATATCAAGTGAATCAATAAGATACCTCATTGTCACCTCAAGTATTCATATTGCAAGACATATATCATGTGTTCTCATCTCTGAATATTCAATCTGACAAGACAAATCTTTGAAGGGTAAAGATTCAATTCATCATAACAAGAGTATAGATGGGAGAAACGTCATATGATCCGACTATATTAACAAAGCCCATGATATAGATCATGAGAGAGAGATCAAACACATAGCTACTGGTACAAACCCTCAGCCCCGAGGGTGGACTACTCCCTCCTCATCATGGTGGCCGCCGGGATGATGAAGATGGCCACCGGAGATGATTCCCCCCCTCCGGCAGGGTGCCGGAACGGGGTCTAGATTTGTTTTCGCAGATACAGAGACCTTGGAGCGATGGAACTTCTGATCTAGGGCTACCCTGAAGGGTTTCGGAATATTTGGGAATTTATAGTGCAAAGAGGGGGCGCGGGAGGCCACCGAGGTGGGCACAACCCACCTGGGCGTGCCAGGGGGCCTTGGCGTGCCTTGGTGGGTTGTGCCCCCTCGGGGCACGCCCCAAGTGCAGCTCATGCCCATTGGGTTCCTTCTAGTCCAGAAAAAATCTCCAAAAAGTTACGCGGTGTTTGGACTCAGTTTGATATTGATTTCCTGCGATGTAAAAAGCAAGCAAAAAACAACAACTGACACTGGGCACTGGGTCAATAGGTTAGTCCCAAAAAATGATATAAAGTTGCTATAAAATGATTGTAAAACATCTAAGAATGATAATATAATGGCATGAATACTTCATAAATTATAGAAACGTTGGAGACGTATCAGCATCCCCAAGCTTAATTCCGACTCGTCCTCGAGTAGGTAATGATAAAAGAAATAATTTATGAAGTGTGAATGCCAGCAAAGTGCATAAGTTTGATTAATGATAATTTCACTTTTTCTAGCATCATAACAACAATTCTTTCTTATAAAACTTCTCATGTTATAGTAGCAACCAATTCACATGTTAAGGTTCAAACAA
Source organism: Triticum dicoccoides (assembly GCF_002162155.2). Taxonomy (NCBI): domain Eukaryota; kingdom Viridiplantae; phylum Streptophyta; class Magnoliopsida; order Poales; family Poaceae; genus Triticum; species Triticum dicoccoides. The sequence continues at coordinate 37,393,271 of NC_041385.1, read as the reverse complement.
TGAACTCTCTTGAAACTCAACAACCTATGTTCTCAGTCACCAAGCAATTGCAATTCAACTTATTCAACAGAGTCTAAGTAAGAGCTCCACATACTCCTCAACCATATTATAATCTTCTATGATTGCTAACACTCACCACATACACATGAACAAAACATTTCAACCGGACACATAGAAAGATAGGGGCTTATAATTTCGCCTCCCAATGTATTCACCTTTGGGTGATGTCAACAACAATAACTCATGCTACCCATATTCAACTGGACATATGTGCCTAAATCTTTACTCACCACATGATGCTTGCCAAAAGAGAAAAATAAAAAGGAATAGAGAGAAAAACTTTTGACTCTTCGCATAAAAGTAAATACTGAAAAGTAAAAGATAGGTCCTTCGCAGAGGGAAGCAGAGGTTGCCATGCGCTTATTTGTTTGTATGCTCAACCCCTTAGTGCAAAAGAATGTCACATTATGTTGCTCCTTATGATAGCAACCTTTATTATGTAGTCTGTCGCTTTTATTCTTTGCCATCACAAGTGCATACAATGCTCAATTTTCTCTTACACTAAATGATCTAACACTTTTAGAAACAATTTTTATTGCCTTATTGCACCGATGACAACTTACTTGAAGGATCTTGCTCAATCCATAGGTAGGTATGGTGGACTCTCAAAACAAGACTTGGGTTTAAGGGTTTTTGGATGCACAAGTAGTATCTCTACTTGGTGCGGAATTTTTGGCTAGCAAAGATAGGGGGCAAGCACCACATGTTGAAGGATCTATGACAATATAACTTCTGTGTGAATATGAACAAACATAAATCATTATGTTGTCTTCCTTGTCCAACGTCAACAATTTTGGCATATAATATTTTGATGGGGGCTCACAATCACAAAAGATTTCCAGGATAGTGTATTTGCATGTGAAAGTTCTCTTCCTTATACTAATTATTCATGAATTGCTTGTATGACCAATATTGTGATTGTCAAGCTTCAAAAACTTTCACTTTCTAAACCCAATGTGGCATGATATGACATGTAATTTCAACTTCAGGATATTCAATTTGTTCAACAATTTACTCATAGGATATAAGTGAAGCACAAGAGTAAATGACAAACTACTCCAAAAAGATATAAGTGAAGATCATGCGAGTAGTTAAGTAAACAGGTAGCTATTTGAGGACTCTCTCTTATTTAAAAATTTCAGGTCTAAGTATTTTATTAAAACAGTAAGCAAAAGCAAAATAAAATGACATTCCAAAAATAGCACACATCATGTGAAGAAGCAAAAACTTAGGTTCAACCGATACTAACTGATAATTGTTGAAGAAGAAAGGTGGGATTCCTATCGAGGCATCCCCAAGCTTAGATGCTTGAGACTTCTTGAAATATTATCTTGGGATGCCTTGGGCATCTCCAAGATTGAGCTTTGTGTCTCCTTAATTCCTTTTATATCACGGTTTCCACACAAAACTTCATCCACACAAAACTCAACAAGAACTCGTGAGATAAGTTAGTATAAACCAATGCAAAAACTTTATCATTCTATACTGTAGCAAATCACAAAAAATATTATTCAACATTTCATACTAAATGACTCTGCATATTTAATACTACTATCCTCAAATAGAATCATTAAACAAGCAAACATATGCAAACAATGCAAACATAACTGCAATCTGCCAAAACTGTACAGTCTATAAAGAGTGTAAGATTCATCATACTTCCCTAACTCCAAAAATTATGAGAAAAATACCACACTGTACAAAATTTATCAGACCTTATTTTGCAAAAAGTTTCAACAATTTATCATATTCTGAATTTTCTAGGGAATTTTTGCAACATTGATAAACTTTCTGTTTTCAAACAGCAACAAGTTTACTTGCAAAATAAGCATGGCAAAGGCTATCATTGCCACTTTTATTGAAATAAGAGAAGCAAACAATTATTCTAAATAACAGCGAGCAAATCCTAGAAAAATAAATTGACGCTCCAGGCAAAACACATATCATGTGACGAATGAAAACATAGTTCCAAGTGAGGTTACCGATAATGTTGGAGACGAAAGAGGGGATGCCATCCGGGGCATCCCAAAGCTTAGTTGCTTGGATCTTCCTTGAATATTTCCTTGGGGGTGCCTTGGGCATCCCCAAGCTTAGGGTCTTGTCACTAATTATTCTGCTCATATCGACATCCCACCCGAAACTTGAAAACTTCAATACACAAAACTTAACGGAACCTTGTGAGATAGGTTAGTATGATAAAGAGCAAACCATTTCACTTTTGGTATTGTCAAAGACAAGATTCATAATTGTTTCCACACAATGAATACTGTAGCATATCATTTCCACAATTTATATTGAGCAATATAAGCCATTGAAACAAGGAAACAAGCAAACTATGCATTGAAAACAGAATCTTTCAAAAATAGAACAATCTGTAGTAATATGTACTCAAACCATACTTCTTCTGCTCCAAAAATTATGAAAAAATTGGAACACGTGAGAAATTTGTATATTAATGTTCTGCAAAAAAAATCAACCCAAAATCGCTCTTCTGTTAAAAATAGAGTTATTTTCGTGAGTGCAAAAGTTTCTGTTTTTCAGCAAGATCAAATCAACTATCACCCAACATGATCCCAAAGGCTTTACTTGGCACTTTATTGAAACAAAAGCAATAATACATTATTACTGCAGTAGAATAAACATGTTAACAAACAAAAACAGTAGGTAAAAGTGTTGGGTTGTCTCCCAACAAGCGCTTTTCTTTAATGCCTTTTAGGTAGACATGATGATTTCAATGATGCTCACATAAAGGCTAAAGATTGAAACAGAACAAGAGCATCATGAAGCATATGACTAGCATATTTAAGCCTAACCCACTTCCTATGCATAGGGATTTTGTGAGCAAATAATTCATGGGAACATGAATCTACTAGCATAGGAAGGCAAAACATGCATAACTTCAAAACTTTGAACACATAGGAAGGAAACTTGATATTATTGGGATAAAGGGAAGAACTTCCTCTTAACAACATCATCGGGCATACCTGCAAGATTAAATAATCCACAAACTTCATCCACATAAATAAGGTGTAAATCTGGATGCAATGTTCCATCTCCTTCAAAGGGATTAGCTAGCAGTTTCTCTATCATAGCCGAAGGAATTTCAAAGTAAACATTTTCAGTAGGTTGAGTAGGTTGAGGAGCAACTCTTTGCTCTACTGGTCGGGGCGAATATGCCCCGAACAAGCCCCTCAAAGAATTAGTTTCCATAGTAACAAGTGACAGTAAATTTCAGCACACTATATAAATATCTCCTTACCAAGTTCCACTCACCAAAGGCGCTTCACTCCCCGGCAACGACGCCAGAAAAGAGTCTTGATGACCCACAAGTATAGGGGATCTATCATAGTCCTTTTGATAAGTAAGAGTGTCGAACCCAACGAGGAGCAGAAGGAAATGATAACCGGTTTTCAATAAGGTATTCTCTGCAAGCACTGAAATTGTAGGTAACAGATAGTTTTGTGATAAGATAATTTGTAACGGGTAACAAGCAATGAAAGTAAATAAGGTGCAGCAAGGTGGCCCAATCCTTTTTGTAGCAAAGGACAAGCCTGGAAAATTTCTTATAATGAGAAAAGCGCTCCTGAGGACACATGGGTATTATCGTCAAGCTAGTTTTCATCACGCTCATATGATTCACGTTCGTTACTTTGATAATTTGATATGTGGGTGGACCGGTGCTTGGGTGCTGTCCTTTCTTGGACAAGCATCCCACTTATGATTAACCCCTATTGCAAGCATCCGCGCCTACAAAAGAAGTATTAAGGTAAACCTAACCATAGCATGAAACTAGTGGATCCAAATCAGCCACTTATGAAGCAACGCATAAACTAGGGTTTAAGCTTCTGTCACTCTAGCAACCCATCATCTACTTATTACTTCCCACTGCCTTCCTCTAGGCCCAAATAATGGTGAAGTGTCATGTAGTCGACGTTCACATAACACCACTAGAGGAGAGACAACATACATCTCATCAAAATATCGAACGAATACCAAATTCACATGACTACTAATAGCAAGACTTCACCCATGTTCTCAGGAACAAACGTAACTACTCACAAAGCATATTCATATTCATGATCAGAGGGGTATGAATATGCATTAAGGATCTAAACATATGATCTTCAACGAAATAAACCAATTAGCATCAACTACAAGGAGTAATCAACACTACTAGCAACCCACAGGTACCAATCTGAGGTTTGGGTACAAAGATTGGATACAAGAGATAAACTAGGGTTTGAGAGGAGATGGTGCTGGTGAAGATCTTGATGGAGATTGACCCCCTCCCGATGAGAGGATTGTTAATGATAACGATGGCGATGACTTCCCCCTCCCGGAGGGAAGTTTCCCCGGCAGAACAGCTCCGCCGGAGCCCTAGATTGGTTCCGCCTCGTGGCGGCGGAGTTTCTTCCCGTAAGCTTGCTTATGATTTTTTCCAGGGTAAGAGACTTCATATAGCAGAAGATGGGCACCGGAGGGCCACCATGGAGCCCATGAGGCAGGGGGCGCGCCCAGTAGGGGTGGGCGCGCCCCCCACCCTCGTGGCCAGGGTGTGGGCCCCCTCTGGTACTTCTTTCTCTCAATAATTCTTATTAATTCCAAAAATGACTTTCGTGGAGTTTCAGGACTTTTGGAGCTGCGCATAATAGGTTTCCAATATTTTCTCCTTTTCCAACCCAGAATCCCAGCTGCCGGCATTCTCCTTCTTCATGTTAAACCTGGTAAAATAAGAGAGAATAGCCATAAGTATTGTGACATAATGTGTAATAATAGCTCATAATGCAATAAATATCTATATAAAAGCATGATGCAAAATGGACGTATCAACTCCCCCAAGCTTAGACCTAGCTTGTCCTCAAGCGGAAACCGATATCGAAAAATATGTCCACATGTTTAGAGATAGAGGTGTCGATAAAAATAAAATACGGACATGAGGGCATCATGATCATTCTTATAACAACAACATATATGTAATTTGTCATATGATTTCTTATGCTCAAGTAACAATCTATTCACAATGTCAAGTATGAATCATAAACTTCATTGGGAACTAACAAACGATAATCTCAGTCATTGAAGCAATTGCAATTTATCGTAACAACGGAAAGAGTCAAGAATAGAGCTTTTCAGCAAGTCCACATACTCAGCTATCATATAGTCTTCTATAATTGCTAACAGTCACGCAATACTTATGGTTTTGGAGTTTTAATCGGACACAGAGAAAGATAGGGGCTTATAGTGTTGCCTCCCAACGTTTTACCTCAAGGGTAATGCCAACAATAATAGTTCATGCTAACTTACATCCAATCGAATATATATATCAGGATCTTTCCAACACGAGGTGCTTGGCAAAGGATAAAATGAAAAAGGGAAAGGTGAGGATCACCTTTACTCTTGCGTAATGTAAAAGATAGGCCCTTCACAGAGGGAAGCAGAGGTTGTCATGTGCTTTTAGGGTTGGATGCACAAAATCTTAATGCAAGAGAACATCACTTTATATAGCCACTTGTGATATGAACCTTTATTATGCAGTCCTTCCCTTTTATTACTTCCATATCACACGATCGTATAAAGCATATTTTCTCTGCACTAATAAGTCATACATATTTAGAGAGCAATTTTTATTGCTTGCAACATGACAACTTACTTGAAGGATCTTACTCAATCCATAGGCAGGTATGGTGGACTCTCATGGCAAAACTGGGTTTAAGGATATTTGGAAGCACAAGTAGTATCTCTACTTGGTGCAAGGAATTTCGGCTAGCATGAGGGGGAAAGACAAGCTCAACATGTTGGACGATCCATGACAATATACTTTAGTTAAGATGTGAGAAAACATAACCCATTACCTTGTCTTCCTTGTCCAACATCAACTCTTTAGCATGTCATACTTAATGAGAGCTCACAATCATAAAAGATGTCCAAGATAGTATATTTATATGTGAAAACCTCTCTTTCTTTATTACTTCCTATTATTTGCAACGATGACCAAAACTATGGTTGTCGACTCTCAACAACTTTTATGCCTCATACTCTTTATATGTGAAGTCATTACTATCCATAAGATCAATATGAACTCTTTTATTCTTTTTGTTCTTTCTGTTTCTTCAATATCATAGCAAGATAGCAAAGCCCTTGACTCAACACTAATCTTTATTATATATAGCTCATGGACTCGATTTCATAGATGGATCACAAAGCAAAACTCAAAACTAAATCGTACCAAAACTTTATTCTACTAGATCTAGATATTACCAAAAGGATCGAACTAAGTAAAACGGTAAAGATAGGAGTGTGATGGTGATACGATACCGGGGCAAGTACCCCAAGCTTGGCAGTTGCCAAGGGGAGTGCCCATACCCATGTGATTATGTCCTCGGAGGTGGTGAAGGTGGTGATGATGATGGTGGATAATCGCACATCGAGCGTAAAAGCTCCTCCAATTTGCGGACAATGCCCTTGAGTGCGACGATATGATCCTTCAACAAAATATTTTCCTGTGTGAGATACTTATTTTGTATGCAAGCTAACTCAATCATCTTGAAAGCTTCAATCTCAGTTGGGGTAAAGAGGTTAGGTAGAGGTTGAGGGATGTTTTATTCTTCCGCCGCCGGAGCTTGATCCTCCATGGCCTTCTTGATCCCTTCATCCTTGTTGATCTCCTCCGGTTCTTCTCTTTTCAGCTATATCTTCAATAGCCAAGCGTCCTTGTCTTCATTGTTGGAGGAGGGTGATGTCATGATGCTCTAGATCTATTAGAAAAACAGCTCGAAACAAAGACAGAGGATTTTTGCGTGATAAGGTGGTCAAAACCGTCGGGAGATTATATAATGAATTTTTACCGACCAAAAGAAGTATCGTGCAAGAAAACGGAGTCCGAAGAGCACACGAGGCGCCCACGAGGCAGGGTGCGCGCCCAGTTAAGGTGGGCGCGCCCTCCACCCTCATGGACGCCTCGTGTCCTTCCCGGACTACTTGTTATTTTCCTATTTTCTTAAATATTCCAAAACGGAGAAAAATTGCTATTAGAATTGTTTTGGGGTCGGTTGACTTACTGTACCACATACCTATTCCTTTTCGGAGTCTGAAACGTTCTGGAAGGTGTCTCTTATGTATTCCTCCGGGGTTACGGTTTCAATAATATTAGTTTCAATGTTTATAGGATTACCTGAGATATAATGTTTGATTCTTTGACCGTTCACCACCCTCGGACTTGTGCCTTCGAAGTTATTGATTTTTATGGCACCGGAACGATAGACCTCCTCGATAACGTAAGGGCCTTCCCATTTAGAGAGAAGTTTTCCTGCAAAAAATCTTAAACGAGAATTGAATAGAAACACATAATCACCTACGTTAAACACACGTTTTTGTATCCTCTTGTCATGCCATCTTTTAAGTTTTTCTTTAAACAACTTGGCATTCTCATATGCTTGGGTTCTCCATTCATCAAGTGAGCTAATGTGAAATAACCTCTTCTCAATGGCAAGTTTGAAATCATAGTTGAGCTCTTTAATAGCCCAATATGCCTTATGTTCAAGTTCGAGAGGTAAGTGACATGCTTTTTCATAAACCATTTTATACGGAGACATACCCATAGGATTTTTATATGCAGTTCTATAGGCCCATAATGCATCATCAAGTTTCTTGGACCAATTCTTTCTAGATCTATTAACAGTCTTTTGCAAAATTAATTTGATCTCTCTATTACTCAACTCTACTTGACCACTAGACTGTGGGTGATAAGGAGATGCAATAATATGATTAAAATCATACTTAGCAAGCATTTTATGAAAAGCACCATGGATAAAATGTGAACCACCATCAGTCATGAGATATCTAGGGACTCCAAACCTCAGAAAAATAACTTCTTTAAGCATCTTAATAGAGGTGTTATGATCAACACTACTAGTTGGAATAGCTTCTACCCACTTAGTAACGTAATCAACAACTAAAATATGTGTATATCCATTAGAGGCAGGAAAAGGTCCCATATAATCGAAGCCCCAAACATCAAACGGTTCAATAACAAGAGAATAATTCATAGGCATTTCTTGATGTCTACTAATATTACCAATTCTCTGACATTCATCACAAGACAAGACAAACTTACGTGCATCTTTGAAGAGAGTAGGCCAATAAAAACCGGATTGCAATACCTTATGTGCAGTTCTATCTCCAACGTGGTGTCCTCCATATGCCTCGGAGTGACACTTACGTATGATCTGTTCCTGTTCATGATCAGGTACACAACGTCTAATAACACCATCTACTCCTTCTTTATAAAGGTGTGGGTCATCCCAGAAGTAATGTCTTAAATCATAAAAGAACTTTTTCTTTTGCTGGTATGTGAAACTAGGTGGTATAAATTTAGCAACAATGTAATTAGCATAATCATCATACCATGGAGCAGTGCGAGAAGCATTTATGACAGCTAATTGTTCATCAGGAAAGCTATCATCTATAGGTAGTGGGTCATCAAGAACATTCTCTAACCTAGACAAGTTGTCTGCAACGGGGTTCTTAGCTCCCTTTCTATCAATAATATGCAAATCAAATTCTTGCAGCAAGAGAACCCATCTAATAAGTCTAGGTTTAGCATCTTTCTTTTCCATAAGATATTTAATAGCAGCATGATCAGTGTGAATAGTTACTTTATAATCAACAATATAAGGTCTGAACTTATCACAAGCAAATACAACTGCTAAGAACTCTTTTTTAGTGGTAGCATAATTTCTCTGGGCAGTGTCAAGAGTTTTACTAGCATACTGGATAACATTTAATTTCTTATCAACTCTTTTCCCTAGAACAGCACCTACAACATAATCACTAGCATCACATATAATTTCAAAGGGTGAATTCCAATCAGGTGGCTGAACAATAGGTGTAGTGATCAAAGCTTTCTTAAGTATTTCAAATGCTTCTACCCAATCATCATCGAAGACAAAAGGAATATCTTTTTGTAATAGATTAGTCAGAGGCCTAGAGATTTTAGAGAAGTCCTTAATGAACCTCCTATAAAAACCAGCATGACCAAGGAAACTTCTTATACCTTTAATGTCCTTGGGACACGACATCTTTTCAATAGCATCAACTTTAGCTTTATCAACTTCAATACCTCTTTCATAAATTTTATGCCCCAAGACAATGCTTTCATTAACCATAAAGTGGCACTTCTCCCAAATCAAGACGAGACTAGTGTCTTCACATCTCTGCAAAACTCGATCAAGGTTACTCAAGCAATCATCAAAAGAGGATCCATGAACGGAGATATCATCCATGAATACCTCACAAATATTTTCACAAAAGTTAGAGAATATAGCCATCATGCATCTTTGAAAGGTAGCAGGTGCATTACATAAACCAAAAGGCATATGTCTATAAGCAAAAGTACCGAAATGAAAAGTATAAGTAGTCTTTGCTTGATCATCCGCTGACACAGGTCTTTGAGAGAAACCAGAATAACCATCTAGAAAGAAGAAATGTGTATGTTTGGATAGTCTTTCTAGCATTTGATCAATAATAGGTAAAGGGTAATGATCTTTTTAGTAGCCTTATTTAATTTACGAAAATCAATTACCATCCTATAACCTGTAATAATTCTTTGCGGAATCAATTCATCTTTATCATTAGGAACTACAATAATACCTCACTTCTTAGGGGCACAATGGACATGACTTACCCACTCGCTATCAGCAACGGGATAAATTATACCTGCCTCAAGGAGCTTTAGTATCTCCTTTATTACCACTTCTTTCATCTTAGGATTTAACTGTCATTGATGATCTCTAACTGGTTTGGAGCCTTCGTCCAATTTAATTTTGTGTTGGCATAGAGTGGGGCTAATGCCCTTAAGATCATCAAGAGTATATCCAATTGCAGCACAGTGCTTCTTCAGAGTGTTCAATAATCTCTCCTCTTCTTGCTCTGAAAGGTTTGCACTAATAATAACATGATATATCTTCTTTTCATCAAGATAAGCATATTGAAGAGTATCAGGTAATGGTTTAAGCTCAAACACGGGATCACCCTTGGGTGGAGGAGGATCCCCTAGGATCTCAACAGGCAAGTTGTGTTTCAGAATAGGACCCTGTTTAAGAAATACTTCATCTATTTCCCTTCTTTCATTCATAAACATATCATTTTCATGGTCTAGCAAATATTGTTCTAAAGGATCAGTAGGAGGCACGACAATAGAAGCAAGACCAATAATTTCATCCTTACTAGGAAATTCTTTATCATGGGGTTGTCTATGAAACTTAGCAAAATTAAACTCATGAGACATATCCCCTAAGCCAATTGTAACAACATCCTTTTTGCAATCAATCCTAGCATTAACAGTATTCAAGAAGGGTCTACCAAATATAATGGGACAAAAGCTATCTTGTGGGGAACCAAGAACAAGAAAATCTGCAGGGTATTTAACTTTCCCACACAAAACTTCAACATCTCTAACAATCCCAACTGGTGAAATAATATCTCTATTGGCAAGCTTAATTGTAACATCAATATCTTCTAACTCAGCGGGTGCAATATCATGCATAATTTCTTGATATAAGGAAATAGGTATTGCATTGGCACTAGCACCCATATCACATAAGCCATGATAACAATGATGTCCTATTTTAACAGAAATAACATGCATGCCTAGAATAGGTCTATGTATCTTAGCATCGGGTTTAGCAATATTAGCAGCTTCCTCACAGAAGTAAATAACATGCCCATCAATATTATCAGCCAAGAGATCTTTAACCATAGCAATGCTAGGTTCAAACTTTGATTTGCTCAGGAGGTGTATATGTTCTAGTATTACTTTTACGAACCACAGTTGAAGCTTTAGCATGGTCCTTTATCCTAACAGGGAAAGGTGGTTTCTCAACATAAGTAGTAGGAACAATAGGATCATTATAAGTGATAATCTTGTCTTCAACTATAATAGGTGCAACTACTTTTACTTCAGTGGGAGGATTATATTTAAACCACTTCTCCTTAGGGAGATCAATGTGAGTAGCAAAAGATTCACAGAAAGAAGCTACTATCTCAAAGTCAAGTCCATATTTAGCACTAAATCCATGAAAAGCATGAATATCCATAAAAGATTTAATACAATCAAACTTATGTGTCATACCTGACTCCTTACCATCGCTGGAACCCCAATCTTCAGAGTTGCGTTTAATTCTTTCCAATAAGTCCCACTTGAATTCAATAGTCTTCATCATATAAGAACCAGCACAGGAAGTATCAAGCATGGTGCGATCATTGAGAGAAAGCCGAGCATAAATTTTTTGAATAATCATTTCTCTTGAGAGCTCATGATTGGGGCATGAATATAACATTGACTTAAGAATTCCCCAAGCTTGGGCGATGCTTTCTCCTTCGCGAGGCCAGAAATTATATATATAATTATGATCATGATGAACAAGATGCATATGATAGAACTTCTGGTGAAATTCCAATTTCAATCATTTATAGTCCCAAGATCCCGTATCATCACATAGCCTATACCATGTCAATGCATCTCTGTTCAAAGATAAATGGAAGACCTTCCTCTTAACAACATCATCAGGCATACCTGCAAGCTTAAATAATCCACAAACTTTATCCACATAGATAAGGTGTAAATCGGGATGCAATGTTCCATCTCCTTCAAAGGGATTAGCTAGCAGTTTCTCTATCATACTCGAAGGAATTTCAAAGTAAACATTTTCAGTAGGTTGAGGAGGTTGAGGAGCAACTCTTTGCTCTACTGGTCGGGGCGAAGATGCCCCGAACAAGCCCCTCAAAGGATTAGTTTCCATAGTAACAAGTGACAGTAAATTTCAGCACACTATATAAATATTTTCTTACCAGGTTCCACTCACCAAAGGCGCTTCACTCCCCGGCAATGGCACCAGAAAAGAGTCTTGATGACCCACAAGTATATGGGATCTATCGTAGTACTTTCGATAAGTAAGAGCGTCTAACCCAACGAGGAGCAGAAGGAAATGATAAGCGGTTTTCAGTAAGGTATTCTCTGCAAGCACTGAAATTGTAGGTAACAAATAGTTTTGTGATAAGATAATTTGTAACGGGTAATAAGCAATGAAAGTAAATAAGGTGCAGCAAGGTGGCCCAATCCTTTTTGTAGCAAAGGACAAGCCTAGACAATTTCTTATAATGAGAAAAGCGCCCTCGAGGACACATGGGAATTATCGTCAAGCTAGTTTTCATCATGCTCATATGATTCGCGTTCGTTACTTTGGTAATTTGATATGTGGGTGGACCGGAAGCATCCCACTTATGATTAACCCCTATTGCAAGCATCCGCAACTACAAAATAAGTATTAAGGTAAACCTAACCATAGCATGAAACTAGTGGATCCAAATCAGCCCCTTACGAAGCAACGCATAAACTAGGGTTTAAGCTTCTGTCACTCTAGCAACCCATCATCTACTTATTACTTCCCACTGCCTTCCTCTAGGCCCAAATAATGGTGAAGTGTCATGTAGTCAACGTTCACATAACACCACTAGAGGAGAGACAACATACATCTCATCAAAATATTGAACGAATACCAAATTCACATGACTACTAATAGCAAGACTTCACCCATGTTCTCAGGAAAAAACGTAACTACTCACATAGCATATTCATATTCATGATCAGAGGGGTATTAATATGCATTAAGGATCTGAACATATGATCTTCCACCAAATAAACCAATTAGCATCAACTACAAGGAATAATTTACACTACTAGCAACCCACAGGTACCAATCTGAGGTTTGGGTACAAAGATTGGATACAAGAGATAAACTAGGGTTTGAGAGGAGATGGTGCTGGTGAAGATGTTGATGGAGATTGACCCCCTCCCGATGAGAGGATCGTTGGTGATGATGATGGTGATGATTTACCCCTCCCGAAGGGAAGTTTCCCCGGCAGAACAGCTCCGCCGAAGCCCTAGATTGGTTCCGCCATGGTTCCGCCTCGTGGTGGCGGAGTTTCGTCCCGTAATCTTGCTTATGATTTTTTCCAGGGTAAGAGACTTCATATAGCAGAAGATGGGCACCAGAGGGCCACTAGGGGCCCACGAGGCAGGGGGCGCGCCCAGTAGGATTGGGCATGCCCCCCAGCCTCGTGGCCAGGGTGTGGGCCCCCTCTAGTACTTCTTTCGCTCAATAATTCTTATTAATTCCAAAAATGACTTTCGTGGAGTTTCAGGACTTTTCGAGCTGTGCAGAATAGGTTTCCAAGTGGATGACCTAAGGTTTATCAATCTGTGGGAGGTGTAGGATGAAGATGGTCTCTCTCAAACGACCCTACAACTAAATACAAGAAATCTCTTGTGTCCCCAACACACCCAATACAATGGCAAATTGTATAGGTGCACTAGTTCGGTGAAGAGATGGTGATAAAAGTGTAATATTGATGGTATAAATATATTTATAATCTAAATAAATAAAAATAGCAAGGTAGCAAATAGTAAACAGGCACAAAAACGGTATTGCAATGCTTAGAAATGAGGCCTAGGGTCCGTAATTTTGCTAGTTCAACCTCTCAACAATGCTAACATAGTTGGATCATATGATTATCCCTCAGAGTACAATAAATAATCACTCCCGAGTTCCTATTAGCGGAGAACAAAAGATAGAAATTTTTTGTAGGTCACGAAACCACCTCAAAGCTATTCTTTCTGTTCGATCTATTCAAGAGTTCGTACTAAAATAACACAAAGCTATTTTTTCCGTCCGATCTATCCTAGAGTTCGTACTAGAATAATACCAAAGCAAATTCATATTCATAATACTCAATCCACACAAAGAAATATAAATAGACCCCAAAGTTTCCATCGGAGAAAAACGTGCATCAACCCCTATGGATAGATTACCCCAATATCACCGCGGGAATCCGCGAGTTGAATGCCATAACACATATCAATTGAATCAATAAGATACCTCATTGTCGCCTCAAGTATTCATATTGCAAGACATATTTCATGTGTTCTCATCTCTGAATATTCAATCCGACAAGACAAAACTTTGAAGGGTAAAGATTCAGTTCATCATAACAAGAGTATAGAGGGGAGAAACATCATATGATCCGACTATATTAACAAAGCCCATGATATAGATCACGATAGATAGATAGATAGAGAGAGAGAGAGAGAGAGATCAAGCACGTAGTTACTAGTACAAACCCTTAGCCCCGAGGGTGGACTAACCCCTCCTCATCGTGGTGGCCGCCGGGATGATGAAGATGGCCACTGGAGATGATTCCCCCTCCGGCAGGGTGCTGGAACAGGGTCTAGATTGGTTTTCGTGGATACAGAGACCTTGCGGCGGCGGAACTTCTGATCTAGGGCTACCCCGAAGGGTTTCAGAATATTTGGGAATTTATAGTGCAAAGATGGGGTGCGGGAGGCCACCGAGGTGGGACAACCCACCAAGTATTACAATCATGGGTATCATGACCCAATATTCAGAGCATACAACCAAAAGCACAGGTGGAAGCTTAACATGTCTGAGTACAGACAACTACAAATTAACAGGGCTGAGAAGCCTGACTATCTATAACACCCTCCAGAGGGCACAAGATCGTAGCTGAGGTAACAAGCTAAACGTCGAAGTCCACGCGGAACTACTAGCGAGACTGAGGTCTTTCTATAAAAACATAAATTAAGCAAATGTGAGTACAAATGTACCCAGCAAGACTTACATCGGAACTAGTTACATATGCATCATTATCAACAAAGGGATGGTGGGGTTTAACTGCAGCAAGCCAGCTTTGACTCGGTGGCTATCGTGAAATACGACTGCAAGTAACTCTCTTGAGGTGGCGCACACGAGTCCACATATTCTCCATGTCAATACACCACTATGGATCCGCTCCCGTCTCCCTACGAGAACGCCATCCATAGCACTCATGCTTATCTTGCGCATTTTAGAGTATCCACTTTCACTTGTCTATGAACTATATAGGCAACCCAGAGGTCCTTTACCGTGGACGCGGCTATTCTAATAGATGATGTTAACCCTGTAGGGGTGTACTTGTTCACACACGCTCTCACCACTTATCGCCGTTTACACGACATGTACTCTACAACCTTCAAGCGGAAGCCCATCAAGGGTGTCGGCCACGACTTGACTAACCACACAAGTCTCTAGTCCATGTTTATCGCCTATTCAGGTTCCATCCGCAGGGAGTCCAGCCGAAGTTTCCACATACGGCCCCGAACGATGTGAGCAGGGTTCCCGAGGCACCAAACGGGCGTCACGGTACACCGTGCCACATGCCTACCGCATCACAACCCACCCCTCGGGTCAGCACTGCGCACAACCTCCAGCATACTACTAACACCAGAAACTACTTGCAACTCCTGGACAGAGGACAGGGGCGGTTAATAAGTCGAGAGAGTCAATTAAGGAGCTCAATGCATGGTAGTAGCTGTTCATGGATCACAAACACAGAACTCAGTTCCTAAGGACGGCTTCAATGAGTCAACCCACCATGTACTCCTACATGGCCTCTCACAGCTACCTTTACCAAACCGTGTTCACACACTTAGCTCACACACAGTAGGACATGTTCATCACCATTCCAATTCATCCCCGGTGAACCAGACCTGACTCAACTCTAAGCAGTAGCAGGCATGACAAACAATCATGAATGAGTAGGCACATCAGGGCTCAAACAACTCCTACTCATGCTAGTGGGTTTCATCTATTTAATGTGGCAATGAGAGGTCATGCAGAGGAAAAGGGGTTCAACTACCGCATCATGTAACAAATGAATCGTTGTGGTCCTAATGCAGTAAAAGAGAGCAGGTCAACAGCGGTCAGCCAGGTCAAACCTGACTAGTGGGGCCCACTCGTTAGTGAACGAGTGGCTAACATGGTTTAATTAAACCTAACTAGGCTAATTAACATGCACTAGGGCCCATTGTCAGTGTCTCTGGGTTAGTTAGCAAGGTGATTAACACCTAACAGTAGTGATTAACACTAATTAACACCTAAACTAATCCAGTTAGGGCCGGCCCCAAATGTCATTGACTCAGGTGGGGTTCAGCCAGGGTCAAAGTGGGTCAAACCCACCGACATTAAGCCGCCGGCGAGGCGATAGGGGGACGGTGGCCGTGGGTAGGGCGATCGGCGGCGACGACTACATTCAGAAAGAGAGCAGAGAGGGGAGGGGAGAGAGCTGTGAGGAGGGAGGATGTGTAGAGGGTCTAGGGGAGCGCGTGGCAACGTTGGAGGCGTCCAGGGCGTCGAGCGGACAACCAGACAGGGAGGAGGTGTCCGCACGGTGGTGCGCGTGCGTCGGACACACGCCCGTCCTCCTCGCAAGGAGGAAGACAACAGGAGGAGGCCGTGGGCCGGGCCGCCAGGTGGGATGGCCAGCTGAGATGCGACAGGTAAGCCAGGTAAGTTCCTTTTCTTTTCTTTTTATTTCGATTTTCTATTTTTTTCTGTAACTTTTAGGTCTTTATTAAAAATACTAAAATAAGCTCAAAATTCATGCAACTGCTAGAGTCTACTGTTTGGATTATTTCCAACAGTAAACATTTTAGTTCATGAATATTTGGAAATTTAAAATATTATATAGCATTTAAATGCCCAAATGCAAATAGAATATGATTTGGTTCAATGACCCTATGCTGTCCTAGAAAATTGTGCACCATTTTTGTCAAAGGTTCTAGACCAAGGCAAAGATGATGAACATTTTAGAAGGGCATTTCAGGTTCATTGAGAAAGATTTTAGTAAACCCTAGTTGGATTAAGTGGTGCTGGGGGTTTCTGTCATCCCCATTTCAAAGTTTCTGAGAAATTTAATCATGATGCAGGGAAGCTTAAGCAGTGACAGACAAGGCCTAAGCTAGGGTTGTGACACACATAGATGATGCCATTGTGTTCAATAGCATCACAAAAGTGTGTATCAGCTTTGACGATCCACTGCGAGCTAAGTTGTCTCCAGCTAAAGAAGCACCGGCATAAAGATAGGCGAGTCCACGGTCGAATAAGGAAATTAGCTTGAAGTCTGCGTAATCCGCATGTTGTGTGGGCACTTGGTAGATTACAATCTTCTGCAGAACAAGGTCCGTCCAACTGACGTGGTAATCAAGATGACTTGGACCACGACGGTAAAACCCTATATAATCCTACGAAGGAAGGATAATCTCATGGGAGGTCTGGAAGTTCACGAGCACCAATTTTCTCCCGTCTTCTCTGACGACAGCCATCTAGTGGGAGTTGATACTGACCCAGTACATACCTGCCAAGAAGTTTTGGGCGATGGTGATCAAATCAAAGTTGAGGGAAATGATGTATGGTGAGCCACTACAAGCATGCAAAGAAGTTTTGGCTAATGGAGGTCGGATTGAAGTCGAGGGGCATCATGTATGCCTCCATATCACGGTGAGCAAATCTTGCAAGACCAGATAGCAGTGCTACCTCTTGCGCACTGGGTTAGTTTTCCCTTGAAGAGGAAAGGGTGATGCAGAAAAGTAGCGTAATTATTTCCCTCAGATTTTGAGAACCAAGGTATCAATCCAGTTGGAGGCTCCACAGAAGTCCCTCGTAACTACACAAACAAACAAGAACCTCGCAACCAACACGATAAAGGGGTTGTCAATCCCTTCACGGTAACTTGCGAAAATGAGATCTGATAGAGATAGTAAGATAAGATAAATATTTTTGGTATTTTAATGATATAGATTGGAAAGTAAAGATGCAAATAAAAGTAGATCGACAACTTATATGATAAAGGATAGACCCGGGGGCCATAGGTTTCACTAGTGGCTTCTCTCAAGATAGCATAAGTATTATGGTGGGTGAACAAATTACTGTCAAGCAATTGATACAAAAATGCATAGTTATGAGAATATCTAGGCATGATCATGTATATAGGCATCACGTCCGTGACAAGTAGATCGAAACGATTCTGCATCTACTACTATTACTCCACACATCGACCGACACCTGCCTGCATCCAGAGTATTAAGTTCATAAGAACAGAGTAACGCATTAAGAAAGATGACATGGCGTAGAGGGATAAACTCAAGCAATATGATATAAACCCCATCTTTTTATCCTCGATGGCAACAATACAATACGTGCCTTGCTGCCCCTGCTGTCACTGGGAAAGGACACCGCAAGATTGAACCCAAAGCTAAGCACTTCTCCCATTGCAAGAAAGATCAATCTAGTAGGCCAAACCAAACTGATAATTTGAAGAGACTTGCAAAGATAACCAATCATACATAAAAGAATTCAGAGGAGATTCAAATATTTCTCATAGATAAACTTGATCATAAACCCACAATTCATCGGATCTCGACAAACACACCGCAAAAAGAGTTACATCAAATAGATCTCCAAGAAGATCGAGGAGAACTTTGTATTGAGATTCAAAGAGAGAGAAGAAGCCATCTAGGTAATAACTATGGACCCAAAGGTCTGTGGTAAACTACTCACAACTCATCGGAGAGGCTATGGTGTTGATGTAGAAGCCCTCCATGGTCGATTCCCCCTCCGGCGGAGCACCGACGAAGGCTCCAAGATGGGATCTCACGGATACAGAAGGTTGCGGCGGTGGAAATAGTTTTTCATGGTGCTCCTGGATGTTTTCAGGGTATGGAGGTATATATAGGCGAAGGAGGTAGGTCAGGGGGGCCACAAGGGGCCCACGAGGGTAGGGGGCGTGCCCTCCTGCCTCGTGGCCACCTCGGCTGCTTCTTGACGTCCATTCCAAGTCTCCTGGAGTGCGTTTGTTCCAAAAAGATCACTCCCGAAGGTTTCATTCCGTTTGGACTCTGTTTGATATTCCTTTTCTTCGAAACACTGAAATAGGCAAAAAAAAAGCAATTCGGGCTGGGCCTCTGGTTAGTAGGTTAGTCCCAACAATGATATGAAAGTGTAAAGTAAAGCCCATAAACATCCAAAACGGATAATATAATAGCATGGAACAATAAAAAAATTATATATACGATGGAGACGTATCAAGCATGCCCAAGCTTAATTCCTACTCGTGCTCGAGTAGGTAAATGATAAAAACAGAATTTTTGATGTGGAATGCTACCTAGCATATTTCTCAATGTAATCTTCTTTATCATGGCATGAATGTTCAGGTCCAAATGATTCAAAATACAAGTTCATATTGACATAAGAAATAGTAATACTTCAAGCATACTTACTAAGCAATCATGTCTTCTCAAAATAACACGGCTAAAGAAAGTTCATCCCTACAAAATCATATAGTTAGGCTATGCTTCATTTTCATCACACAAAATACTCCTATCATGCACAACCCCGGTTTCAGCCGAGCAATTGCTTCATACTTTTTAACGCGCTTCATTTTTTTTTCAACTCTCCCGCAATACATGAGCGTGAGCCATATATATAGAACTAAGGGTGGAATAGAATATGATGATCGAGGTTGTGTGGAGAAGACAAAAAAAAGGAGAAAGTCTCACATTGACGAGGCTAATCAACGGGCTATGGAGATGCCCATCAATTGATGTCAACATGAGGAGTAGGGATTGCCAGGCAACGGATGCACTAGAGCTATAAATGTATGAAAGCTCAACAAAAGAAACTAAGTGGGTGTGCATCCAACTTGCTTGCTCATGAAGACCTAGGGCATTTTGAGGAAGCCCATCATTGGAATATACAAGCCAAGTTCTATAATGAAAAATTCCCACTAGTATATGAAAGTGACAACATAAGAGACTCTCTATATGAAGAACATGGTGCTACTTTGAAGCACAAGTGTGGAAAAGGATACTTTTTTTCTCCTTTTTTGGCCTTTTTTTATTTGGACTTTCTTTTTTATAAGGGACAATGCTCTAATAATGATGATCATCACACTTCTATTTATTTATTTACAACTCATCAATTAAAACTCGAAACTAGAACAAGATATGACTCTATATGAATGCCTCCGGCGGCGTACCGGGATGGGCAATGAATTAAGAGTGGGATGTATAAAAAATTATGCAAGGTGGCTTTGCCACAAATACGATGTCAACTACATGATCATGCAAGGCAATATGACAATGATGATGCGTGTCATGATAAACTGAACGGTGGAAAGTCGCATGGCAATATATCTCGGAATGGCTATGGAAATGCCATAATAGGTAGGTATGGTGGCTGTTTTGAGGAAGATATAAGGAGGTTTATGTGTGATAGAGCGTATCGTATCACGGGGTTTGGATGCACCGGCGAAGTTTGCACCAACTCTCAAGGTGAGAAAGGGCAATGCACGGTACCGAAGAGGCTAGCAATGATGGAAAGGTAAGAGTGCGTATAATCCATGGACTCACATTAGTCATAAAGAACTCATATACTTATTGCAAAAGTTTTATTAGCCCTCGAAGCAAATTACTACTATGCATGCTCCTAGGGGGGAGGTTGGTAGGAGTTAACCATCGCGCGCCCCCGACCTCCACACATAAGGAAGGCAATCAAAAGAGCACCCCATGCAACAAATTTGTTACACAACTTTTACCATACGTGCATGCTACATGACTTGCCAACTTCAACACAAGTATTCCTCAATTTCATAATTACCCAACTAGCATGACTCTACTATTACCACCTTTATATCTCGAAACAATTATCAACCATCAAATTGATCATAGCATCCAATTCACTTCCTATGATAGTTTTTATTATACCAGACTTGGATGCCCATCATATGAGGACCAATTTTATAACCATAGCTAATACCATTCTGTTCTAAAAGACTCTCAAAATAATATAAGTGAAGCATGAGAGATCAATAATTTCTACAAAAGCAAGCCACCGCCGTGCTCTAAAAAGTATAAGTGAAGCACTAGAGCAAAAACTATCTAGCTCAAAAGATATAAGTGAAGCACATAGAGTATTCTAATAAATTTCAAATCATGTGCGTTTCTCCCAAAAGGTGTGTACAGAAAGGATGATTGTGGTAAACTAAAAAAGCAAAGACTCATATCATACAAGACGCTCCGAGAAAAACACATATCATGTGGTGAATAAAAATATAGCTCCAAGTAAAGTTACCGATAAACGAAGACGAAAGAGGGGATGCCTTCCGGGGCATCCCCAAGATTAGGATTTGGGTTATCAATGGATTATCTTGGGGTGCCATGGGCATCCCAAAGCTTAGGCTCTTGCCACTTCTTATTCCATAGTCCATCAAATCTTTACCCAAAACTTGAAAACTTCACAACACAAAACTCAACAGGAAATCTCATAAGCTCCGTTAGTGTAAGAAAGAAAACCACCACTTAAGGTACTGTAATGAACTCATTCTTTATTTATATTGGTGTTAAACCTACTGTATTCCAACTTCT
>NC_041385.1:37363219-37371360 GCF_002162155.2 Triticum dicoccoides | reverse complement strand
GCAAACAACACACGAAAAACAGAATCTGTCAAAAACTGAATAGTCTAAAGTAATCTGTAACTTTCGAATACTTCTGGAATTCTAAAAATACTACCAAAATAGGAAATCCTAGGAAATTTGTCTATTGATCTACTTCAAAAATGATCAACTAGAAATCATGTTTCTGTGATTTATTAAAATTATTTTTGTGCACGCAAAAGTTTCTGTTTTTCAGCAGAATCAAATTAACTATCACCCAAGATGATCCTATAGGTTCTACTTGGCACAAACACTAATTAAAACATAAAACCACATCTAAATAGAAGCTAGATGAATTATTTATTACTAAACAGAAGCAAAAAGCAAGGAAAAAAATAAAATTGGTTTGCCTCCTAACAAGCGCTATCGTTTAACGCCCCTAGCTAGGCATAAAAGCGAGAATAGATCTAAGTATTTGCATCTTTGGTTTTCAGTTTTTTGGCGGAGTCATGCTCGAATCGGGGAGGTTCTTTATGTTTCCCTTCATACTCGGAAATTTTTAGATCTGAAGAATCCAACCGCTTATTGCAAAGAGTAATCAACATATTCATACGGTGAAGATTTCGGCTAACACTCTTAAGAGGTTCAAGAGACTTTTGTAAGATTTTTGTTACTTCGCAAATCTTTTCAAAAACTTTTGTCTCTTTTTGGGTATGATGTGGCCCCCCTTTTTGAGGTAGTGGTCCCACTATTCCCTCTATAATTTCATGTGCAATACTGGGATCAATTTCAATAAAATTTCCTTTGACAATGCAATCCAAGAGTTGTCTATGGGACATATTTAGTCCAACATAAAAATTGCAAAGTAAAATTCTAAAATTCACCTCTAAGGTGCAATTACGATAAGACTCCATCATCCTATACCAAGCATCTTTTAAGTTTTCTCCGTGCCTTTGCTTGAAGTGAAGAACTTCAAACTCGGGAGACATAGGAGCGGATAAGGGACTAGCCATGACGATGACATAAATGATCACACGAGCACACAAAAGACAAGCGAAAAAAGAGAGGCGAACGGAAAAGAGAGGGCGAGCAAAACGGCAAGGGTGAAGTGGGGGAGAGGAAAACGAGAGGTAAATGGCAAATAATGTAATTCGAGGGAAATGAGTTTGTGATGGGTACTTGGTATGTCCTGACTTGAGCGAAGACCTCCCCGGCAACGGCTCCAGAAATCCTTCTTGCTACCATTTGAGCATTGCGTTGGTTTTACCTAGAAGAGGAAAGGGTGATGCAACAAAGTAGCATAAGTATTTCCCTCAGTTTTTGAGAACCAAGGTATCAATCCAGTAGGAGGCTCCACAGAAGTCACTCGTACCTACACAAACAAACAAGAACCTCGCAACCAATGTAGTAAAGGGGTTGCGAATCCCTTCACGGCAACTTGTGAAACTAAGATCTGGTAGAGATAATAAGATAAGATAAGTATTTTTGATATTTTTATGATATAGATTGGAAAGTAAAGATGCAAATAAAAGTAGATCGGAAACTTATATGATAAAGGATAGACCTGGGGGCCATAGGTTTCACTAGTGGCTTCTCTCAAGATAGCATAAGTATTACGGTGGGTGAACAAATTACTGTCGAACAATTGATAAAAAAGTGCATAGTTATGAGAATATCTAGGCATGATCATGTATATAGGCATCATGTCTATGACAAGTAGATCGAAACAATTCTGTATCTACTACTATTACTCCACACATCGACTGACTCCTACCTGCATCTAGAGTATTAAGTTCATAAGAATAGAGTAACGCATTAAGAAAGATGACATGATGTAGAGGGATAAACTCAAGCAATATGATATAAACCCCATCTTTTTATCCTTGATGGCAACAATACAATACATGCCTTGCTGCCCCTGATGTCACTGGGAAAGGACACCGCAAGATTGAACCCAAAGCTAAGCACTTCTCCCATTGCAAGAAAGATCAATCTAGTAGGCCAAACCAAACTGATAATTCGAAGAGACTTGCAAAGATAACCAATCATACATAAAAGAATTCAGAGGAGATTCAAATATTTCTCATAGATAAACTTGATCATAAACCCACAATTCATCGGATCTCGACAAACACACCGCAAAAAGAGTTACATCGAATAGATCTCCAAGAAGACCGAGGAGAACTTTGTATTGAGATTCAAAGAGAGAGAAGAAGCGATCTAGGTAATAACCATGGAACCGAAGGTCTATGGTAAACTACTTACAACTCATCGGAGAGGCTATGGTGTTGATGTAGAAGCCCTCCACGGTCGATTCCCCCTCCGGCGGAGCGCCGACGAAGGCTCCAAGATGGGATATCGCGGATACAGAAGGTTGCGGCGGTGGAAATAGTTTTTCGTGGTGCTCCTGGATGTTTTCAGGGTATGGAGGTATATATAGGAGAAGGAGGTAGGTCTGGGGAGCGACAAGGGGCCCACGAGGGTGGGGGGCGCGCCCTCCTGCCTCGTGGCCACATCGGCTACTTCTTGACGTCCACTCCATGTCTCCTGGATTGCGTTTGTTCGAAAAAGATCGGTCCCGAAGGTTTCATTCCGTTTGAACTTCGTTTGATATTCCTTTTGTTCGAAACACTGAAATAGGCAAAAAATAGCAATTCAGGCTGGGCCTCTAGTTAGTAGGTTAGTCCCAAAAATGATATGAAAGTGTAAAGTAAAGCCCGTAAACATCCAAAACGGATAATATAATAGCATGGAACACTCAAAAATTATAGATACGTTGGAGATGTATCAAGCATCCCCAAGCTTAATTCCTACTCGTGCTCGAGTAGGTAAATGATAGAAACAGAATTTTTGATGTGGAATGCTACCTAGCATATTTCTCAATGTAATCTTCTTTATTGTGGCATGAATGTTCAGATCCAAATGATTCACAATAAAAGTTAATATTGATATAAGAAATATTAATACTTCAAGCATACTAACTAAGTAATCATGTCTTCTCAAAATAACACGGCTAAAGAAAGTTCATCCCTACAAAATCATATAGTTAGGCTATGCTTCATTTTCATCACACAAAATACTCCCATCATGCACAACCCCGGTTTCAGCCAAGCAATTGGTTCATACTTTTTAATGCGCTTCAGCTTTTCCCCCCCAGCTCTCACGCAATACATGAGCGTGAGCCATGGATATAGCACTAATGGTGGAATAGAATATGATGATGGAGGTTGTGTGGAGAAGACAAAAATAGGAGAAAGTCTCACATTGACGAGGCTAATCAACGGGCCATGGAGATGCCCATCAATTGATGTCAACATGAGGAGTAGGGATTGCCATGCAACAGATGCACTAGAGTTATAAATGTATGAAAGCTCAACAAAAGAAACTAAGTGGGTGTGCATCCAACTTGCTTGCTCACGAAGACCTAGGGCATTTTGAGGAAGCCCATCGTTGGAATATACAAGCCAAGTTCTATAATGAAAAATTCCCACTAGTATATGAAATTGACAACATAAGAGACTCTCTATATGAAGAACATGGTGCTACTTTGAAGCACAAGTGTGGAAAAGGATACCTTTTTTCCTTTTTTGGTCTTTTTAATTTGGCCTTTTTTATTGGCCTTTTTTATTGGCCTTTTTTTATTTGGCCTTCCTTTTTTATATGGGACAATGCTCTAATAATGATGATCATCACACTTCTATTTATTTATTTACAACTCATGAATTACAACTCAAAACTAGAACAAGATATGACTCTACATGAATGCCTCCGGCGGTGTACTGGGATGGGCAATGAATCAAGAGTGGCATGTATAAAAAATTATGCAAGGTGGCTTTGCCACAAATACGATGTCAACTACATGATCATGCAAGGCAATATGACAATGATGATGCGTGTCATGATAAACAGAATGGTGGAAAGTTGCATGGCAATATATCTCGGAATGGCTATGGAAATGCCATAATAGGTAGGTATGGTGGCTGTATTGAGGAAGATATAAGGAGGTTTATGTGTGATAGAGCGTATTGTATCACAGGGTTTGGATGCACCGGCGAAGTTTGCACCAACTCTCAAGGTGAGAAAGGGCAATGCACGGTACCGAAGAGGCAAGCAATGATGGAAAGGTAAGAGTGCGTATAATCCATGGACTCACATTAGTCATAAAGAACTCATATACTTATTGCAAAAGTTTTATTAGCCCTCGAAGCAAAGTACTACTACGCATGCTCCTAGGGGGGGAGGTTGGTAGGAGTTAACCATCGCGCGCCCCCGACCTCCACACATAAGGAAGGCAATCAAAAGAGCACCCCATGCAACAAATTTGTTACACAACTTTTACCATACGTGCATGCTACATGACTTGCCAACTTCAACACAAGTATTCCTCAATTTCATAATTACCCAACTAGCATGACTCTAATATTACCACCTTTATATCTCAAAACAATTATCAAGCATTAAGTTGATCATAGCATCCAATTCACTTCCTATGATAGTTTTTATTATACCCAACTTGGATGCCCATCATATCAGGACCAATTTTATAACCATAGCAAATACCATGCTGTTCTAAAATACTCTCAAAATAATATAAGTGAAGCATGAGAGATCAATAATTTCTACAAAATCAAGCCACCGCCGTGCTCTAAAAAGTATAAGTGAAGCATTAGAGCAAAAACTATCTAGCTCAAAAGATATAAGTGAAGCACATAGAGTATTCTAATAAATTTCAAATCATGGGCATCTCTCCCAGAAGGTGTGTACATCAAGGATGGTTGTGGTAAACTAAAAAGCAAAGACTCATATCATACAAGATGCTCCAAACAAAACACATATCATGTGGTGAATAAAAATATAGCTCCAAGTAAAGTTACCGATAAACAAAGACGAAAGAGGGGATGCCTTCCGGGGCATTCCCAAGCTTAGGCTTTGGGTTGTCCTTGGATTATCTTGGGGTGCCATGTGCATCCCCAAGCTTAGGCTCTTGCCACTCCTTATTCCATAGTCCATCAAATCTTTACCCAAAACTTGAAAACTTCACAACACAAAACTCAACAGGAAATCTCATAAGCCCAGTTAGTGGAAGAAAGAAAAACCACCACTCAAGGTACTGTAATGAACTCATTATTTATTTATATTGGTGTTAAACCTACTGTATTCCAACTTCTCTATGGTTCATACCCCCCGACACTAGCCATAGATGCATCAAAATAAGCAAACAACACATGAAAAACAGAATTTGTCAAAAACAGAACAATCTAAAGATATCTGTAACATTCGAGTACTTCTGGAACTCTAAAAATCCTAGGCAATTTTTCTATTGATCTACTGCAAAAATGATCAACTAAAAAGCACGTTTCTGTGATTTATTAAAATTATTCTCGTGCATGCAAAAGTTTCTGTTTTTCAGCAGAATCAAATTAACTATCACCCAAGATGATCCTATAGGTTCTACTTGGCACAAACACTAATTAAAACATAAAACCACATCTAAACAGAATCTAGATGAATTATTTCTTACTAAACAGAAGCAAAAAGCAAGGAACAAAAATAAAATTGGGTTCCCTCCCAACAAGCGCTATCGTTTAACGCCCCTAGCTAGGCATAAAAGCGAGAATAGATCTAAGTATTGCCATCTTTGGTTTCAGTTTTTTAGTGGTGTCATGCTCGAATCCGGGAGGTTCTTCACATTTCCCTTCATATTCGGAAATTTTTAGATCTAAAGAATCCAAACGGTTATTGCAAAGAGTAATCAACATATTCATACGGTGAAGATTTCCGCTAACACTCTTAAGAGGTTCAAGAGACTTTTGTAAGATTTTTGTTACTTCGCAAATCTTTTGTTACTTCGCAAGTAGATCGAAACAATTCTGCATCTACTACTATTACTCCACACATCGACCGACTCCTGCCTGCATCTAGAGTATTAAGTTTATAAGAACAGAGTAACGCATTAAAAAAGATGACATGATGTAGAGGGATAAACTCAAGCAATATGATATAAACCCCATCTTTTTATCCTCGATGGCAACAATACAATACGTGCCTTGCTGCCCCTAATATCACTGGGAAAGGACACTGCAAGATTGAACCCAAAGCTAAGCACTTCTCCCATTGCAAGAAAGATCAATCTAGTAGGCCAAACCAAACTGATAATTCGAAGAGACTTGCAAAGATAACCAATCATACATAAAAGAATTCAGAGGAGATTCAAATATTTCTCATAGATAAACTTGATCATAAACCCACAATACATCAGATCTCGACAAACACACCGCAAAAAGAGTTACATCGAATAGATCTCCAAGAAGATCGAGGAGAACTTTGTATTGAGATTCAAAGAGAAAGAAGAAGCCATCTAGGTAATAACTATGGACCCAAAGGTCTGTGGTAAACTACTCACAACTCATCGGAGAGTCTATGGTGTTGATGTAGAAGCCCTTCGGGGTCGATTCCCCCTCCGGCGGAGCACCGACGAAGGCTCCAAGATGGGATCTCGCAGATACAGAAGGTTGCGGCGGTGGAAATAGTTTTTCGTGGTGCTCCTGGATGTTTTCAAGGTATGGAGGTATATATAGGCGAAGGAGGTAGGTCAGGGGAGCCACAAGGGGACCACAATGGTGGGGGGCGCGCCCTCCTGCCTCATGGCCACCTCGGCTGCTTCCTGACGTCCACTCCAAGTCTCGTGGATTGCGTTTGTTCCAAAAAGATCGCTCCCGAAGGTTTCATTCCATTTGGACTCCGTTTGATATTCCTTTTGTTTGAAACACTGAAATAGGCAAAAAAAACAGCAATTCGGGCTGGGCCTCTGGTTAGTAGGTTAGTCCCAAAAATGATATGAAAGTGTAAAGTAAAGCCCATAAACATCCAATACAGATAATATAATAGCATGGAACAATAAAAAATTATAGATACGTTGGAGACGTATCAAGCATCCCCAAGCTTAATTCCTAC
Organism: Triticum dicoccoides; assembly: GCF_002162155.2. Lineage (NCBI taxonomy): Eukaryota > Viridiplantae > Streptophyta > Magnoliopsida > Poales > Poaceae > Triticum > Triticum dicoccoides. The sequence goes on along the minus strand of NC_041385.1, from coordinate 37,364,448 downwards.
TCGTCCTCGAGTTGGTAAATGATAAAAACAGAATTTTTGATGTGGAATGCTACCTAGCATATTTCTCAACGTAATCTTCTTTATTGTGGCATGAATGTTCAGATCGAAATGATTCAAAATAAAAGTTCATATTGACATAAGAAATGTTAATACTTCAAGCATACTAACTAAGCAATCATGTCTTCTCGAAATAACATGGCTAAAGAAAGTTCATCCCTACAAAATCATATAGTTAGGCTATGCTTCATTTTCATCACACAAAATACTCCCATCATGCACAACCCTGGTTTCAGCCAAGCAATTGGTTCATACTTTTTAATGCGCTTTAGCTTTTTTTCATCTCTCACGCAATACATGAGCGTGAGCCATGGATATAGCACTAAGGGTGGAATAGAATATGATGATGGAGGTTGTGTGGAGAAGACAAAAAAAGGAGAAAATCTCACATTGACGAGGCTAATCAACGTGCTATGAAGATGCCCATCAATTGATGTCAACATGAGGAGTAGGGATTGCCATGCAACGGACGCACTAGAGCTATAAATGTATGAAATCTCAACAAAAGAAACTAAGTGGGTGTGCGTCCAACTTGCTTGCTCACGAAGACCTAGGGCATTTTGAGGAAGCCCATCGTTGGAATATACAAGCCATGTTCTATAATGAAAAATTCCCACTGGTATATGAAAGTGACAACATACACTACAAAAAAAGACACATCCGTGACATTTTGGGCCAAACGAATTTTTGTTCTGTCATACATATGACACTTCTATGACGATAATTGTGACAAAACCCGGTATCATCATAGATGTGGTGGGATCCTACTTCTATGACAAAAAATCTTGACAGAAAATGCGCTTTTCGTCCTGGGCGGGCCGGAGATGCAGCTGCATGACATTCTTTGGGCCGTCCATGATGGAAAAAACCGTGGTAGAAGCGAGGGCGAGGAAAATTTCGGGGAGTTCCCGGTTACAGTGGAAGGTCGGGGGCCGAGCAATGCGCGTTTCTCTCGTACACGCGCGCGTGTGTGCGAGGTGTTGGCTCTAACTGAACCCGAGCGAGGCGTTGGGCTCTAACTGAACCCGAGTGATTGCACTGCAGGCTACGCATTACTGAACCCGAGCGATCGATCGATGGCTGTTAACTGAACCCGATCGACCGATTCCTTCGCTACTGCTGCTAACTGAAGCCGATGGATCCTGCCTCTCTGGATGAATAGTGAGCGTGGG
>NC_041385.1:37308674-37362758 GCF_002162155.2 Triticum dicoccoides | reverse complement strand
ATGAACAGTAGCCCGTGGAGGGGTGGTTGAACAGGAGCCCGTGGAGAGGGGTGGTTAAACAGTAGCCGGTGGAGTAGCGCGTGGTGGAGGCTGGATGAACAGGAGCCCGTGGATGAACAGTCGCAGGTGGAGGCTGGAGGAGGTCGACGGTGGATGAACAGTAGCCCATGGAGGCTGGAGGAGGTCGACGGTGGAGATGAACAATATCTCATGGAGTCCCGTTTTGCGGTACGCCACACCCCTCCCGATGAATAGGACCCGCGTTTCGACCGTAGCGCTCCAACACAAGTCTGTTTCGTCTGTTTGCGGTACGCCACACCCCTCCCGATCAACAGGACCCCCGTTTCGACCGTAGGAGGTCCGTTTCGTCCGTTTTGCGGTATGCCACACCCCTTGTCGGTGTCAAAACCAGTGGATCTCGGGTAGGGGGTCCCGATCTGTGCGTCTTAGGCTGATGGTAACAGGAAGCAAGGGACACAATGTTTATCCAGGTTCGGGCCCTCTCGATGGAGGTAAAACCCTACTTCCTGCTTGATTAATATTGAAGATATGAGTAGTACAAGAGTAGATCTACCATGAGATCGTAGAGGATAAACCCTAAGAGCTAGCCTATGATGGTATGATTGTAATTGTGATCGGCCTTCTAAGGACCATCCTCTCCAGTTTATATAGACACCGGAGAGGGCTAGGGTTTACATGGAGTCGGTTACAAGGAAGGAAATATAATATCCGGATCACCAAGCTTGTCTTCCACGCAAAGGAGAGTCCCATCTGGACACGGGCCGGAGTCTTGAGTCTTCGATCTTCACGCTCCAATAGTCCGGACGATGCATATAGTCCGGCTGTCCAGATACCCCCTAATCCAGGACTCCCTCAGTAGCCCCTGAACCAGGCTTCAATGACGATGAGTCCGGTGCGCAGTCTTGTCTTCAGCATTGCAAGGCGGGTTCCTTCTCCGAATACTCCAAGATAATTATCGAACACATAGACCGTGTCCGGATCTGCAAGATGATCTTCACATACCGCTATAGAGAGAACGATATTTCACAAATGTAGTCTGCTAACAACTTTCTAGACAGTGCAACATGTCATCAGGGTCGGGTCGTTTTCCCACGTCCGGCCTCAGCGTATATTGCGAGGCGGTTTCCTTGGCACGTCTTGTCAAAGCAAAGATCGTGTCCCCTTATTACGGGATTCTCATCAATACGGGAATGGGTAATCCAACCGCACCGCTAATCGTGGCGAGTGGGAGGTGAGCGGGTTCCACCAGGTACGTGGGGAGGCGCAAAAAGCTTTTACCATCTCTTATAAATAGATAAGGTCTCTTCCTCTTTACCCATGCCTTCTCCTTCCGCTAACTCATTCCCCTCTGCTCGAGCCCTAACGCCCAAGCACTCTTCTTTTGGAGAGAGGTTTTCAAAAGATGTCCGGATCCAGAGCAGGGGGCAAATGGATGGCCTCTACCGTCCGGGAGAAGGATATCAAGAAGCTCCAGGAAGCCGGGTATCTGGCCAAGAATATTGGCCACCATCTTCCACCGGCGGGATAGGTTGTCCCCACTCCGGAGCCTTACGAGGAGTTGTGTTCCTTCCCCATTTTGTCCGCGGGCTCGGTTTTCCCCTGCACCCATTTGTCCGTGGAGTCATGTATTACTATGGGATTGATTCTCATGATCTTTCCCCAACTCTTTTCTCAATATCTCGACGTTCATCATCGTGTGTGAGGCCTTTCTCCGGATTCCGCCTCACTTCGGCCTGTGGCTGAAGATTTTCAATGTGAAGCCCAAGGTGGTGAGTGGCGAACACGCCGAGTGCGGAGGCACCATGGTGAGCAAGATGCCCAAGGTCGTTTGGCCGAAGGGCACCTTCAACGACTCCCTCAAGGAGTGGCAGCAGCAGTGGTTTTATATCACCGAACGACGCGGCAAAAAGTGGGCTGCACCTCCTGAGTTCAGATCCGGAGCCCCGCTGCGGCTCACGTCCTGGCCCAAGAAGGGCCTGAACAGGACCTCGTCCGATGAGGTGTCACTGCTCTAGACGCACGTTCAGAGCGTGGTTGACAAGGACGTCAAACTCGTCGACGTGGTCCAGGTGATGCAAGTTCGCCTGGTTCTCCCTTGCCAGCGCCGAGCCCGCACTTTGTGGAAGTTCGACCCAACCGAGCACCAAACCCTTCGGGAGCTCTATGACTCCTCCCACGAGGAGATCTGAAAGGTGCTCTTCAAGTCTGGCAAATCGTGGCCGGACTCCGCCAAGGACCGGGGGTATCAATTATTCCATTCTACAAGCCCACTAAGTTATAGCCACGCCCTGTCCATCGGTGCTTCAGTTGGCATGTCATGAGGGAGACATTTTAATCGTGTTTCATCATGACCTCGGGGATGGATTAAGAAGGTGGAGCGGATGCATTGTGCGGCCCCGCTACCGGAGGAACCGGCCGGACCGCTTCTAACGAAGATGCTGGTCCCTGCGCCTTACGAGGCGCCAAAGAAGGAGGACTCCAAGAAGGTCAAGAAGACCCGGAGTGGCCTCCATCGCCGCGAGGCTTCGGATGCCAAATCCAAAGACTCCAGCGATGCTCCTTCTTCCGAAGACGAAGAGGAGGAAGGAGAGGAGGACGAGCCTCACTCTGCAGGTGGGAAGAAGCGTGTGGCTTCCCCGTCCCTAGAGGCCGAATCACCCAAGAGGGGGAGAGGGTCCCATCCAGAGGCATCCACCCCGGCTGCCGATAATGGCCCGGAGTGGGATCCCAGAGCCCAGCCTCTGGAAAGATCGTAAGTAACTGAGTTCCGAATGCGCCTATGCATCCAGGGTTGTCTGGGTACAGTAGTTTTAACTGTCGCCACATCTCGTACAGCCCGGCGAGATCTCCTACCGGATAGTCCTCATCGGAGGATTCGTTGAGCTCGGATGCTGTGGCAAGCGAGACGCCTCCGGGGGCTCCTTTTCCGAAGTCCAGGCGCGACACCGAGGTGTCGTCTCAAAGAGATCCAGAGCAGGTCCTGGAGGCCTCTAAGGCTCCAGGATCGGGTGAGCAGCCACCCTCCATGGAGGGAGGTTTGGCTACTCCGCCGGCAACCTCTGCCTACGTAGAGCTGTCGGGCGGTCTATCGACAGCGTTAAAGAACATGTCTATCGTCGATGAACATCGGACCCTCATGGCTGCGGTGGTTGGAAAGATTCAGTCTGCCGAAAGCGGGCTGAATGCATCCCGCCTTGGCCTTATAAAGGCTTTTGAGGTATGGTTTCTAAGAAACCTTTGAGGAATCATCATAATATGAGTAGTAGCCCCTGATACACTGTCCGACGAAAGATAGAGAGCCGGGAAGGGGATCAACTCCTCTTTTCGTGTGAACCTTTGTTAATGACGTGTACCTCTTTGTTTGAAAACAGGCGTCTGCGGAGAAGACGGCCGCTCATCAGGCGGAAGTGTACGAACTGAAGCAGAGCCTGGAACGGGCCGAGGAAGAACTTGGCCGTCTTAGGAAGCAATTAGAGAAGAAGCAAGGTATGTTTAAACATTGTCTTGCATTAGGCACGAATGAGTAATTGTGCCTATTGAAAAGTATTTGTGTTGTACGCCCTAGGAGCGAGTGCCGAATATGAGGCGCTGAAGAAGGCTATGGCTGATGTCAACGAGAAGGCTGCCGCAGAACAGGCGCTTCGTGAAAAACACAAGGCCAGGGTCATCACGACTGAACGAGAGCTCCAGGAGGCTGTGACGAAAAGCGAGAGCTCGGAGCAGAGTCTAGTAGCGAAAGAATCCGAACTTGCCCAAGCTCTCCAAGCCGCGGAAGATGCTTGGGAAGAAGCCCGAGGTGCTATATGGGACATTCAAGAGGCCCGGAAAGTTACGGCTGGTAAGGCCTGTTGTATTCGTGGCCATAATTACATGATAGTGGGGAGAACTCTAAGCGGCAAGCTGAGTTCTTTGATTTTACAGGGGTGTTTGTGGATCTGCCTCGCAGCATATTAGACACCGCCCAATTCTATTGTACCAAGGAGAGGAAGTCTGCGGAGAGGAGCTTCTGGTCGCAGTATTTGGCGCCGAACTATCCGGTGCCTTTTATTGATCAGCTGAAGCAGCTGGTCGAACTACACCAGGCAGACGAACTAGCCATGAAGGACTTGGTTGCCCGGCTATGGCCTGTGGAGCCAATTCCAAGTAGTTACTTTGGACTCGTGAAGCGGATTGTGGGCACCTGTCCTCGGCTTGATGCTATCAAGCGATCAGTCTGTATAGAAGGTGCGCGCATGGCGTTTGCCCATGCAAAAGTGCATTGGGGCAAGCTTGATGCGGAGAATCTGATGAATGAGGGGCCGCCGGAGGGTAAGGAGCACCGCAAGCCCGAACTATACTATTAAGGTGTACTGAAGGGGGCCCGCCTTGCGGCGGATAAGTGTACAAAGACATTATGTTTCCCTGAGGGCATTCATACCGATATTTGTAATATGGGATAATGGCGCTTTTATTATATATTGCCTGTTTCGTTTGAACATATGTTCTTCCTGTGCGGCTGTTTATTGTATGTAAATTCTTAGAGTTGGCCAGTCGTCGGCTTCAGCCCCCACGTAAAAAATACGAGGGTGTTCGGGATATATCTGAACACTCTTTATCCCATGGTTGGGTCCTTTTAAGGAGGTGTTTCCCACCACGAACCAGGCAATCGGACTATATGGCTTTACTACTCTCACTTAGCCATAGGAATTCGAGTATGGTCGGCGCAACCCCTAGTGTTCGGAAGGCCGAACTAGGGGCTCTATTGGCGCCTGATCGGAAGACCGATCCGTCGCAATCTGCATTTATAGTGGCATTATGCGGAATAAATCTTTAAGGATTTTGCAACCTCTCGAACAGCTGACCAGCTCTTGCTGCATCATGACAGTCAGTTTTCGGCTTTATCTACTGAGGTGCTCGTCCGGCAGAACCGGGACACAATCGCATTAGTTCTCCCAGCGCTACCTTAGCCGACGGAACAGAATGTAATGTACCAAAACATGGGAGCCGAGAAAACCCAACTGTCGGTGTCAAAACCGGCGGATCTCGGGTAGGGGGTCCCAAACTGTGCGTCTAGGCGGATGGTAACAGGAGACAAGGGACACGATGTTTTACCCAGGTTCGGGCCCTCTTGATGGAGGTAAAACCCTACGTCCTGCTTGATTGATATTGATGATGTGGGTATTACAAGAGTAGATCTACCATGAGATCAAGGAGGCTAACCCTAGAAGCTAGCCTATGGTATGATTGTTGTTCATCCTATGGACTAAAGCCATCCGGTTTATATAGACACCGAAGAGGGCTAGGGTTACACAGAGTCAGTTACAATGGTAGGAGATCTACATATCCATATCGCCAAGCTTGCCTTCCACGCCAAGGAAAGTCCCATCCGGACACGGGACGAAGTCTTCAATCTTGTATCTTCATAGTCTTGGAGTCCGGCCGATGATGATAGTTCGGCTATCCGGACACCCCCTAGTCCAGGACTCCCTCAGTAGCCCCTGAACCAGGCTTCAATGACGACGAGTCCGGCGCGCATATTGTCTTCGACATTGCAAGGCGGGTTCCTCCTCCGAATAATTCATAGAAGATTGTGAACACCAGGATAGTGTCCGGCTCTGCAAAATAAATTCCACATACCACTGTAGAGAGAATAATATTTACACAAGTTCAATCTGCTGACGTATTTTGTGGCGTGACATCACACCACCACCAAGCCTTTACTCGAATTTTTTTATCGTACCACCTCAGCGCGTTTAGCGAAGTGGTTTCCTTGGCACGTCTTGTCGAAGCAGAGATCGTGTTCCCCTTATTATGGGATTCCCATTAATACGGACGTGGGTAACCCAACCACGCCATTGATTGCGGCGCTTGGGAGATAAGCGAGTTTTGTCAGGCCGGTGGGGACGCATGGTTTCGTCCGCCCATATAAGGGGATAAAGATCTACCCTTTTACCTACGCCTTCTTCCTCCTTTGCTTATCCATCTTCGCGAACTCGAGCTCCAGCGCCCAAGTCCGCACATCTCACCTCAACCTTCTCCAACTATGTCCGGAGCAGGAGGCAAGTGGATGGCCTCCTCCGTTACGGAGGGGCACATCCAGAAGCTGCGCGGCGCCGGATATCTGTCCAGCGACATCGCGCACTGGCTCCCCGACGAGGGGGAGCTCATCCCCACCCCCAGGCCCCATGAGAGGGTAGTATTCCTTTCCCATTTCCTCCGCGGACTAGGCTTCCCACTCCATCCCTTTGTCCGGGGGCTCATGTTCTACTACGACCTGGATTTCCATGATCTGGCCCCGAATTTCATCCTCAACATCTCGGTGTTTATCGTCGTGTGTGAGGCCTTCCTCTGCATCCAGCCCCACTTCGGCTTGTGGCTCAAGACCTTCAGTGTCAAGCCGAAGGTTGTGAAGGGCAGCCAAGCGAAGTGCGGAGGCACCATGGTGGGGAAGATGCCCAACGTTACTTGGCTCGAGGGCACCTTCGTGGAAGCTATAAAGGGGTGGCAATCGGGGTGGTTCTACATCACCGAGCCGCGTGACCCTGAATGTGAAGCGGCCCCCAAATTTAGATCTAGCATCCCCATACGGCTCACCTCCTGGAAAGAGAGTGGTCGGACATGGGATGATTCGGAGGAGCTGACCGGACTCCAAGCCTGCATCCAAAAGCTAGTGAACAAGAAGCTCAAGCTTGTCAACGTAGTCCAGGTCATGCTCATCCGCCGGATTCTCCCGTGCCAACAACGGGACTTTAATATGTGGGAGTTCGATTCGGCGCAACACCAGACTTTGAGCGGGCTCTTCGACACTACGTACGAAGAGGTTGGAGGGTGCTGTTTAAGGGCGCCGAGGCTCCCGCATCCGCTACCGAAGATCGCGGATTCATCTCGCAGCGTCCGGCTAGCGAGGTAAGCGATTTTACCCTTTAAGGGACACTTGTTTTCCATAGTTTGACTCTATGCGGGATCTAAACTCCCTTTCCTTTGACAGGACTGGCTGAAGAAGGCCGAGTAGACTAACTGTCCGGCCCCTTTGCCAGAAGACCCAGCGGACGCCCGCTTAACGGGGCTGCTGGTTCTGGCACCCCACATGGTGCCGGAGAAGAAGGCCAAGAAGAAGGCCACGGGCACTCGAAAGAGTTCCCGTTTTCAGGTGTCATCGGACTTATCGTCCTGTGGCTCTGAGGCAGACTCCTCCCACGAAGGCGAGGAGGAGAAGAAAGAGGCCTCTCCCCCAGCGGGGGGAGGGAAGAAAAGGAAGGCCTCCCCAACGAGGGAGGCCGAAGGGTCCAAGAAGGGAAGGACTCTTCCCCCGGACTGCTCTGCCAACGCCAGCGACAACGACGAGGATTGTCCTTCAAGGGCCAAGCCCCTGGCGATATTGTAAGTATCCGGACTCCCGAATAACTTCATGATTTTTCTTTTTGCCACATGGTGTCTTCCTAATGCCGTATACAACCCTGCAGTCCGCCCAAGGATGATCTTCCCGCTTCGTCGAGCGGGTCCTTGGGTGCGTCGGATATGGATTCCCTTCCGACCGCCTCCACCCCCCGTGATGCGGATGATGCCGAGGTGGGATCCCGGGAAGGGACCCGCCAGGAGGAGGAGGCCCCGGAGGTGCCGCAAGGCAACCTCCCGGACTCCGCACCGGAACCTGCAGTGGCTCCGGAGTCCGGCGGGCGGCCCCTTTGTAAGAAGGGCAAGACTGTGACGCCGGCGGCCTCTGTCCAACCGGAGGCGCCGGATAGCTTGCTGGAGGCGCTCAACAGTGCTTCCATCGAAGAGGAACACCGCACCGTCATGAGTGCGGTGATTCAGAAGGTTCAGCTCGCCAAGAGCAGGCTGACCGAAGCCTGCAGCAGCCTTCTAACAGGCTTTGAGGTAAGAATGTTGATATATGTAAAATAGTACCGCATAGACAGTAGCCCATGATGCTCGGTTCAGTGAGAAAAGCCGGACTGAGGATCTTAAAAGATATATGTAGGAGTCATAAAAAATATGTCAATATGGGATTGCAGGCTGTGCTGCTGACCTCTGCCGCACTGACTGCGGAGGTCAATACTTTGAAGCAAAGCCTCAAGCGGTCCGAGAACGAGCTCGGCCGTGCCAAGAAGCAGCTCGAGGACAAGGAAGGTGAGTAACACCTTATTAAAATTGTACCTTACAGAAAAGGATTTGGTTGCAAGAAGAATGACAAGGATAACGTTGGTATTGCAGGGGCCACGAACGAGGTGGCGACCCTGAAGGAGGCGGTGTCCGCGGCCGAACGTAATGCGGCCGCGGAGCGCACCGAGCGAGAGAAGCAGGAGGCGCGGGTGGCGGAGGTACAACAAGAGCTCCAGGCTCTCGTGGAAAAACATGAGAGTTTGGAGCGCGACTCGAAGACTCGAGAGTCCGAGCTTGCATCGGCTCTTGAGAGTGCCAAAGCCACTAAGGCCGAAGCCTAGAAGGCCCTCCAAGAAATCGAGGCGTTGAAGAAAATAGCAGTGGGTAAGGCATTTTTCATGCAAAGTAAGCATGTGAGTGTGCATTACCTATCACTTACCCGAATTCGGAGCTCTCCAGGAGCGTTCGCAGATCTGCGTCCGTAGCGTGTCTGATGCTTCCACTTTCTATAGGGCCGAGGAGGGGAGCTCGACGGAGAAGGTCTTCTAGTCTCAGTATGCTGAGGCCGGACATCCGGTGCCCCTGAGCGACCAGCTGAAGCAGCTGGTCGAGCTCCACAAGGTGGCCGAACAGGCCATGAAAGGCCTCATAGTTCGGCTGGGGCCCAAGGAGGCCATGCCTGGGAGCTACTTCGGCCTGGTGTAGTGGCTAGTGGATGCGTGTCCATGGGTTGAAGTCATCAAGCACTCCGCCTGTATTGAAGGTGCCCATCGGGCCCTTGCCCGCGCAAAGGTGCAATGGGGCAAGATGGATGCTGAGAAGCTTGTGACGGACGCGCCACCGCCGGGCAAGGAGTATCGCATGCCCGAGATGTATTATAAGAGTGTCCTGAAGGGTGCCCGCATTATTGCGGGTGAGTGCTCCAAAGATGTAATATTTGAGTAGACTCGCATTTTGTTATCCTGTGCGCTGAAAACTTTGTTCATATGCGCTAAGCAACGCTTGTTAATTTAAAATATTACCTTCTGTGCGGCCGTTTATCAAATCTGAGAGATGGCAAGTCGTCGGCTTCAGCCCCCATGCCACGAGTGCTGGGGTGTTCGGGATAAATTTGAGCACTCTTGTTCCCATTTTTGGGTCAATCTAGGGAGGCGCTCAACACAACAAACAACGCAACCGGACTTATAATGCTTGCATACTCCCACTTAGCCATAGAATTCTATAATTTTAAATTTCGGCGAAGCCCCTAGTGTTCGGAAGGCCGAATTTGGGGCGCTATCCACGCCTGGGCCGGACAAAGCTGGTTCCTCGCTCTAAGCGGCATAAGTCTTTAGGGACTCGAAAAAACCTCTCGAACAGCGACCGACTCTCGCCTCATCATGACAGTCAGTTTTAGCTTTCTCCACTGAGGTGCTCACCCAGCTCAACTGGGGCGCAATCGCAGTGGTTCTCCTAGTGCTACCTTAGCCGATACAACGGAACGTAAGGTACCAAAACATGGGAGCCGGGCAAACCCAACTATTGACCCAAGTCATGATTCAGAGCCGATTCATATAATGCTATAAGTTCGGGATGCCGCACTTGTGAAAATGTTCGGACTTATCACACCATGATGCGGGAAACATAAGCCCCTGGTGTATTTAGCCGTACCAAAGTGTACAGATGCAACATGTCATAAATGAACATATGTATAAGCAGGAAATGTAATTATAAGCAAAAAGGTGCCGCATTGTTTATTCAAGAAATACTGCTGTGAATGCAGAACGATACAAATAGTGCAATAAGCAAGGGATGGGACTATTAAACATGTCCCCCTCCAGGGGTAGGCTGCGGAATGGTGTATAAAACAGAGTTAATGCTCGTAATGGAGACCACCTGGATATTCGTCGTAGCCTTTCTCCTTCCCTGGCTGTTGCATCGTGAGTTCGGCAGGTCTACTGCCGGACAGGGCCTCTGATGAACGGGGTCCTGTGGGTAAAAAAAAGAAAAAGAGAAAAAAAGAACGACACACTTGAGAGCCCCTGGTGTGGTTAAGCCGCATTCTGGGCCTATCGTGGTTGTGCCCCTCCCCCTATGCCCATGGTATCTCCAGAGCGTAATGATGTACACGAAGGACCAGTCTTGCAATTTTGCAGGGGCTGGGGTTGGGGCCGCATTGCTACGCGTGCTCGGAACGTGCTAGGTGGTCTTGTTGTAGGTTACTCCGGGCGCGTTTAGCCGTGTTCGGTCGCTTAACGGCCGGACTCGAGAATTCCCTTAAGAGGCTGCACTGTACTTCTGCCGCGAGAGCCATTGTATGTTCCTCCATTCGGAGAGAGCGTTCAGCGTTTCCGTTGACCGTGATGACTCCTCGAGGGCCTGGCATCTTGAGCTTGAGGTATGCGTAGTGCGGCACCGCGTTGAACTTTGCAAACGCGGTACGTCCGAGCAGGGCATGATAGCCGCTGTGGAATGGAACTATGTCGAAGATTAACTCCTCGCTTCGGAAGTTATCCGGGGATCCGAAGACCACTTCCAGTGTAACTGAGCCTGTACAATTGGCCTCTACACCTGGTATGACGCCTTTAAAGGTCGTCTTTGTGGGTTTAATCCTTGAGGGGTCTATGCCCATTTTTCGCACCGTATCCTGATAAAGCAGGTTTAGGCTGCTGCCGCCGTCCATCAGGACCTTGGTGAGGTGAAATCCATCAACGATTGGGTCTAAAACCAATGCGGCGAATCCGCCATGGCGGATGCTGGTGGGGTGGTCCCTTCGATCAAAAGTGATCGGGCAGGAGGACCATGGGTTGAACTTCGGGGAGACTGGCTCCATCGCGTATACATCCCTGAGTGCACGCTTCCGCTCCCTTTTGGGTATGTGGGTTGCGTATATCATGTTCACCATCCGCACTTGTGGGGGGAAACCCTTCTGTCCTCTATTGTGCGGCGGTCGGGTCTCTTCCTCGTCATCGCTATGCAGCCCCTTGTCGTTGTTTTCGGCAATTAGCTTGCCTGCCTGCTTGAATACCCAACAGTCCCTGTTGGTGTGGTTAGCTGGCTTTTCGGGGGTGCCATGTATCTGGCACGAGCGATCGAGTGTTCGGTCCAAATTGGATGGACCCGGAGTAGTTCTTTTGAATGGCTTTTTCCGCTGACCGGGTTTAGAGCCTCTGAATCCGGCATTGACTGCCGTATCCTCACTATTGTCGCCGTTAATGCGGCGTTTGTTCTTGTTCTGACGCGACCTGCCATTGCGGTCCTTGATATCCGGACTGCCAGAATTATTGTTGAGGTTGGTGCTGCGGGCTAGCCAGCTGTCCTCTCCCGCGTAGAAGCGGGTCATGAGTGATGTGAGGGCTGCCATGGATTTCGGCTTTTCCTGTCCCAGGTGCCGGGCAAGCCACTCGTCGCGGATGTTATGTTTGAAGGCCGCGAGGGCCTCCGCATCCGGACAGTCGACGATTTGATTTTTCTTAGTTAAGAACCGTGTCCAGAATTGTCTGGCCGATTCGTCTGGCTGCTGAATTATATGGCTTAGGTCGTCAGCGTCTGGTGGTCGCACATACGTGCCCTGGAAGTTATCCAGGAATGTGGCTTCCAGGTCCTCCCAACTCCCAATTGATTCTGCTGGCAAGCTGTTAAGCCAATGCCGTGCTGGTCCTTTAAGCTTGAGTGGGAGGTATTTGATGGCGTGAAGATCATCACCGCGGGCCATGTGGATATGAAGGAGATAGTCTTCAATCCAAACAGTAGGGTCTATTGTGCCATCATAAGATTCAATATTCACGAGTTTAAACCCTTCGGGGATTTGATGATCCATTACTTCATCTATGAAGCATAGTGGGTGTGCGGCGCCTCTGTATTGGGCTATATCACGACGAAGCTCAAAAGAGCTTTATCTACTATGTTCGGTCCGGCCAGACTTGCTGTGTCCGGCGCGACGGTTGTCGTCACGTATCATGGGGCGCCCACGCGATCCATAGATCGATCTTGATTGTCTTGCCTTATCCTCCAATATATCTCGCAAGTCCAGAGCGTTCCCCTGTGGCCGTGTGCTTTTCGAGCGATGCCGGGGTACGGTTCTAGTGGAGGGCCTAGAGGCCTCTGTGTCATGGCCACGGGGTGGTCGGTCAGCCGTATTGTCCGCTGGTGATGCAGGTTCATATGCCTCCTCCTCTAATCGGGGGAGCAGCTTGCGTTTAGGGTAGCTTTTGGAGGGGCGTTCAAGCTCATGCTCTTCGGCCGCAAGGACTTCAGTCCATCTGTCGGCTAGCAGATCTTGATCAGCTCTAAGTTGTTGCTGCTTTTTCTTGAGGCTGTTTGCCGTGGCCATAAGCCTGTGTTTGAAACGCTCTTGTTCTATGGGATCCTCAGGCACGACGAATTCGTCGTCGTCGAGGCTTGCCTCGTCTCCGGAGGGAGGCATATAATCCTCTACCTCTTCGTCTGCCGCTCTCTCATGAGGGCTGGCGTCTCCGTCCTCCTGTGCTGAATCTTGCTGGAGGGGGTTGTCTTCGGCACTGTCTGGGGTGTTATTATCTCCGGTGCCGGAATCTCCATTCTTGCTGTGGCGGGATTTAGAGCGGCGCCGCTGACGCCGGCGCTTGGGCTATTTCTTGGAGGGGTCATCCTCCGCTGTTCCTTCGCCATTCCCATCCTTTGGGATATCCACCATGTATATGTCATATGATGAGGTGGCTTTCCAGTGCCCAGTAGGCGCTGGTTCTTGGTCGTCACCGGCATCGTCGTCCATACCGTCGATGTCTTCGGAGTCGAAGTCTAGCATGTCGGTTAGATCGTCGACAGTGGCTACTAAGTGGGTGGTGGGTGGGCTTTGAATTTCTTCGTCGTCCGCATCCCAACCGTCCTGACCACAGTCCGGCCAGGGCTCTCCTGATAACGAGAGATACTTTAGCGAACTCAAGATGTCGCCGAAAGGTGAGTGTTGAAAGATGTCCGCAGTGGTGAACTCCATGATCGGCGCCCAATCGAATTCGATTGGAGGGGGCGCGAGAGGTTCGGAGTCCGGCACCGCGGAGTCACGAGCTTCACGAGGGACAAGGTCAGTATTCGGCTCCATCGCCGTAGAGGTTGCATCCCCCGAGGCGGTGTCTAGCCACCCGTCCTCGATCTACGTAGTCGGCTCCGAATTGAGGGTCTGAGCGGACTCGTGTGCGGCCTCCAGGGCACTGTCCGGCTGCAGAGCTAAATCATGCCCATCATGACAGTGCAGCGCGCTCGGCTGTGGCTCGAATCCATCGAAGATCAAGTCCCCACGGATGTCAGCCGTGAAGTTCAAACTTCCAAATCTGACCTGACGGCCAGGGGCGTAGCTTTCGATCTGCTCCAGATGGCCAAGCGAATTGGCCCGCAGTGCAAAGCCGCCGAATACGAAGATCTGTCCGGGGAGAAAAGTCTCACCCTGGACTGCATCGTTGTTGATGATTGAAGAAGCCATCGAGCCTATCACTGACGACACAGAGGAACTCTCAATGAAAGCACTAATGTCGGTGTCAAAACCGGCGGATCTCGGGTAGGGGGTCCCGAACTGTGCGTCTAGGCGGATGGTAACAGGAGACAAGGGACACGACGTTTTACCCAGGTTCGAGCCCTCTTGATGGAGGTAAAACCCTACGTCTTGCTTGATTGATATTGATGATGTGGGTATTACAAGAGTAGATCTACCACGAGATCAAGGAGGCTAACCCTAGAAGCTAGCCTATGGTATGATTGTTGTTCGTCCTATGGACTAAAGCCATCCGGTTTATATAGACACCGGAGAGGGCTAGGGTTACACAGAGTCGGTTACAATGGTAGGAGATCTACATATCCGTATCGCCAAGCTTGCCTTCCACGCCAAGGAAAGTCCCATCCGGACACGGGACGAAGTCTTCAATCTTGTATCTTCATAGTCCTAGAGTCCGGCCGATGATGATAGTTCGGCTATCCGGACACCCCCTAGTCCAGGACTCCCTCACCAACCAATGACCTAAGACATGATTCGGAGCTGATGCATATAGTGCTATAAGTTCGGGGTGCCGAGCGACCGATAAGGTGGTCGGACTTTTATTGCCTTATTATGAAGCCCCTGGCACAACCGGGCGTAACACGAAGTGTGGCTGCCGTTTTGTGGCAAAGAGCTGTCGATGATAAGCGACGGCCAGTACGTGTTATTTAAGTCTATGCATTGTAGCAAGATAATATGGCTATGCATATGAGTGCGGTTTATGATTATGAAAAGAGATGGTTTTTGGCGGAACCTGTGATGGCTGGACTGTAGGGGGCTGTTAGTGGATGAAAGTGTATCCAGACTGCCTTTTACCTGCATGGTCATGTCCTTGTGTGTCCGGTCCGATTCCATGCCGCCAGTCTTGTTCTGCATCAAAGTTAGTTTGTGAAAGCAAATGCTTGGAGGCAACCAAGCATCCTCTTGTGGTTGGTCTAAAGGTTCCCGATCGGACCCTGGTGACCCCAGCTGCTATACCGCGAAGCAGCGCGGACTCCTCAGTTGGTGTCCGAATAGTTGGCTGTCATATCAAAATTTTGATAGGCATGCATGACTTGCTACTCCGGCAGCTGTATGATTTCCGCTCTAGGGGCGGGGTTCGGCCTTGTACGTAGGCGTGAGTATATCACCGGTGTTGGCCTAATGGTTTACCACGTGGAATCTAGTCAACGTGGTTCATCCTATTAGCATATGGTGGGTGACTGTATGAGGGGAATGCGCCGATGGCATGGCATTTTTTGGTTATCTGAGAACAACCGTTAGAGCGGTGGGCCAATGAACTTGGCCTTTGCACCTGACGTCTTGTAGAAGGTGTTTATTTGTAGATTCATACCCGCGGGGGCTTTATGTGTTATGGAGCCCCTAGAATACTAGGTCTAGGGGTACGGCAATTGAATTGCTGTGGTTTGTATGATAGGGAGTGATCGGCCGTACTGTTGTGCTCTGGGGGGGTCTCTTGACTAGAAGCCTCCGTTCATTGTTTCTGGCACACGACCGGTCACTTTGTTTTGAGGATTCGGCATTCTCTATTGGCATGCTTTGCCGTCCTTCTAGGAGTACCGTGAATTTCACATGGCTGATCAAGTATGTGGCTCGGGACGAATAGGCTTGAGTTGTTCTTTGTCCGTTGACCGGACTGGGAGTTGCTGAACTTGGCACCAGCTTCCTTGACTTGACGTTTATGACCATTGCGCTGAGGCTTGAGGATGCCTCTTCGTGTATCCTTCTTACTATCTTGGACCGTAGTGGTGTGTGGATGTCGGGTTGTGTGCCTTTGGTTCTCCTGCTTAGGTTGAGGTAGCCAGTTGTGCCACGTATGCCCTTTGTTAGGGCGGTCGAATCCGTACTTTTCGGTGGCCAGGATCTTGGTCCACCTATCCGCTAGCAAATCTTGGTCAGCTTTAAGCTGCTCTTGCTTCCTTTGCTGACTCCTTGCCGTGGCTATGAGCCGTCGCTTGAAGCGAACTTGTTCCACTGGGTCTTCAGGCACACCGAATTCGTCATTGCCGAGGCTTACCTCATCTTCGGAGGGGGGTGTATGGTTGTCCCTCTCCAAGTATCCCACCGTGGCCGGTCCAGCCTGCTTGAGGGTAGGCTAATCAGGGTTGTATTCCTCTTCGGCACCATCCGGATTGCTTTCATCTCCGGGGCCGATATTGATGTGGCAGGGCTTGGAGCGGCACCAAAGATGCCCATGCTTTGCTTTTTCTCCTGAGGGGTTATGCTCCACTACCTCGTCGCCATTGGTTTCCTCCGGAGTGTCCACCATATATATATCGTATAAAGAGGCGGCTGTCCACTGCCCTATGAGCGGTGGCTCCTGTACGTCTCCTGCATCGTTGTCCATACCGTCGATGTCTTCGGAGTCGAAGTTAAGCATGTCGGTTAAATCATCGACCATGGCAATGAAGTGGGTGGTGGGTGGGCAGCGAATTCCTTCATCGCCTGCTTGCCACTCAAGCCGGACATAGTTCGGCCCAGAGCCTCCTGACAAAGAGAGAGACTTTAATGAGTTCATCATGTCGCCAAAGGGTGAGTGCTGAAAGATGTCCGTAGCGGTAAACTCCATTACCGGAGCCCAACCTGGATTGGCTGGCTCGAGGGTGTGCGGACCGGAACCAACAACCGGATGCAAGTCCGAGGGCCCGAGGTTATAGGCCTCAACAGAGGTGAGACTTGTATTCGGCCCCACCGCCGATGAGTATGCGGCCTGCGGGGCAGGGTCCACCCCTCCATCCTCAGGCAACGCAACCTGCTCCGGATTTAGATCTGGGGCTACTACAGGGATGATATCCCGATCATTGTCCGACAACAGGTCTAGGCCGTGCTCGTTGTGACTGTCCAGCGCTCCTGGCACAGGCCCGAATCCGTCGAAGATCAAGTCTCCGCGAATATCCACCATGTAGTCCAAGTTTCCGAACCTGACCTGGTGGCCAGGGGCGTAGCTGTCGATCTGCTCCAGATGACCAAGCGAATTGGCCCGCAGTGCAAAGCCGCCGAACACAAAGATCTGTCCGGGGAGAAAAGTCTCGCCCTGGACGTTGTTGTTGGCGATTGAAGACGCCATCAAGCCTCAAAGCAACGACACAAAGGAACTCACAATGAAAGCACCAATGTCGGTGTCAAAACCGGCGGATCTCGGGTAGGGGGTCCCGATCTGTGCGTCTTAGGCTGATGGTAACAGGAAGCAAGGGACACAATGTTTATCCAGGTTCGGGCCCTCTCGATGGAGGTAAAACCCTAGTTCCTGCTTGATTAATATTGAAGATATGAGTAGTACAAGAGTAGATCTACCATGAGATCGTAGAGGCTAAACCCTAAGAGCGAGCCTATGATGGTATGATTGTAATTGTGATCGGCCTTCTAAGGACCATCCTCTCCAGTTTATATAGACACCGGAGAGGGCTAGGGTTTACATGGAGTCGGTTACAAGGAAGGAAATAAAATATCCGGACCGCCAAGCTTGTCTTCCATGCAAAGGAGAGTCCCATCCGGACACGGGCCGGAGTCTTGAGTCTTCGATCTTCACTCTCCAATAGTCCGGACGATGCATATAGTCCGGCTGTCCGGATACCCCCTAATCCAGGACTCCCTCACCCCTCCCGATCAACAGGACCCCCGTTTTGAACGTAGGAGGTCCTTTTCCTCCGTTCCGCGGTACGCCAGGCCTCGTTTCCATCGCCTGTTCCGTGCAAGCCCTCCCGATGAACATGACGATGCATTCCGTTCCAACCCAGCCGGTTGGCTCCCACGTGTTCCGTTGCCTCCTGATGAACACAAAGCATTCCGTTGCCTCCCCATGAACACGACGCATTCCGTTGCCTTCCCATGAACACGACGCATTCCGTTGCCTCCCCATGAACACGACGACGACACTGTTTCTCCGTTCCGACCCAGCCATGTACGTATGCGCGAGTAGGCGTTTGAGACCCTGCCCGTATGTACGTACATGGCCATATTTTCTTTCTTGCACCCTGGCCGCTGTACGTACGTGTACATGCTACATGCGCGCCTCTACTACGACACGTGCACGCCTCTACATCGACCAGTATGTACGTACACGTTTGCGACCAGAATGACAACGCTACGTACGCTTCGACCAGGTGGGTCTCGACTGTCAGGCACTTCCTTGCGTGCGAACATGTAGTTGGTGGGTCCCAGTAGTCAGGGGGGCGAATCGTTTTTTTACCCGGACGCACTTCCTTGCGTGCGAAGATGTAGCTGGTGGTTCCCAGCAGTCAGGTGGGCGAATTGTTTTTTTTGCCCGGACGCACTTCCTTGCGTGCGAAGGTGTAGCTGGTGGGTCCCAGCAGTCAGGGGGAAACGTATTTTTTGCGAAATACGGTGGCCCGTCTAGTGGGTCCTATCTATCAGGTGGAGGAATAATTATTTTGCGCATAATAAGGAGGCACTTCCTTGCGGCCGCCGTGGACCCAGCTGTCAGCCTCTCCATGCACAGTACTCTTCCAATGGAAGCCGTTCCTTGACCACATTGACCACGCCGCGCCTAGAGCACCACGGCGGTGGACGGCGGTGAGGCCTAGGAAGGGGACGATGCGGAGCCGGGGAAGACGCAGCAGTGGATGCCCACGCGAAGAGGAGTACGAGGGTTCACTGGTTCGGCTGCGGTGTGAGGCTTCCGTTGCCGCAGAATAATAGGGGGTGTGGGTGAGTAGAGGATGGTCTGGCTAGTGGTGGGAGTAGTAGGGGCGGTGAGGCCTCCACGGTATCACAGCCGGCCACGGGAGGCAGGAGCATGCAGCACGACCGCCGCTGCTTTGGGCGGCTGGAGAACAAAGACCAGAGGTTGAAGAAGCACTACGGCTGTTGGATGGACATCGTACGGTCACTAAAGTATTGACTAAGTTGACAAAGCCCTCCGTCCCCATCAACTTAGTAGGCCCAAGAGTCAACCTGCCACTATACTGGGTCCCAGCTAGCAGGGGAGTATTCATTTTTTGCGTAATAAGGAGGCACTTCCTTGCATGCGAAGATATAGCTGGTGGGTCCTAGCTGTCAGCGGCGGTAACTTTTTTTTCGCAAAATATAGAGGCCCTTTCGGTGGGTCCCAGATGCCAGGTGGAGGAATCATTATTTTGCGCGTAATAAGGAGGCATTTCCTTGCATGCGGCCGTGGACCCAGCTGTCAGCTTCTCCACGTACAATCCACTTCAGATGCATGTCGGTCGTTGACCACGTTAACCAGGCCGCGCCGAGAGCACTAGGGCGGTGGACGACGGCGAGGCCTAGGAAGGGAACGACACGAAGGCAGGGAAAACTCGGCTGTTGTTTCCCACGCGGAGGGGAGTATGGCTGTACGAGGGTTTACTGGTTCGTCTGTGTGACACCCCAAAATTCTAACCTTGTTTTGTTGATTAAAATTTTGCCAGGAAATTAAAACTTTTATTTTCTGGGCTCCCTTTTTATTTCTGAACCTTTTTCTCCCTTGCTATTATGGAGTTTTCCCCAAAGTGAAAAACCGTTCAAATATGTTATTGGACTTATTTAACCTCTCAAGAAAAACTTTTCTTTTATTGGTAGAACTAATTACATAATATTATTCCTGATCTTTATTTTTTTTTGAAAAATGGTTTCCCGTGGTTTATGGTCCCATTTGAACTGCAACCCTTTTATAAATTCATTCGAAAATCCCACCAAAATTTGGAGATGCCATGTGATGTTTTTAAAACACTTTTATGCAAAAATATATTTCATTCCTTGAATATTTTGAGCTCTACACCCAATTTTCTTCTCTGGTCCAGTGAGCAATTTTGCACTACAACTCATTTAAATACTTCTTTCTAGCCTCCACCAAAATTATGGGGATGCTAGTAGTAGCTTATGATTCAACTTTATGCAATAAACCCAGTGATGTTATTTGAAAATTTTGAGTGAATCAACCTCATCTTCATTCTGGTCCATCATGATGGTTTGTAAAGCAACCATATTCTTGCTTGCTCTTTGGCCCTTGAGCTTTCTCCTGCTTGTAGTGCACCTTGCCAAACCCTTAAGTCCAGGAGAGTGGACCCATTGGATGACTCTAAGTGCTTGTAATCATGCCCTCTTCTTTCTGTCAAAAACTGAAGTTTTGCAAAACTTGCACTAACAAGTTTCTCCTTTTAACAAACTAACTTCACCATCCTCTCATGCATCCAAGGAGACACTGATCTAGAGAATTTGGCCACTCCAAGAAAAGCCTAGGTACATGTGGTATTTTGTCAAACACCCTGAGTGCATAGCCAGATTTGGCATGATTTCGAGTTTACATTGTGAACTTGAGCCCCTGACCTATCCACCATGTCCCTTGATCCCCTTGCTAACCCTAAACTAGTCATGTTACTTGCCAGCCCCGCTCAAGCACTCTAGGCTACCCTGGCATTTCGTCGAACACATCCCGGGCGTGCTCTGGGCGCGCCCAGAGCGTGCGTTTGGCACGCACGTGCGCCCGAGCCGCCGCGTCTCGCCTCGCACCCGTTCTGGCCTTGGCCAACCGCAGCCAGCACGCCACGTATCCCCTGCACCACCACACCACCCCGACCGCCCTGGCACTCTACAGCGCCGCCGTCAGGGCACTCTTGGTGGCACGCTGGCGTCCACAGTGCGCCTCTGCCACGGTTGGCGCCACCCAAGCCACCCCGGCTCGCCACTTGCCCTTGGGAGATGCGCAAGTTTATCCCCTCGCTCGTCGGCTAGCTCTCGTCGCCTCCACGTCCCCCTGCTGCTACAGAACGTCGGTCGCCGGCGATCTTATCCCCACTGCCACGGAACCGACCTCGTCGCGCTATAAAAGGAAGCGCCGAGCTCGTCAAGCCCTCAAGGAACTTCCCTCACGCCCTCACTGACCCTCCCGTGGTAGTAGAAAGACCGGAGGGGTCGTCTTCCTTTTCTCCGGCAAACACAGCCACCGCCGCCATCTCGACCACTCCGGCACCACCAGAGCCTCCCCCTCTCCACTCTCTCCACCAGAAGCTCTATCTTCCTCCCCTGAACCCTTCCCCTGCTCAATTTTGATCGGGAACCACTGCAGCCCCAAAACCACTCTGCTCCCGAAGCCTCCCCTCTGCCGCGGAGCTCGCCGCCGGCGACTCCCTCCACCCCCGGCGACCCTACGACCACCGGAAGGACCGCCTAGGAGTGGCGGATCCATCCCTGCACTTAGATGCCCGCGAAGAACCTCCGTTCGCCGGCGACGATCGCCGGATGCCCCGCCTCTGCTTGGGCAGAGAAGGGGAGGGAGTGGGGACTAGTCAAACCTGACTAGTGGCCCCCCTGGACCCACTGTCAGTGACTCCCCGCGCGGTCCACGCGGGATAAGTGAAGGCGTATTCCCAGAGAACGTCTTCGACGTGTATGTATATTCGAATCATTTTCTTTTTATTCTGTTTTTTTAAATAACAGAGTTTGACCACAACTTTGACTGGCTATAACTTTTTAAATACAACTCCAAATGAATTGATTCTTTTTCCTACCTCTCCCAAATTTAACCTAGTTTATTTTAAGATTTATTTGAAAAAAATTCAAACAAAGTTTTGTGCTGTTTTTGAATTTGTGTGTTAATTCAAATTTGTTTAAAATAGGACTTTGGAGAGAGGGAAGAAAACTTTCAAAAGTTTTGGAGTGCACCCCGCATTTCCACACATTGAAGGCAAGCATTCTGAACCCCGGCAGAATATTTTCGGTGAGTTCGTTGACACGTTTATAACACCACCTCATTTCGGAGAACTTGTTATTTCATGTGATATGATCATATGCATGAATGCATATTAGTGATGTCCATGCTGTTGGAAATGAACACACTTGTGATGATAATCATCCTCATGTGCCTTGCATGCATGCCGGAAGGTGTCGGGGATATACCCCGCGGTGTAAACCGGCCGGAAGTTAACCCGGCCGGACTTGGCGGTTTATTTGAGACCCCGCTGACACTTGGCGATTCACCGGCGATCCGTTTTGACCTGGCGGTTCACGACTCATTGGTAATCCGCCAGGCGGGTGCGAGGAGCGACAAGACCTGGTGGCCCAACGGGCCGGTTTAAGAGGAAAGGCATAAGGAATATTTGTCTTACAAGGAGTTAAGACCTGGACTTGTATCCGGTTTGTATTAGAGATGGACTAGTCCTAATCCTAATAGGACTCCACATGTAACCCGCCCCTTCAACATATATAAGGAGGGGCAGGGCTCCCCAAAGAGGGAGAAGCTACAAGCAAGAAGAAATAATCTTAGGGCTAGACACAAAGAGGAGAGCCGGTTTACGGCGACTCCCTCGTGATGATAATGAGACCTAGCCTCAAACAGCATGTAGGGTTTTTACCGGATGATGTTTCCCGGGGCCCGAAGCTGTCTAAATCCCTGTCTTGTGTTGCGTCTCTCGATTCCGCTCAACCCCTCTCAAGCTACCACATAGATGCGTTGGCCTCGCGACTAAGTCCTGACACTAAGGACATCTGACGTGACAAATCCACGACAGTTGGCGCCCACCGTGGGGCGAGCGCACGGTGGTGTTGAGTTCTTGAAGGGATTTATCTCAGGGATCGAGAAGCTCGTGATTGATTAGATTAAAAGAAGCCAGCGTGGAACGATCGCGTGAGCTACCGGACAACCATGGACAGAGCCGGCAAATTTATCGATGGGAAATCAGAATTATGATTAAACCTTGGAGTGACATGTACGAGATTGTGATTAAGAAATTTTTTGGGTTACGTGCTATGCGATCGCCGCACGCGCCATGAAGATCCGTCGAGTCCGAGTCGAAAGAAACTTGTACTGCACCGGTACAAGTGCCAAGGAAATTCCACAGCAACGAGGGCAGGCAAAATCGAAAGCGTTTCGTCGCTGTTACTTTTTTATGGGAAGACGAGATTGAACCATCAGACCAAAAGGAAGTACTAGTCTAAGCTGAGTCAATCTCAAACAAATCGGCCACAGGCTGTGCTGCCCTTCCAAGTTTCCACGCCACGTGACTTGCTGAGGCACCATCTTACTACTGTCAGTACAAGCATTTACAGGACCAATTTCCCGAGAAGAAAAATCCCTTTGTTGTGGCCACTGTTTTACATGGGAAGAGCAACCATCGAAAGGTCAAATCACCACTCAAACACGGCTACGACCTGGAAGACGCGGATAGTTAAAACGACACCGACGGGGACGGGGGGTAGATTCAGACTCCGCCATGGCCGGGCCCAAGCCGCCGTCTTCGCCATGACTCCCGAGCCGGCCCCTGCCGGTTTACCTCACTACCACGCTGACCCGCCTCCGCCTCGGGATCTACCACCGAGTCACCACAGCCTCGCCTCGCCTCCATGAGCCGCCGTCGTCAGTTTGACCCACCGGCCGTGCATTTGGCAAAACATACGGCCCGGAAACGGACTTGGCTACAGACTCAGGCCTCCGCCGCTCACGCCCGCGCGTCACCTGAGCCGTGGTCGCCGACCGGCCGCCCCCGGTTCAGCTGCGCCGAGCCGGCTAGCCGCTTCGAGCTGCCCTCGCCGTGACCCGCTTCTTTCTGTCGTTGTTCTGAATCACTGGAGGCCCGACCGCCCTTGTTGCCAGGACGCCATTGTTGCCTCGCCGAGCTGCTCTGCATCCAAGAGGAGAGTCGTCTGCTCCGATGCTCTTTTCTTTGGTTTCGGTTGTGGCTGCTGATGTTTCCACGATGGTCAAAACAAGTCACCTCAACTACTGATGTTACTTGCACCACGTGAATCAAGGTTGATGTGAACTACTACGTCCACTACAAGATACTACCAGGTGATATCTATCCGTTTAAGTTTATTTTATTAAACTTATTGTTTACTTCAAAGAACAATTACACCGGTCAATGGTATTTTTTGCAGGACCATTATTTATTACAAAGGTGTCACAAAAGAGCGTGCACCAATATTATTTTTGCGCTAGCATGATCGTGCCGTGTTCTGGACGGATGCGTGAGCAAGTTGCCGCCCTCGCTACATCAATACACGCAACGGACTCATCGTCCGCGCCGGTGGCCGACTCACTCGCGTCCTTACCGTTTCCAACACCGCGACCGATTCGCCGCGTCTTTGCCGTTTCCACCGCTGCGGCCGACACTTTTGTCCGCGCCGGCTTACAACACCGGTGCCGACCTTCCCCGGACGCACCAGCTTATAAAAACTGCGGCCGGTTCACCCGTGAGTGATTTCAGTTTCACCATAAGATGTCATCAACCCCATGGCGGATTATTTCCAGCCTAACATATCAGGTGATATCCATCTAAGATTATT
This sequence comes from Triticum dicoccoides, assembly GCF_002162155.2. Classification (NCBI taxonomy): domain Eukaryota; kingdom Viridiplantae; phylum Streptophyta; class Magnoliopsida; order Poales; family Poaceae; genus Triticum; species Triticum dicoccoides. Next base: position 37,338,928 of record NC_041385.1, on the reverse strand, counting down.
TTATTAGCGCATATTGTTTTTTGTCAAAAAACAATCACTTTGGTATGTACACCTTTGTGTCCAGGACAACGATTCATCATAAAGATGGTGTAATGCCATATTCATGGAGTGTGCGGTAGCATAATCATGCAACGGCATCGGCGACTGTTTACTGTTCAACAGGTGGGTGCAAGCCGCTGCCCCTGCGGTCCGATCCACATCAACGCGCAGCGATTCACACGTCTGTGCCGGCTGAAAATGTGACGGGCGACTTACCCGTCCACCCCCGTGGCCGACTCGGTGTCCGAGTGGCTTACTGCTCATGCGGTTGACTTGCTCGTCCGCACCGGTTTACAACACCGCGGCCGACTCATCTGTCCGCTCCCGTGGCCGACTCACCCGTCATTGATTTTAGCCTTACCGCAGTGATCATCAACTCTGTGAAGGATTAATTCCGGCTCATCACGTCAGGTGAAATCCATCCAGTATATTTCATATTATATATTGCTTTCTTTAAAAGAGCAATTACTCTGGCTTGCAAGTTCCCCAGTGCAGGACAAATTATGTCATTGAGATGTTGAATGACTCATACCGGTTTATATCACGGTCAAATATGGAGAGTCTCAAGCCAACTCCTCGGGTAGTCTTAAAAATTGGGGGCTACAGTGACATGACTCGGGAACTCCGGGTCATGGGAGGGGATGATAACCCGGTTCCGGAGGACACTACCATACTGATGAAAATTCCGGTTTAAAATTCGGTTCAAGAGACATCTTTCCCCCGCAAAGCTTTGAAGTTTTCAAAACCGGTTCAACATCCGGATCAAGGTAAATTTTGTCCCTTACAAAGCTTTGAGGATCTCAACATCCGGTTCAAAATCCCGGTTCAAGAAGGATTTATCTCTTGAAAAAAGTTAAAGGGTGCCAAAGAGGACCTGCTGCCATGATGCGCGGTCCAAACATGGGTATCATGCCTTATTGGCTTATCATATTATTGATCACTTGGGGACATGGTCAAGTCTGAACCAGTCACTCCTCTTGGTCGGCCTAAGGCCATAGAGTCACTTGGGGGCTTGGTTGTATCCAAACCATAGCCACGCCTCTTGATCGGCCTAGTGCCACAATATCACTTGGGGGCTTGGTCGTGTCCGAACCAATGCAACACCTTTTGATAGGCGAAAGCCACCAGATCACTTGGGGACATGGTCAAGTCTGAACCAGTCACGCCTCTTGATCGGCCTAAGGCCATAGAGTCACTTGGGGGCTTGGTCGAACCCGAACCATTGCCACGCCACTTGATCGGCATAATGCCACGGTTTCAGTTGGGGACCTGGCTGACTTGAACCATAGCTACACCTTATTGGGAGCTTGGTCATGTCCGACCATGGTAACACCATCTGATCGTCTCAGTAAAGCCTCTTTTTGCAAACGGTCTTGTCATTGCCTTTGCTTCCATATTTTTTCATAACTATTATTTGATTTTTGTTGCGTCTTTAAACCGACATTGTTAATCCGTTTCAAACTGTCAATTACAAATTGGTGGAACACGGCCAAATCCTAATCCGGAGACTATCTGCCTGGTTTGATTTTACGTTACCATCTTATTATGGAGTAAACCGGTGTTCATTAACCCGGCTTGACATTCAATTACAAGTTGTCAGTACATGATCAAATCATAATCCGGAGACTATCCGCCCGGTCTGGTTTGACTACGAGTCGCCTATATTATATGTGGTTAAACTGGTATTTATCACAACCCGGTACGGTTTTATCATAAACCGACAAAGTATGAAATGAGTTATCATTACTCAAGATTGGGGTTATCACCCTTACTACAAAAAGTTGGTAAACCAATGATGTGATTCAATGTCACAGGTATGATATATTTCATTGATTATTCTTAAGTGCAGCCTTGGTTATAAACCTGGGTTATATGTTGGGCATTATGACCCGTCCGGCGGTAAACTGCGAGGACACTTTAAACTTGTTGTATGCAGAGACAAGTTGAATAAAGCATGATGATAAATTATCCGGTGTTTGTTAACCCGACCTGGCTTTGGACTATCAGTCGCGAGTACATATTTGAATTGCGCCATTGGAATCATGCGCTTATAAATCATTGGGTTATATTATTCAAATAGCCAAACTTGGCTGAATTTTCATTATGATATTGAATGAATAAGGTTTCTCATACCAGATTATATTATCTTGAATAAGCCAACATGGCTAGATTTTTATTATGGTTATCAATAACCAATATTATGATTAAGGTTTTCAAAGTCGCTTCAGCGCAATGGCTATTATTTCATCAATGGGTATGATTTATTCTACAATGGAGGGAATAGTCCCGAGTCGCTGCAGGCTTACAACCCGGCACTTGGGGGCTACATTATTTAAGTTTAGATTATATCAAATATGCAAGTCTCATGTCGCTGCAAGCATGCACCATGACACTTGGGGGCTAATGCAAAGTAATTTTTTGCTCATATTATTGAAGACCCGACTCATCACATTATAATGAGTCAGCCCTTGGGGGCTACCAATTGCTCCTGTCAACAGTTGAAGGTACAAAGCTTTTTATTCATTATATTGAAGAGTCCACTGCTCAGTTGGTAAAGCACAAGGCTCTTAACCTTGTGGACGTGGATTCAAGTCCCATGATGAGGGTTACATCATATGATGTTATTTTCATTGAAGTATATATTAAGTCCCAGCTCAATATTATCTTACTGAGCCGGCCCTTGGGGGCTACACATCATTGCTCAAATCTACATGATTATACCTACAAAATCCCTACTCATTATTGCATAATGACCCGGCCCTTGGGGGCTACGCTGGTTGAAGTTTTTATGAGTATAAGACAATTACAAGTCCCAGGTTGCTGCAAGCATGACAACCCGGTACTTGGGGGCTACATAGTATGGAATATTCAGTTTTTACTAGTCACTGGGATGAACAACATGGATTTCTTTGAAAGTGGCAGTATTTATATTGAAGCAAAGTCTTAAGCCACCACTTTGTTCTGCTCAAAGACTTGGGGGCTACATGTATTATATTATTATCGAAGAAATATTTTCAAATTCTCTGATTGAGCCAACTAGGTTGACCCGGCGTCACCAATCATTATGACCCTCTGGCTGCAACCCGGCATCATTAATAATCATGAGCCGGCGTTGGCAACAATCATGAACCGGTGTCTGCAACAATCATGACTCGAAATCATCAAGTTTTTATAACCCGACAGTCTTTGGCAATGATAAAACCGGCAAGTTCTGCATCTTCAAACCGGTTGAATATCAGATGTGTATTTCAAGACCAATATTTCCTAAACCTGCGCTTTGGAAGCCGACTCAAGTGGATTATTCTTCACAATATTTTTCCATAAGAAGCCAACATCAGCAATTTCAGTATGAAGCTGGTTATTGACCCGGATTTTCTAGAAGGAGGAAATGACAAAGGACTTAAGGACGATCAGGTGCCGGTCTACAAGAGTTCTTAACCCGGAGCACAACCTGCCAAATTTGTTCTGGTGTTTATTTTGCAGCATAAGTTTACCATGGATAAATCCAAGCTAAACTTGGGGGCTAATGCCGGGGATATACCCCGCGGTGTAAACCGGCCGGAAGTTAACCCGGCCGGACTTGGCGGTTTATTTGAGACCCCGCTGACACTTGGCGATTCACCGGCGATCCGTTTTGACCTGGCGGTTCATGACTCATTGGTAATCCGGCAGGCGGGTGCAAGGAGCGACAAGACCTGGTGGCCCAACGGGCCGGTTTAATAGGAAAGGCATAAGGAATATTTGTCTTACAAGGAGTTAAGACCTGGACTTGTATCCGGTTTGTATTAGAGATAGACTAGTCGTAATCCTAATAGGACTCCACATGTAACCCGCCCCTTCAACATATATAAGGAGGGGCAGGGCTCCCCAAAGAGGGAGAAGCTACAAGCAAGAAGAAACAATCTTAGGGCTAGACACAAAGAGGAGAGCCGGTTTACGGCGACTCCCTCGTGATGATAATGAGACCTAGCCTCAAACAGCATGTAGGGTTTTTACCGGATGATGTTTCCCGGGGCCCGAAGCTGTCTAAATCCCTGTCTTGTGTTGCGTCTCTCGATTCCGCTCAACCCCTCTCAAGCTACCACATAGATGCGTTGGCCTCGCGACTAAGTCCTGACACTAAGGACATCTGACGTGACAAATCCACGACAGAAGGAATCCGGGAAAACCTCTGCCTTGGGTAGGCATGAGTTTGTCGCCGGTCTCCGTCGGGACGGTTTTGTCCGGTATGGCATAGTGAGGTATAGTGAGCGGTGATTCTGTTGGTTGAATATTTTCATTATACATGTCATGCAGGGAAAATTATAAACCTCCTGAGTCGACCGTAGATCGGGTCTTGTTCCAGTAACCCCCATACTTGTTTCGTACTACCACTCGTCTCTACAACAAGTAGAGTACATTTCAGTAATTTGTCAACCCCTTTCTAGCACACACCGTACAGAGGGGCCGGGATGAGGGTACCACGGCCATGGATTAAAGCCAGTCATCTGCTCAGGGGGAATGGGTGTTTTCGGTTGTAGCCGAGGGGGTAGCTTCCCCAGTTTTGCGCGCGGTATAAATTTTGTGATCCCATGCTAATCGAGGTTGTAGCCTCCCCACTTAGAGTTTTGCTTAACGAGTGTCGTGGGTGATTCCAGACACCGGTGAGTTAAGCTGGTGTGTGCAAGTCAGGTGCGTTTTCATTTAAAAGACCGTAGACGGAATTAGTCCCGATGGACTAAAGGAATCTGTTACTCGTGGGTAAAGAGTACACCCTCTGCAGAGATTAAACCTATTTGAATAGCCGTGTCCATGGTTAAGGACTACAGTCTGGGTCGGGTCAAGTGTCGGTCTTAATGTCGGTCTTCGGAGGTGAAACTGTTAAACCAGAACTGGAATCATGAATTGTGACTTGTGATAATGATGATTATTATTTTCGTTGTGAACTAACCCGTGATATTTTTTTGGTATTATCGAATATCCCTGGGATGGTTCTACCTCCGGGATATTCACTATGATTGATTTCTTTTAAAGCCCTTTTTGTGGTGTCGCTGAGACGCCCGACTGTGGCATTTATTTTAAAGCCCTTTATGTGGTGTCGCTGAGACGCCCGACTGCGGCATTTCTTTTAAAGCCCTTTATGTGGTGTCGCTAAGACGCCTGACTGTGGCATTCCTTTTAAAGCCCTTTATGTGGTGTCGCTAAGACGCCCGACTATGGCATTTATTTTAAATCCCTTTATGTGGTGTCGCTAAGACGCCTGACTGTGGCATGCTTGTTTTTATTTCATAATTTTAATACTACTATGTTATTGCACATTCATAAATAACATGCTTGTGTGCATCAATATTTTTATTATCTTTTGTGTCTGACATCGTGAGCATAAAACATTTCAGAACCATCATTGTTATATTATACCCGTGTTCATAATGTTTGCGAGTACATTCAAAGTACTCACAAGCTTGTCCCTGGCTATTGTCTTGGCAAGATTTCTTGCGCGGAGAGGAACGACCGTGATGACAGCCCCGGAACCTAAGCAACGGTGATAGCAGCCTCGCGAAGATAGGAGTTAACCTGGTCAGTTGTTCCCGTGGGAAATGGAGTCCCATAGACACTGATGATTCACAACCCGCTTCCGCCATCAAACACTAGGAACCAATTGTTGTACTCACAGGACAGAATGGTCTTGTACTACATATGTTGTATTTTGCTTGGAATTTTTGTATCAAGTTGGTGCCTCATCAGCTAACAGTTATCCTGGGGCTGGTGAGCACAACGGCCATTTTTCTGGAATTTAATACCCGGAATATCGGTCTCGACAAACTTGGTATCAGAGCCAGGCTGACCATTGGCTAATCCTATCTTAGCCAGGTCGAAAAACCTAGGAAAACCAACCCACCAGACCCTACCCGAAACCCCAGCCAAGCTTCCCATGCAGGATAGCCACACAGTGACCTCGACACTTTTGGCAGTCGGTGCCCAACCTATCAGCCTAGCCTGTCGATCACACGCCGGTGACCGACAAATAATCTGTCTTATTCGCAAGCGTGCGAAGGAAGACTTTGTTCCCTTTTTCTATAAAAAGGGCACGCTAGCCTCAACACAGCACAGCCTCGGCCATCAACCAAAATACCTTGATGATCCCAGAAGTGCTTCGTCGCCTTTTGGGAACACGCTCCAACGGGATTGTGGCCAACAATCCCCGAGATGGTCATCATCGCTACCCCGACCCTATAGCCTCTCAACCCCCTCCAGCAGATCACGACGGTGAAAACCATGGAGAAACCTCGACGTCCACGAGGCAAGCCCGCTTAGATATGAACGAGGTAGACTAAAATCGCTCGAATGATACCGAGTCTTAGAATGACCTCGCCTTGTAATCTTGTGACCCTGTATAAATGCTGTTTGCTTGTGCACTCCTGTTTTTAATAGTAGCCATGCATGAGTATGTTGATGTGCGATTGCATTTTTTTTATCCCGGGCGTAGCTGCCAACCTCGACGACGCAAGTTTGTGCTATGAATAAATCTTTTGTTTCCAGCTCGCAGGATAGATATTTCAAAACAACTCTTAACAAATCTCGAGGACGAGATTTTCTTTTAAGGGGGGTAGTGTTGTGACACCCCAAAATTTTAACCATGTTTTGTTGATTAAAATTTTGCCAGGAAATTAAAACTTTTATTTTCTGGGCTCCCTTTTTATTTCTGAACCTTTTTCTCCCTTGCTATTATGGAGTTTTCCCCAAAGTGAAAAACTCTTCAAATATGTTATTGGACTTATTTAACCTCTCAAGAAAAACTTTTCTTTTATTAGTAGAACTAATTACATAATATTATTCCTGATCTTTATTTTTTTTTTTGAAAAATGGTTTCCCATGGTATATGGTCCCATTTGAACTACAACCCTTTTATAAATTCATTCAAAAATCCCACCAAAATTTGGAGATGCCATGTGATGTTTTTAAAACACTTTTATGCAAAAATATATTTCATTCCTTGAATATTTTGAGCTCTACACCCAATTTTCTTCTCTGGTCCAGTGAGCAATTTTGCACTGCAACTCATTTAAATACTTCTTTCTAGCCTCCACCAAAATTATGGGGATGCTGGTAGTAGCTTATGATTCAACTTTATGCAAAAAACCCAATGATGTTATTTGAAAATTTTGAGTGAATCAACCTCATCTTCATTCTGGTCCAACATGATGGTTTGTAAAGCAACCATATTCTTGCTTGCTCTTTGGCCCTTGAGCTTTCTCCTGCTTGTAGTGCACCTTGCCAAACCCTTAAGCCCAGGAGAGTGGACCCATTGGATGACTCTAAGTGCTTGTAATCATGCCCTCTTCTTTCTGTCAAAACTGAAGTTTTGCAAAACTTGCACTAACAAGTTTCTCCTTTTAACAGACTAACTTCACCATCCTCTCATGCATCCAAGGAGACACTGATCTGGAGAATTTGGCCACTCCAAGAAAAGCCTAGGTACATGTGGTATTTTGTCAAACACCCTGAGTGCATAGCCAGATTTGGCACGATTTCGAGTTTACATTGTGAACTTGAGCCCCTGACCTATCCACCATGTCCCTTGATCCCCTTGCTAACCCTAAACTAGTCCCGTTACTTGCCAGCCCCGCTCAAGCACTCTAGGCTACCCTGGCATTTTGTCGAACACATCCCGGGCGTGCTCTGGGCGCGCCCAGAGCGTGCGTTTGGCACACACGTGCGCCCGAGCCGCCGCGTCTCGCCTCGCACCCGTTCTGGCCTTGGCCAACCGCAGCCAGCACGCCACGTATCCCCTGCACCGCCACGCCACCCCGACCGCCCTGGCACTCTACAACACCGCCATCAAGGCACTCTTGGCGGCACACCGGCGTCCGCAGTGCGCCTCTGCCATGGTTGGCGCCGCCCGAGCCACCCCGGCTCGCCACCTGCCCCTGGGAGATGCGCAAGTTTATCCCCTCGCTCGTCGGCTAGCTCCCGTCGCCTCCACGTCCCCCTGCTGCTACAGGACGTCGGTCGCCAGCGATCTTATCCCCACCGCCGCGGAACCGACCTCGTCGCGCTATAAAAGGAAGCCCCGAGCTTGTCAAGCCCTCAAGGAACTTCCCTCACACCCTCAGTGACCCTCCCGTGGTAGCTAATCAAGTATGGCACAACCAACTATAATCTCTAAATGTCATTGCAAATATGCTTACTTCATAATAGCTAACCCAGGAACGATGAATCATCATATTTACAAAAACAAGAGAAGTCGAGTTCATACCAGCTTTTCTTATCCCAATAAGTCCATAATATATCATCCTTATTGCCTTTCACTTGCACGACCGAACGATGTGAATAATAATAAGAGTGCACGTGCATTGGACTAAGCTGGAATCTGCAAGCATTCAATAACCAGGAGAAGACAAGTAAAATGGGCTCTAAGTTAAATAATCTATCATGCATATAAGAGCCACTTCAATAATTTAATCATGGTCTTCTCCTATTGACCTCCAAAGAAAAGAAAAGGAAAACTATTTACACGGGAAAGCTCCCAACAAGCAATCGAAGAACGAGAAACGTTTTTGGGTTTTCCGTTTTAATTACGACAGCAAGGAAATAAACTACTACTATTTTTTTGGTTTTTCTTAAGGTTTATTAAACACACAAGAAGAAAGCAGGAAAAAGAAAATAAACTAGCATGGATATTACAGTGAAAGAGTATGAACACCGACATCTAGCAATGAGTGTGTGTGAACATGAATGTAATGTCGGTGGGAAATACGTACTCCCCCAAGCTTAGGTTTTTAGCCTAAGTTGGTCTATTGGCAGGGATGGCCTGGCGGATACCCGTAAGTGAAGCTGGGGTCATACTGTGACGCAGCGGCTATCGCCTCCTGCTCAGTAGTGTAGCGTCTAGCTGCCTCCGTTCTCCTCTCGTATTCTTCTGCCTCCTCTCTGGTAATAACATATCTTCCTTTTGTCTGAAAATCAAAGAAGGCAGGAGCAGGAAGAGCAATATGGACTACATGACGTTTGTTAAAGATTAGTCGATACTGGAGAGGTTGCTCTGTCCTCTCAACAAACCGGTGAGAAACCATAGAATCAAAATCTAAATAAGAAGGGGGTAACTCCATTTCACCCTCACGAATGTCTATCTCAAGAAAATTAGCTAAGCGGGTTGCATAAATTCCTTCAAAGAAATCCCTGTTATGTCTATTCTGATGCAACCTACGAGCTACGATGGCTCCCATGTGATAAGATTGGTCTCCTAACACAGCACTTCTGAGAATGCTAAGATCAGGGGCACACAAGTGACATACTTTATCCTTAGCATTAATGCATCTACCTATAAAGAGAGCAAAATAATGTACAGCAGGAAAATGAATGCTCCCTAAAGTGGCTTGCGTTATGTCTCTAGATTCCCCCATAGTTATTTTAGCAAGAAAGTCTCTATAATCAGATTTAGGGGGATCCCTGACATTACCCCATGATGGAAGCTTGCAAGCAGAAGTGAAATCCTCTAAGTCCATGGAATAAGATTTGTCGTAAAGGTCAAACATGACTGAAGGAGAATTACGCGAAGATGAAAACTCAAACCTCCTCACAAATGAACTTGTGAGATCATGATACTGGGGGCATTTGTCAGCTTCAAAGTCCTCAAGACCGCGTTGCGCAAATATGCGCTAAATTCTTCTTTGATTCCAACTTGATTCATAAAATTTTCCGAAGGCCATTCACAGGGCCTAACCGGAGCATCTCTTGGTGGTTCCTTGTCAGCATCACGTATTGCAAGCCTGGGACCTTGTTTCCTTGAAGAGCCACCTTGGAACATCCTCCTAAACATATTGTTTCCTCTGAAAGATTTCTGAAATTTTTAGTGACTTCAAATAAAAGTTAACCAACTTCAATAAAATTGATAGCAACAACTCCTGCAAGTGCCTAGAGCCTAAATAAAGAATTGGAACTACTTGGAACCATATAAATTTAACATGCAAGCTCAAGAACATGGTCACCTATGTAGCACAAATTTGCAATGGATAAAGCACTAGAACAAAAACTAATTGGACAAATGGAGGAGTCACATACCAAGGAACAATCTCCCCAAGCAGTTTTGCGAGAGGTGCTTTGATCAAGGAGATCGAAAATCACAGCAATGGGGCTGGAACTTGTGCTTGAGTTGGTTTTTCGTGTTTGTGTGAGACAGAGGAAGAAGATGGGTGCAGGAATAAGAGGAGCAGGGACACCGTGTGCCCAGGAGGCAGGGGCGCGCCGAGGGGGGTAGGACGCGCCCTCCACCCTCATGGCCAGGTGGCAGCTCCCCCCGCAGTGAGTTTTGCACAGTAAATTCTTAAATAATCCCAAAAAAATCATATTAAATTGGCATGGAATTCTGAGGACTTTTATTTTCGGATTTTTTTATATTGCACGGATAAGTCGGGAGACAGACAGAAAAGTACTATTTTACTTTATTTCTACTAAATAACAGAAAATATAAAGAGGGTACAGAAGGTTGTGCTTCTAGTTTCATCCATCTCGTGATCATCAACATGAATCCACTAACAAGGTTGATCAAGTCTTGTTAATGAGCTCATTCCGATTAACACGGAACTGGAATTTTTTTGAATAGCACTAAGTTACCTCAACGGGGATATGAAAATCCCCAACAATAAGTATATCATACTTTTTTTCTTGATAGTAGGGAGAGGAAATTCAAAACCTCCAAATATAATCGATGGAATTTTTCCAATAGAGTTGATACTGTGAACCTGAGGTTGTTTCCTCGGAAAGTGTACTATGTGCTCATTGCCATTAACATGAAAAGTGACATTGCCTTTGTTGCAATCAATAACAGCCCCTGCAGTATTAAGGAATGGTCTTCCAAGAATAATAAACATACTATCATCCTCAGGAATATCAAGAATAACAAAGTCCGTTAAAATAGTAACGTTTGCAACCACAACAAGCACATCCTCACAAATACCGACAGGTATAGCAGTTGATTTATCAGCCATTTGCAAAGATATTTCAGTAGGTGTCAACTTATTCAAGTCAAGTCTACGATATAAAGAGAGAGGCATAACACTAACACTGGCTCCAAGATCACACTAAGCAGTTTTGACATAATTTCTCTTAATGGAGCATGGTATAGTAGGTACTCCAGGATCTCCTAGTTTCTTTGGTATTCCACCCTTAAAAGTATAATTAGCAAGCATGGTGGAAATTTCAGCTTCAGGTATCTTTCTTTTATTAGTAATAATATCCTTCATATACTTAGAATAAGGATTTGTTTTGAGCACATCAGTTAATCGCATACGCAAAAAGATAGGTCTAATCATTTCAGCAAAGCGCTCAAAATCCTCATCAACCTTTTTCTTGGATGGTTTCGGGGGAAAGGCATGGGTCTTTGAACCCATGGTTCCCTTTCTTTACCATGTGGGTTATCAAGATCAACAGCAGGTTCAGCTTCTACATAATTATCATTACTTGGTTGAGCATCAACATGAACATTATCATTAACATTATCACTGGGTTCACATTCATCACCTGATTGTGTTTCAGCATCAAAAATAGAAGTATCATTTGGATTCTCAGGTGGCTCAGCGATAGGTTCACTAGAAGTTTGCAAAGTCCTATCATTTTTATTTTCCTTCCTTTTATAAGAACTAGGCACATCAATATCATTTCTCTGAGAATCTTGCTCGATTCTCTTAGGGTGGCCTTCAGGATACAAAGGTTCCTGAGTCATTCTACCGGTTCTAGTAGCCACTCTAACAACATAATCATTTTTCTTACTATTCATTTCATCAAGCGCTTCTTTTTGAGCTTTAAGTACTTGTTCTACTTGAGTGGTAACCATAGAGGCATGTTTGCTAACAAGTTTAAGTTCACCTCTAATATCAGCCATATAATCACCCAAGCGTTTAATCATAAAGGCATCTTATTTTAATTGTCTACCAAAATAAGCATTAAAGTCATCTTGCTTAAACATAAAGTTATCAAACTCATCCAAGCACTGACTAGCAATTTTAGTAGGAGGGACTTCAGCTTTATCATATCTATAGAGAGAATTTACCTTTACTACCCGTGTCGGGATATCGGGAGGTTCTTCAGTAAATAAGTAATTGAGATCATATACTTCGTCAACAGGCGGTAAATTAAGACCGTGTATTTCTTCAAAAGGAGGTAAATTCTTAACATCTTCAGATTTAATACCTTTTTCCTTCATAGATTTCTTTGCCTCTTGCATATCTTCAGGACTGAGAAATAGAACACCTCTCTTCTTCGGAGTTGGTTTAGGAATAGGCTCAATAATTGGCTCAGAAATTGGCTCAAGAGCTGGCTCGGGAGGTGCCCAATTATTTTCATTTGTCAACATATTGTTCAATAGAATTTCCGCTTCACCCGTGTTCTTTCCCTGAAAAGAGAACCAACACAACTATCTAGGTAATCTCTGGAAGCATCGGTTAGTCCATTATAAAAGATATCAAGTATTTCAGGTTTCTTAAGAGGATGATCAGGCAAAGCATTAAGTAACTTGAGAAGCCTCCCCCAAGCTTGTGGGAGACTCTGTTCTTCAATTTGCACAAAGTTATATATTTCCCTCAAAGCAACTTGTTTCTTATGAGCAGGGAAATATTTAGCAGAGAAGTAATAAATCATATCCTGGGGACTTTGCACACAACCAGGATCAAGAGAATTAAACCATATCTTAGCATCACCCTTTAATGAGAACGGAAATATTTTGAGTAAATAAAGATAGTGCGATCTCTCATTATTAGTAAACAGGGCAGCTATATCATTCAACTTAGTAAGATGTGCCACAATAGTTTCAGATTCATAGCCATAGAAAGGATCGGATTCAACCAAAGTAATTATATCTGGATCAACAGAAAAATCATAATAATCTTTATCAGGAACACAAATAGGTGAAGTAGCAAAAGCAGGGTCAGGTCTCATTCTATCTCTAAGAGATTCTTTACTCCATTTAACTAGCAACCTCTTAAGTTCATATCTATCCTGGCAAGCAAAAATAGTGGCAGAAGGTTCTGCATCAGAAAGATAACTTTCGGGGATAGAAGGCATATTTTCATCATCACTATCATCATCGTATTCAGGTTCACTAATTTCTCTTTCTCTAGACCTAGAAATTTGCTCATCAAGAAATTCACCAAGGGGCATAGTAGTATCAAGCATACAAGTGGTTTCATCACAAGTATCATGCGTAGCAGAAGTGGCATCATCAATAACATGCGACATATTGGAATTCATAGCAGTAGCAGGTTTAGGTGTCGCAAGCTTACTTATAACAGAAGGAGAATCTAGTGCAGAGCTAGATGGCAGTTCCTTACCTCCGCTCGTAGTTGAGGGTAAAATCTTGATCTTAGCGTCTTTCAAGTTCTTCATAGTGTCCAGCAGATATAAATCCCAAGTGACTCAAAGAATAGAGCTATGCTCCCCGGCAACGGTGGCAAAAAAAGGTCTTGATAACCCACAAGTATAGGGGATCGCAACAATTTTCGAGGGTAGAGTATTCAACCCAAATTTGTTGATTCGACACAACGGGAGCCAAAGAATATTCTCAAGTATTAGCAGCTGAGTTGTCAATTCAACCACACCTGGAAACTTAGTATCTGCAGCAAGGGGTTTAGTAGCAAAGTAGTATGATAGTGGTGGTAACGGTAACAAAAGTAAAGACAACAAAAGCAATGTTTTTGGTATTTTGTAGTGATTGTAACAGTAACAACGAGAACCAGTATATGGAAACACTACTAGAAACAGGGAATTTGCCATCAGCCAGCTCTTTGCCATCTGCCAGCTGATGGCAAAGAACGTCTTTGCCATTTGCTTATAAAAAACAGATGGCAAAGAACTGACAGACGACAAAGAACATGGTTGCCATCAGCCAATTCTTTGCCATCTGCTAGTGGATGGAAAATAATCTTTGCCATCTGCTAGTAGATGGCAAAGAGGTTGGCAAATCCTGTGGCCGTCATGAGTGTAATGGAGTACCAGCCCCACGTCTTTGCCATCTGCCAGCAGACGGCAAAGATTCTTTGCCATCTGCTGGTAGATGGCAAAGAGATGGGGTTATTTTTTTCCAGGTAAAAAAAACTGTGGGGTTATCCCCTCCCTCTCTCCCCACCCATCCAGGTAAAAAAAACATCCACCGCCGCTCGCTCCTTCCTTCCTCACCCTAGCCCCAATCCACAGCCCCACGCCCCTCGCCCCTTCCTTCCTCACCCGCCGCCGCTCCCTCCCACCTCCTCCTCCTCCTTCTGCGCCCTAGGAGCCCCGCCGCCGCCCTGCTGCTACTCCTCCACCGGCCCACCCTGCTGCGTCGCGAGCCCCTCCCTCCTCTTCGCATTCCGGTGGTCGATAGTCGAGGTCAACGAGGAGATGCACGCGGCGGCGGCCATGGACGACTCCATGAGCGGGACCACCGCCGTCGTGGCGCCTGCGGCCGGCGGCGCACTCAACTCTCTCCCTCACACCCCCTTCTCCACCTCCGGCCGCCGCGGCCAGGCCGGCATGGCGGCGCGCCACCGCGCCAACAGCACCCCCCACCACTAGCCGCTGCTCCGCCACTTCACCATCGCCATCCATCCATCCATCACCCAGCGCCACCGCTGCACCATCCACCATCAGCGCCGCCACCTGAACCCTGAACCACCAGCAACCCACGTCGGCGCCACCCACCACTTCCACTCCTCCCCCTCTCTCTTGCTGCTCCTCCCTCCTGCTTCGCCCCTGCTGCTTCTCTTCTTCCCCATGCCTCTACTGCTGCTTCTCCCTTCTCCAACCTCCTGCTGCTGTCTCCTTCTCTTGCTCCGCTGCTCCTCCTAATATTCTCTGAACCAGAAAACTGCTGCTGCTCTCCTCTCAACGTCTTGCTGCTGCTCTTCTCTGAAACCTCAAAACTGCTGCTTCTTCTCCCTCTCTCTCTTCTCTAATTTTCTGTAATCTTGAGTAGTGTAATGTTCAGTACTTTGAAATGTTCAGAATTGAGATGTGTAGCACTTGTAAGGTTCATATTTTGATAAGTGTTTGCAACCAACTAGTTTGTTCAGTTCGTACTTGTTAAATATCATGTCATAAATTCTATGTTCTGAATAGTGGATTTCTTGTTGCTTTGGGAACTAACTAATATGTAATATTTTGTTACTTTGGTAATTAGTGTTCTGTCAGCATATATGTGTGTTCACCCTGCGTATTTCTTCTTGCTGTACTAGTTAAATTCTATCAGTAATTTTTAGTTGTTAAATACCGTTGTGTTGATCTGTGGGTACTAATCTTGTGGCTTGTAAGATTTCGTTTCTGTTGTCACTTGTGTAACCTGAACCGTGGTGTAGTATCCTGTTCGCATATGTGTGGTTTTGTGTGTTCTGTAGTCCCCGTATCAGTTATGTACCTGTGATATATGAATGTGCGTGTGTGTGTTTGATTTGAAACAATTATATTCTGTCATATATTGTCGCTTCTTCCTATTGTTATATGTTTGATACTAATGTGTCCTTGTCTTGTAGCTTTACTTGATATTGACTCCTGTTTGTGTTAGTATTTTAATTCCTCAAATAAAACAAAATACCAAAAAGATAGTGAGTAATATCTTAACCTCCCTTTGCTATTTTGCATTTTCTTGGTGGATTATCTTCGGGTACAATCATTGTTAGTTTAGATTCTTATTTTCTGCATTTATCTCTTAATTGTGCTACCTAGCTTTAGCCGAGCATAGTCGTCGTCACCTAGTTTCTGTGGAGAACACGACATCCGTAGTTTGGGGCGTAGAAACCCTGCTATACTTTCAATTGATCACGGAGGTTGGCGGCGAGATGGCGATGGAGACCGTGTCCTCGGAGACGGTGGAAAGGGATTATTCACCGGGCTGTAATTATTTGTCCGAAAGGGATTTATTTTGCCCCAGGCCGAGATGGCCGAAAATCAAATCTCTGCCCTTAAAATCACTTCAATCTGTTGCTTAGTTTCTGCTCTGAAGTAGCCCATAGAGTTACATGCATGTTGTACACCTAAAAATTGGAGATTTCATCCCTTACTAGAGAGTTATCCAATACAATGGGTTGCATGTTGATTCATGTTGACTAGATATAGGTTTCAATCTTGCCGGGAACATTGGCTCGACTTGATAGAGAAGCACCAAACTACCAAAAGTATGCCTGGCTTTACATGACCAAAGCTTGCATATTCAATCCATGGATCATTATGTATTGCTGCATAAATTCGAAGTTCTAACCTTGTTTTACTTTTCTAAAAGGGATGGCTACAACGATTTCAATACATTCTACATACAGGTAATTCTTTTCAACTATCCAATATTCTGTATTTTTTGTTCCAATTGGTGATGCCAATGCATCTAAAATAATGCTTGGTGATTTGCTCCGCTGCCAGTGCTCATAAGCTAAAATATTTTTTTTCTTTAGGCTGCATCTGGTACTAAAGGTGGCTCTAGTGGTTCCCCTGTTGTTGATTGCCAAGGAAGAGCTGTTGCACTGAATGCAGGAAGCAGCAGTTCCAGTGCTTCGGCCTTCTACCTTCCATTAGACGGTGTAAGTTGTTTATGTATCAACACTAATATAGTACTTCCTCATGCTCACAGGAAGTTCTGGGATCATAGAAACCAATCTGCTACTTAATCCATTAATTGTTTGGGGCCCTCTTAGCTTCGCTAACATTATCTGCCTAAATTGTTCCAGGTAGTTAGAGCACTCAATCTGATACGTGGCTGTTGGGACACATTTGGTAGCAAGCCAGAATCTGCTTATATTCCTCGTGGTACACTTCAGGTGTGCATTCTGTCTGATGATCCTTTTGTTCTATTAGATGCTACCGTTTTAGTTTTCTATTTTGGAGAGCTAATTACTGAAGTTTAATGGCACTCATCCCATGGAAACCTACATTTTTGGATGGGGGAGTAATTGTTTTATCTATTATTCGGGAACTCAGATCATCCATGATCCATTTTTTATTCTGTCCTTTTCAAAGGTGACTTTTCAACACAAAGGTTTCGAAGAAACTCGATGTCTTGGACGCAGGAATGAAACCGAGCAGGTATGATCCTCCTGTGCTCCTTTTTCTAGTTTGGAGAAAGATGTACACTTGTCTTTTCACCGCTCTGTGTGCTACATGATTAATTGCACCTTGAAATTTCTGCTAGGACAGGCTGTACGACTTGTTTCTCCAGCAGGGGAGACTGGAATGCTGGTTGTTGATTCTTTGGTAATGTTTGCTTCTTAGTTTTGTTATTTCTAAACATGTTTTCTTTTATGCTCAGCTTGTTGCTTCTTCCATTGTACTCCCTCCATAAAGAAATATAAGAGTGTTTAGATCACTAAAATAGCTAATTAAACGCTCTTATATTACTTTACAGAGGTAGTACCTTTCTATCTCATACGGAAACTGGGTAGTTCTGTTATTGCAGGTGCCAGATGGACCTGCAGACAAACATCTGAAACCTGGTGACGTGCTGATTCGCATGAATGGGGAGGTACAATTGTTTTCAAATGGTATACTAATAATATTTCAACTTAATTTTTGACACTCCACTGATGTCTTGTGACTCCATTGATTGTACTGCTGATACCTCTATTATCATCAATAAGGTCTGTGTTGGTGTTCATCATGGCTTTCAACAGTTCATTTATATTGGTTGCACCTGATATAAATTTGATTTTGTAAACTTAAGTTATTAATATTTCAGAACTTGTACTTGATTTTTCAGAAAATATTATGCTTGGTTGCTGTTGTATATGGACTCTTCTCTAGGTTATCGAATGCCAAAAGACTTTCCTTCGGAAAGTTATGAAGATTTAGCATACTAGTTTATTAGTGTGTATTCTTCAAATTGTTCTCGCTACATTAGCAGTGACTTGAATTGGAACACCCGTCTATTGCGGACGACTGTTCCCGAATATCCCTGATTCCCTCTGTTTTGCTGTATCACCAAATGTAAGATCAGGAAACTTATTAAACAATGCACACACCCAATTGACCATGGTTTTTAAGGCAGTAAAGAAGAGGCGACACACCCTACCCGTGCCCCAACTATTAAGCGTTAAGGCATGAGGTGGGGCTATGCCTTGGACAATCCAAACCTGCATATTTTTGATGAAAAGGATGTGCAGCAGCTTTTCATTGAAATGGTAGGGGTAGAAATACAAGAGCAGAGCAGTCAGATACAACTACAACCAGGGCTTAGCCCAAGTGCCGAGATGGCGCACACAGGAAAAACTAAACCATGCCTGAAAAGCCTAATGAGGTTCTAATGGCCAGTGGATCAAGCAGGTGATCCTATTACTCCCAGCTAACGTCCTAGAGAGAGCCTGGGCCGGTGTTGTTTGTTTATTTTCCATGATCCTCGCATTTCTTTCCTTCCAAGTGGTCCACCATGCATAGCAGTGTTCTCCCTAGGCATTTTTAGATGGTGTATTTAGTATTTACCACAGCCCACAGGCCATCAGTTCTTGTAATTTGTTGTGTTGGTTCTCTGAAAGTTACTAAATGTTTCTTGTAGTCACGTGCGTAACCTAACTATAAAACTTGGCTGCTTATTGTTCACTATATTTCTTTTCGATGATGCATTTTTCATGTTATGTTAATTTGTCATACCACATTAATTTCTTATTGAACAATGTTCTTAACTATTTACAGATTGTAACGCAATTTCTCACTATGGAGTCCTTACTTGATGAGAGTGTTGGCAGCGAGATAAATTTGCAGATCGAAAGAGGTGGAACTCCTTTGACAGTAAAGCTGAAGGTAGTTTGCGAGCTTGACACATCTTATTTAATCTGGCGAGTGATGCGTGAGCTGTCTCGATCCTTTTGCTCTGTTATTATATTTTAGCCATGAAGGATTTACTGCTAGTCAGTTCGTAGTGGTTCCAGCTGTTTGCTGAACTTCTGTTCTTGCTTGTGCTATTTTTTTTACTGTTTAGATGGCTCAATTTACTTCCAATTTTACTCTTGAGTTTTCCCATGCATGCATACTCTGTTAATTTATTCCGAGTGCCCATAGTTCCCTCTCTAGCAGCACCACATGTGCTCTTGTCTCACCCATAACAACAATTTACTAGTAGTATGTCTCTTGGCATGGGTGCTAGCTTAGGTCCCTTCTACTACTACTCCACTTTGTAACTTGTCTGTATTCTATTACTTTGTACATATGTGTCTAAGCTGTGTTATATTCATCTTCCTCAAGTACTACAACACTGGTAGTTGTACACATATGATGGTGATTCGCTCCGGCCATTCCAGTTTTGGCGGTGGTGGTGGTGCTGCTCCTATGATGGTAGACTCGTCTGATTTCCCTAGCCGCATCCATGGTGATGAAGCTCGGCCTAGGCTAGAACCCCCTCCAGTGAGCTCCTCAAGTCCTCTTATACCCCTCCTACTTGCTTGTTGGTTCTATGCTCTGCCTTTGTGAGGTGTAATTTTCCAATTTTGTTCATAGTCGAGCATTGGATGATATTGTATTTGTCATGATGTACATGGTTCATGAACTATGCCAACCTGCAGCTTTGTTGTACTAGTGATAGTAGGATAATGCAAGTTTTGACAATCCATGCATATTTCCGCATCATAATAATCTTCTTCTTCTAGTCTTCTTCTTCTAACTTTCTTCTTTCCCATTTTACAGATTTGCTTAAGATCACGGAAGTTTGGGTTGATGGAGTGCTTGTATTTAGTTTTTGTTTTGACCTTGTGAAACTTGCTACCTATGGATGAAACTGTGTAATATTGATGAAACTATGTATATGTACGGATGAAACTTGTTACTATTGGTAACATGTGTTGGATATATATGTGTTCATGACTATTGGTAATATGTGTTGAATATGCTATATTGGTCATATAAATATATTTGTGTTTGATTTTCTGTGAAAAGGAACTGATATAAGAAAAATCAAAATTAAATGGGGCAATATAGTCACTTTGCCATCAGCTGGCAGATGGCAAAGAGGCCACGTGTCATCTACATGTCAAATTTGGACTGGCCTATTTGGGCTCTTTGCCATCTGCCATCAGATGGCAAAGCTCTTTGCCATCTGCTGGCAGACGGCAAATCATGCAGCCTTTGCCATCTGCTGGCAGGCGGCAAAGAGCCTGCAGCCTTTGCCATCTGCTGGTAGACGGCAAAGTATGCCATTAGCCTTCTAATGGGGCTAACCCCGTTAAGAGGCTTTGCCATCTGCCAGCTGATGGCAAAGGCACAGGATCTTTGCCATCAGCCAGCAGACGGCAAAGAAGCCTTTACTAGCAGGGTTTCAGACAAACTGTTTGCCATCTGCTGACCAGGCCTTTGCCATCTGCCATGACAGATGGCAAAGTGCCAGATTCTAGTAGTGAAAACTCGTAGGCACCGGATCAATGATGGATAATTATGCCGGATGTGGTTCATCATGTAACAGTCATAACATAGGGTGACACAGAACTAGCTCCAGTTCATCAATGTAATGTAGGCATGTATTCCGAATATAGTCATACGTGCTTATGGAAAAGAACTTGCATGACATCTTTTGTCCTACCCTCCCGTGGCAGCGGGGTCTTATTGAAAACTAAGGGATATTAAGGCCTCCTTTTAATAGAGAACCGGAACAAAGCATTAGCACATAGTGAATACATGAACTCCTCAAACTATGGTCATCACCGGGAGTGGTTCCGATTATTGTCACTTCGGGGTTGCCGGATCATAACACATAGTAGGTGACTATTCACTTGCAAGATAGGATCAAGAACTCTAATATATTCATGAAAATATAATAGGTTCAGATCTGAAATCATGGCACTCGGGCCCTAGT
This sequence comes from Triticum dicoccoides, assembly GCF_002162155.2. Lineage (NCBI taxonomy): Eukaryota > Viridiplantae > Streptophyta > Magnoliopsida > Poales > Poaceae > Triticum > Triticum dicoccoides. The sequence goes on along the minus strand of NC_041385.1, from coordinate 37,318,122 downwards.
GACAAGCATTAAGCATAGCAAAGTCATAGCAACATCAATCTCAGAACATAGTGGATACTAGGGATCAAACCCTAACAAAACTAACTCGATTACATGATAAATCTCATCTAACCCATCACCGTCCAGCAAGCCTACGATGGAATTACTCACGCACGGCGGTGAGCATCATGAAATTGGTGATGGAGGATGGTTGATGATGACGACGGCAACGAACCCCCCTCTCCGGAGCCCCGAACGGACTCCAGATCAGCCCTCCCGAGAGAGATTAGGGCCTGGCGGCGGCTCCGTATCGTAAAACGTGATGATTTCTTCTTTCTGGTTTTTTTATCCCCGAAAGCCAATATATGGAGTTGGAGTTGGCGTCGGAGGGCCACCAGGGGGCCCACGAGGTAGGGGGGCACACCCAGGGGGGGCGGCCCCCACCCTCGTGGACAGGGTGTGGGCCCCCTTGTCTTCTTCTTTGGCGAGGATTTTTTATTAATTATCCTAAGACATTCCGTGGAGTTTCAGGTCGTTCCGAGAACTTTTATTTTCTGCACAAAAACAACACCATGGCAATTCTACTGAACAGCGTCAGTCCTGGTTAGTTCCTTTCAAATCATACAAGTTAGAGTCCAAAACAAGGGCAAAAGTGTTTGGAAAAGTAGATACGATGGAGACGTATCAAGACTCACCTGTCACCCCGGTGTGGCCATCATGACCCGTCATATCACAAAACCCACACCTTTACCAGCAGTGGTAAGGTGGTCTCCAAGTTGGACTGGACGAAGCAACCATCATTTCACAGCTGGAACGCTCGTTCAAGCCCTTTCTTCCCTTTCTTGAAGAAAACCTCACTCCAGGCTACTCACTTCTGCCATTTTTCTTCTGTACCGATGAAGGAAAGGTGGGCGAATCAGTTATCCTGCTATATTCTCATTCCAATAATCTTCTTTTTGTGAAGCACCGACCGATTCTCACATCCTATTCTTTTCCCATTTTCATTGCGATTGTGGTTTCCTTTCGATTGCATTTTGTTTGTCAGTTCATTGATGGATCCTGGAGCACTAGGCAAAGAGTTGCCGGCGGACAACCCACTGGAGACAGCAATCTCCAGGAAGCGAGCACCGACCAACGAGTTGACCATGTTGGTGGGCCAACCCATGGAGACGAAGAACTCCAAGAAATAAGCATTGGCCAAAGAGTTGAGGACGTTGGCGGACGAACTCCCCAAAGAAAGTTGGAAGAACAGCAAGGGCCCCATCATGGCTACCCCAGGAACTCTGATTGCCACCTATGTGAGGCTCAAGACCGAGTTTGAGGAGATAGTCGCCGTTGAGAAGCAGTATTCCCCTGGCAAGGTGATGGCCCCCATCGAGGACGAGGAGATGGCCCCCGGAGGGATGAGATCCCCCGGTGAGCTGCACAAGGTAAAAAATAATGGCTTATTACCATAGTTGTGGTTTTTGATTATCTGCAATGTGCTTGCTAATAAGTTAGGGTGGTGCAGGTGCTGGTGGTTGTCCTTGATGACTCTGATATCGTGGCCCGTCCTGTTGGCATCGACCCGGAGATCAATTCCGATGCCGCTGTCCATCCTGTGGACATCGCCCCAGAGATTGATTCCGATGTCGCGGTCAGTCCTGTGGACATCGCCCCAGAAATCAATTCCCATGCCGCTGTCTGCGCTGTGGTCATTGCCCGAGAGATCGATGACAAGAAATAGTTGGTCGCGCTAATCCTTAAGGGTAGTTTGCATTGCCCTGTGTTTAATTACCAGAACGATGCGTGTTATCAAACCATCTTAGGGCTAGTGCACTGTCTTGTGTGGGCGGATCTTGCTACTTTTGTTTGATAGTGAATCATGCGATGAATCATGCAAACCCTCTCCGAGTTATGGAAACAGATGTATCCTCACCAGCTTTTGATGTAATATATGGCATGCTTAGATGTAAGTTTGAACTGTTTATCATATCAACAGGGCTTGTTTGATGATTCATGGTGTTAGTAGGCTAGCTACTATGCAAGCTATAGTACTTGTAAAACACTCATCGAAGAGAAACATTGGGGCTGATGAGCTCGTGGTACGCTTATACTTATCCCTCGTCGATCGACCAATAGCCCTAGCTCCTAAAATTGTAGGCTTAGAGATAGATCAGACAATAGTCGACATACATTCAGGCCTCATTTGGTTCATAGGTTAGGAAAACCGTAGCAAAAGTACAGAGAATGTGCAACACAAAATCATAGCAGTGCAGAGACATACTCCCTCCGTTCCAAAATACTCCCTCCTTTCCGGTTTATAGGGCTCAATTCCAAAATCGCACCAACCAAGGTAGATGATGAGTGGTGGAATACTTTTTGTAGTTTGCAAAAGCACCTAATTAATGCTCTTGTTTTCCTCAAAAAATTATGTTTACCAATGTATTAATTGCAATGCATGCATGCATAAAGTACATGCATTGGTTAATTTTCTCTTAATATTTGCATGCAATGATTTCATGCACCTTGGAATCTGAACATGTAATGGGGAACAACCATATTGAGCCTTATAAAATGGAAAAAGAGAAATTTTGAGATAAGCCCTATAAACCGGAAAGGAGGAAGTAGATGACCTAGGCGGGCTAGTTTGGCCTAGTGGGTTTCAGTGATATGACGTGGTACAGTGCCGTCCAGTCTTCGCGTGTGGTAGCAGTATTGCGGGTACAATAAGTTTTCTTGAAGAAGCGGAATTCAACGAAGTCATGATGGTTCCCTCGTCCGAACAACTTACAGTGGGAAAGGTCGGGCCTGCGATACGACCGGGGTAGACCAGGATAATTTTGTGCATGGCAGGTGGACCAGGATGGTCGACGTCCCACATGTCGGCGAATGAAAGTATTATTTCCGATATAGAGGACGAGCAACGAGTATTCATTGTTTATTTTTGATGAAAGCTATTGTCTCCATTGTTACGACGGAGGAGTGTGAAATACGACATCCCAGTGAAATTGCAAGACAACGCGTGTCCCCTCTGGTGAGCGGCATGCGAGTCGGACTGTCGGGGTTGCCACGCGTACGAGTCGTAAGTGTGCCACCTTTTCCTTTAGAACTTGCGAAGCGTAACATTTTCACACGATCGATCGATAGAAATCCAGAACAAAATGACAAGGGCGGTGCTTTCCCGCTCGTTAGGCGGGCTAGTTCAAGTGATATGATGTGCTACAGTGCCGTACACTTGCTCCATTTTTATGTAAGCAAGAGTTTACACTCTTATGTGGGAGGAGTGCGAAACACCGTGGATCTGATTTTTATCGAAGGATAACTGTTCCCTGCCAAATAATGGAGGATTGTTAGCGATTATAGGATGATACTTAGGGCATCTCCAGCGCTGGCCCACAAATTTACACCGGCATCTGTCCGAGGACACTGATGGATGCCATCCGATGCTGCCCGCATACCTTTCGACAACTATATGAACTAACCAGACGAAATTCGTGCAAACAAAGCAACTTTCAAATTAATCGGATGAAATTCATTACATTTCGAAAACTTTTCCTACAAACTGGACGAAATTCATTACATATTTTGCACAAACAGTACTAAAACCTAATGTAAACCTAATCTAAACGATCGCCGGCGCCCGACCACCATGTCCGGCCATGAACCCGAGATAGCCGACCATTGCCTTTGCCTCCTCCTCATCTGCCTCGATAACCTCCTCCTCTGGAGCACAAGGTTCTGAAGATTTCCGCCTCCACGTCGCCGTCAAGCAGCTAATCGGCCGTCGATGTTTACCCCACCAAGCTTGGCGTCGACTGAATGGAGTAGTGGTGGCCTTCCCGGGACCAGAGCAGCGACGAGCTACCATGTACTACTCTTCCTCGCTGCCGGCTGCACCCGCGCATGCGCGCCGGCTTCGTGGTCATGGCGGCGGAGGGCGGCCGGGGGGGTGCCGGCGATCTCCTTCGTTTGCTCCTGCGACAGTACGTCGAAGAGAGCTTTGGAGCGCGCCCGGAGCGGAACCGCCGATGTCCCTCGTCTGCTATTGCGACAGTACGTTCGAGAGAGCTTCGGAGTGCCAGGAGGCCATGGTTGAAGTGGTGCCGACAGAAGGAAGGGACCGGAGGAGAATAAGTGTGGGTGTTTGGCTATGGCTGGGAGCTGGGGCTCAAGTTAATATAGCGGGCGAATGTCAATGAGCCGCGACAAACAGATGGACAACTAGCACCGGAGTAGGTTCGTCGGGCGTGAATGCAGACGCTGCTTCAGTGACTTAACTGCAGATGCGTTTGGGTTACTGACATGTGGGCCCAACGGGCATCTGGCCCGCATGTCAGTGACACACCAATTGCACCTGCAGTTAAGTCCGATGAATGCGGCATTGACATTCTGGAGAGACGGTGACCGTTTCAGGCGGGAAGCGTGCTTTAGCGATGGAAGGGGTTTCGGTGTGCAGTGGCATACTCCATACTACCATAGTACCCTATCTAGCTTAGGCTGTTTTATAGATTGTCGTTGTGATGGACTATATACATGAGCAAGGCGGTCCGAGTATGACCGTTGGTGTTGAGCCAGGTGAATACATGCTCGACGTTCGCGTAGGCCTCCATCAAACGTCTAAACAGTAATGTTAGGCACCGCCAGGGCGCGCAGGTGATGGGCTCGCCGTTTGCGTTGCGCCATGAGCAGGACTTTGATTTAGAGGGCGATGTGCATGCATTAGCATGCTTTGACAGCGTGAGCGTGAGTGTCTGATGCGAAGTATTTCATTTTCATTTGGCTGACGAGGGTGCGTTGCAGCGACGAGTCCGTGGTTTGATTCCCCACATACGCATAATTTTGGTTTTTACAATATTTCTTTCTCATTTGACAGGTAGGCCCGCATAGATAGATAAAGGGAAAACTTTGTTTTTGCCACTCTAGTTTTTGCCAACTTTGCTTATGCCACTCTAGAATTTGACATCTCGCTTTTGCCACTCTTAGCTTTTGACAATACATCACAAATTCTATTTCGTGGCAAAAACGGTAATTTTTCATTTCACTTTTGCCACTCTTAGCTTTTGACATGTATCACAATTGCCACTCTAAATTTTTTGCTTCTGCCAAGGAATGGCAAAAGTGATATATTGTCAAAAGCTAAGAGTGGCAAAAGTGAAATGTCAAATTCTAGAGTGGCATAAGCAAAGTTGGCAAAAACTAGAGTGGCAAAAACAAAGTTTTCCCATAGATAAAGAACACGAGCTGATGAGGCGCATGCAGACTGTTTGACTGGTCAACCAGGCAAATACGGAGCTATACGCTGAGCCAGTGAGCGTATAATCACCATATCTCGTATACAATGATCAAAGGGAGATATCAAGACAAGTTCGATGATCGCCAATGCATTTTACTCGGTAATAAATGACCAGTATTGAAGGGGAATCCAAATTTTCTTCGTCTTCTGTCCTTGAGCTCTTGACAAACCAATGCACTATACGGTTGTCTGGCCACTCTACCCCAGAGCTCTCACCTAGCGTCGTTCATGCCACCGCGCCGCACACTAACCGGTAAGGCAGTGATGGCATCCCGCCGCGCCGAGTTCCTTGCCGCCCACGGCCGCACAGAAAATGGTAGGGAAGCGATGGCATCCTGCCGTGCCGTGTTCATTGCCGCTCGCGACCTCACAACTATGTGGGAGGAATTTGAAGATGCCAAGGCCGAATGGGCGGTAGAGCAAGAGGCGGCCAAAGCCGCACAGAGGGAGCGAAAAAGTCAGAAAGCACTCAAGAAAAGAGAGGCCCTCCGCCGCAAGAAAGAAAAGGACACACGCGCTGCTGCGGAGAGGTTGGCGGAGATCCAAGCACGGTGGGGTGTCGCCGACAAAGCCGGGAAGGAGAACGACGGCGTCTGGCCAGCATGTGAGAAGTAATAGTACTAGTAGTTAGTGTGTGTGTCTGTGTCTGAGTATGAGCATGTAACAGTACTACTAGTTACTACTGTAGTTTTTAGAGCAAATTACCAGTACATTATCCTAGACTGGAAAAATTCCTATCCTAAGCTTCAAATGGCATCACTTTCTCTATAGGAATTGGGATGTATGTCATCTCACTTCCTATGATTTTCATATTCCTATCCTATGAACGAAAGGAGGCCTCTATTGGAGTAACTACTATAGCTAGCAGTACTGCTGGTACAGTAGTTTTCTTCAAGAAGCAGAATTCAATGAAGTCATGATGGTTCCTTCGTCCGAGCAACTTCAAAGTGGGAAGTGGGCCTGTGATTTGACGGCTCATTAGTCATTGTTACTGCGGCAGGACGACCTGAGTGACTCTCCCTTGGAGTTCTGCATGCATGGCAAGTGGGCCAGGATGGTCGACGTCCCACATGTTGGCGAACAAAAGTATTCTTTCCGATATCGAGGAGCAAGGAAACCGCGTGGTATAGTATCACTGCTGTGGTTCGCAGAAAAAATAGTATCACTGCCGATTTATAATTATTTTTTATTTCTGATGAATGCTAGCGTTTCAACTCTTACGACGAAGGGTGCCAAACACGGCACGTGCTGGATGTCCCACACGTCAGCGAAAGGAGTGGGACATGAACAACATGGTAGAGCCCAGCATAAAAAAACAAGGTGGTAGAGCGTCTACACTTCTTCCACTTGTGGGTCGGAGACCACACGTAGTAGTACTTAGTGGTATGAACGATATAAAGTGCGACCTGGAGAGAAAGACACATCTAGTTGGAAGGTCTCGGGACATACACGTAAACAAATATAAAAGTTAATATGTGCCTCCAACTAATATAGTAGTAGTAGAGTACTTAGGCACGTACTCCATAACATCACCGTGCATTGCACGTACAACATTTAGTGGTAGTACGTAGTAAGAGACAAATGCCGCCCAAGAGTTCCCTTATCTACCTACTTTTGTGTGTTTGGTAGAGTGTATGGAGGGTGCATGAGTCCACACTAGTTTAGCACAAATACACTAGAAGCATGCATGAAGAGAGCATGCATGAAGAGGGGTGTTGAGTTGAGCATGCATGAAGAGGGAACAACTATGCTGAGACGAGAACGCAACCAAACACACCCTATATGCCACGCATGTTCATACCATTTGTGCCTTTCTACTTCACTTACTGCGCTACATTACTCAGGTTCGTACGTCCACTCCCGGGTACATGTCCGTCTCGTAGTTCCAGTCCCACGTCATCTTCATATAGATCGAACGATCCTTGCATAACACGTGCACCTTGATGCTAGATGTCTCGCGTGTTGGCAAAAGGATGAACAAAACTCACGTAAAAAAATAGAGTGGAAGAACATAGATTCCGGACGACTGAGAAGGAGCAAGGAACCTCGTGGTGGAGCGTCTGCACTCATAATATTTAATATTAATCAGCGGTATAAAATTAACCAATCATCTCCACAGTGGACTGGAAGAGAACGTAACACGGCATCCCAGTGTAGTTACATCATACTAGTACATGGTTAACCCACGCTATCACCATATATCTTGGCTTCCATGCGACACCTATCTCTAGTAATCTAGCAGCCTATATCGCTTCTCCCTCCTCGTCTCTATCAAAGTGCAGCGGGCTGGCGTTTCTACCGTCTATTGAGGTCGGTTAACTATCACATGTTAGCGACATGCCAAGAGCATTCTAAAAAAATTTCCTTTCACGTTCCGTTTTCAAAAACAAAAAAAATCCTTTCACGTACGAATTTGCTTGTATGCTTTGAGCAACTTGCATGTCCTATGCTGCTCCTGTTTGATACTCTAACTTAGCTAGATGTTAGACTAACTCATGACTAACCCTGAACTAACTGTAGCCAAGGAGGTGTTTGGGTGACAGGGTTAGATTGACAATAAATGCACTTCATGGAGAGAGAAAAGTGATTTTTCGGTGGTCCCAATGAGAACTATCTCCAGTTAGCACCTCTTGGGTGGGATAGTTTTTTTGGTGGGCTCGGTGCAACTTGCTCCAATTTAAACCCTCATGCTTGGATACTTTAGGGCTATTTGAGCCCCAACTAGCTCAAACTAACTCTAACCCATGGATCCAAACAGGGCCTATGGCCAGTCTCGACGCGGAGCAGTCGCGTGCACCGAGAAGCGGCGCTCTCTCGGCCGTCAGGCCACTTCAAAGCCGGCGCCAGTGAGAGGTCGCCTCCGCTCTGGCCGGGCATTAATGCATCACTGACCGTTTCATGCGGGAAGTGCGCGCTGGCAAGCGAGTATAGGTTTTGAACCGTTTCAGGTGTAGTACTGGTAGTTTGCAAAACTACTCAATTACTGCACTCAGTTTCCTAAGAAATTGTGGTAAAAAACGTTAGTCCACAACCCACTTCCCATCTCCTTCCTCTTCCACCACTTGTGCACGTCTGCGGGAAGCGACCGGTCAACCCTTATATAGGAGTGCTAGCACAAAAAGATGCATGCATGACCACTAAAATTTCCATATTAAAGCACCTCTCCGGCGGGAGTATGGCGTATGTTGTTACCTTCGGCCGGCCCATGGCTACCGGGCAACGGTGACCAAAGAAGAGGCGGCGGGAGGGGAATGAATGCAGCTACTGTTTGGGTTCGCCTTCCGGATTAAATGAATGCGCAGCATCACGTGTACCCGCGGGTGCACAAATTGTAACACACGTGTCTGCTTAAGTGGGCGTCACGTAACTGGTGTGTGTGTGTGTGTGTGTGTGAGATTCTGAGAGACAGAGTGCGTGTGTGCGACTCTACTCTTCGGACATGTACCTAACCTTTTGTATCGGGATATAAGTATAATGGTATTTACTTTAGCTAGTGATTTACGTGGCCATGTTAACGTGGTTGTGTCAAACAAATGTCACTTCCTGCTCGTGATTTGCGTTATATAATTACAAGCAAGATTCCCGTGCATTGGACGGAACATCGATATGCATTTTTTTACAAAACACCTGTTGTGATTGACCCATGCAGGAGTAATCCCATGTGTAAAAACTAATGATATCTCGAGAATTTTATCGGAAAACTGGTATCTCGAGAATGTCATCGAAAAAATGAAAGATGAGAGATAACGCAAGGAGGAGTGGAGCGTGGTCGTGACTGGTGGTCGGAATGGGCGGAGGCATGGGGATGGACGGCGCCGGCAGGCGGCAGCGACCACCTTGCATGCTAGATTGTTCCAGAGACTTATTCCTTTTTTAATTGCTGAGCAATGAGGTTGCGGGAGATAATGATGTGGAGGGAGGTGCGGGTATCTTTTGTAAATTTATCATAGTTTGCTTTCTATCCGTCAGATGACAGGCACACCATCATCGCCAACTCGTTTTTTTATAAGTGTATAGATGATAAGTTTGCTGACTACTAAAGTAAAGTGGAATTTGTCCATGTTATGCAAGCAAATAAAGGTGATTTTTTATCATACGGGTAAGGTTGGATGAAGGGTGGTAGGAACAAATGCTCCGCCTAGAGCATGTGTGTGTGAGATGGAGTCTTAGTGTGTGTGTGGGGTGTGTGTGTGT
>NC_041385.1:37206651-37308033 GCF_002162155.2 Triticum dicoccoides | reverse complement strand
TGTTAAGTGTGAGTGTGTGTTTTACCGATCCAGGCGGAAGTTATGTGCACAAAAGAGGAGAACGATTTGATGTGGCGTTAGGAATGAGGGTAATTAACTATGTATGGAGACATAGAGACCTTGAACAGGCATGTGTGAGAGGTATACATGTATACGTGGGATGTGTGTGTGTGCACGAGCGCATGATCGAAATAAAAGAAAGAAGACATAAGTCATAAGATCAACGACATGGGAGAGACGGATCGGTATGACAATATGCATGCATGTGAGAATGCAGGGAAGAAGGCCTGACAATTGAGCATGTGTTTTGTGTCTTTAAGAGATAGCGGTGTGGGCTGGAGCATGCATTTATGGCGAGCAGAGGGAGTGAGGCGCAACGATTGTGCAAAAGAGATCAACCTATAAATGCATATCTATGGAGAGACATATATAGTGTGGGTGATAGGAAGCAAGACTCCGTGCGAGAAAGCAATGTTGACGGAGAAACTATAGATAGATACAGAGTTGGAGATGCTAGCTAGAGGGACATCCGCTAGTTTGGGTGTTGGAGATGACCGTCGGGGGTTCAAAGGGTGAAGTTATATATGTGTGTGAGAGGGCACTTGACTGCATGTAGAGAGAAACATATGTAGTGTGCGTGATAGGAATCAAGGGTGAGGGCGAGAAAGAAGGTTGATGGAGAAATAGATAAATAGAAAGATAAAGATGCTAGCTAGTGTGCGTTATAGATAGGAGTCGAGTGGATCAGAAGGCTAGGTTATGTGTGTGGGTGTGAGATAGATAGAGAGAGGGTGCATGTGAGTCACATAAAAGCAGATATCAGAGAGAAATGAGATCTAGAGAGACGGAGTTTTGTGTCTGCGAGAGAGAAAGATATTTCACAACAAGAGTGATATCTAGAGAGACATATGAGGGAACACAAGATATCTCTAGGGAGAGAGGGTGTGTGTGAGTGACATACAAGAGAACAATGGAGAAATATGCGACCCTGGGAGACAGAGTTTGTGTTTGTGGGTGAGAAAGAGATATTGACGAGGAAGAGTCGTAGGTTCTCATATCTAAGGAGCGAAAGACATCTCTGTATGAGGGGTGTGCGAACGGCACACATGGGAATAGTAGAGAGAAATGAGACCCCGGGAGACAAAGTTTGTGTTTGTGTGAGAGAAAGAGATTCCACATGGAGAATCATAGTTAGAGACACATAGCAGGGAGCGAGATATACTTAGAGAGAGATAGAGTGATGAAGGTTGAGGGGGATAGTACCGTCAGTGTGTTACGAAGATAAAACATCATTGTCGACATACAGGTAGCACGAGAGATACCTGAGAGATGATGAACACGTATAGGTCCAGAGAGATAGTCCTATATAAGCATGAGTGATAGCTATATGAGACGAATATCTGGATTAAAGGGGATTCAAATATTTAAACTGGAGATCACAACATCGATAATATCATAACGCAAATTGGTGTATCAAACCTGCATATTCATTTGAATTTGGGCACACGTGTAATGTTACATAGTTTATCAATATTGGTGATCCATAGATTCTTTAATTACAAACAATGCATGGTTTATATGCAATTAATGTCTAAACGGGATTACACTATATGTTGCGTGTGTGAAACACATTATACATGTTTGAGAAGTAAAAAAAACCCACATGAAACACACATTAATTGGAGACAGTTAGCGAGGAATGCATACATTGGATTTCAACATAAAGTGGTTTCAAATATTTGAAAATCCAAATTGATGGATACAACCTTATGAATCTGAGATCATGCCATTTGTAAACCATATTTATGTATAAATGGTGTTGTGATTTTGAAAGTATATATAAAAAAATGATGTATATAGAATGTAATTCCAATTGAAAATGGATCCCGCCCCAAAAAAATAGAATACAAACGGGTTTCGAATTGAGTTGGCACAGTAAACGTGCACTCTGCAAAATTTGAACGAAGCGGGGAAAGTCGCAGTAACCGCCCGAAACCAAAATCTGCGAGATGGAAATCACTACTGCCTATCCCTGCCACGCAAAGCCTATCTGCTGGATTTCTATAGGTTTCAATAGGGGTAGGTTTGTAATTTCACCCAAACGTGACATAACCGCCTCTCACCCAGATTCATACACGGTGGGCGCCAAAACACAGTGTGTCCTTGGCCAAAATCGACTCCCTCCCCGATTCATATTCATACATGGTGGGCGCCAAAAACAAACTCTCGTCGGCAAATATTCGGTGTATGTGAGATTACCGTCCTATCCCCAACCGACTAATGTTGCTGTGATGTAGTAGAAATTTGAAACGAGGGCTAAGTTTGAAAATTTCCTCGCATTTGAGACAAGCGCGCCCTGAATACATGGTTCCCCCTTCCTCTCTACCTCCCTTTTCCCCATTCGTACTCCATGGGCGCCAAAACACCCTCTCCACCCCACCCTCCTCCGTCCGCCGCCGTCCGCCACCCCATCCACTGCCGTCCTCCTCCACCATGCCGGCGCTGATACCCCGACGCCGCCATCCATTACAAGAGATCGACCTCTCTCATCCACGCCTTTGGACCGAGATCCTTACATCCCTTCCTCTCGCTTCATCCCCGCCGTCGTCCATCTTGCCGGTGCCGCTCCTATAACCGTCTTGTCCAGCGCGCCCCGCCGCCACCGTCTACCCTCCTAGATCTGCTTCCACGCTGCCGACAGCCGTCACTACCGCAGCACCATCAAATTCTCAGCAGATGCGTACACGGTGCCGCACCAGAGGCGGTACTCTTTCGTATCTGCTCAACTTATTTATCGCAGCAAGAAAATAGATCGCCACTGCTTTACTCTGATTTCTTGTCTTGGTTGCGAAGTTGCCTTTGTCCAGTTTGCACCTTCAGATCCGCCATGGCACGCTCAACACTATACTCTCAATGCTTATGGTTTTCCCCTGTTATATTCCACACTAGTTAAATCACAGTAGACTAAATTTCAAAATTGGGTCAGTCGATTTTTCCGAGCTCGCTGGAGTTCACCGATGCGATCGAAGGGGCTCGGGTGGTTGTGGGGCCTCGCCGAACGAACAAAACTCGACACGGGTGGGGGTTGGGGCGGGGGTGGGGGGTGGGGGTGGCGGAGGAACACAGGCGGTGGGGGCCGGTGGTCCGGCCGGCGGCCCGTGCGGTGTTCTGTATATGAAGAATCAGAGACGAGGAAGAAGAAGGGTTAGTGGACGTAGGATCTTCATCCAACCGCCTGAAATGGTCGAGAGACAGCTGGGAGTTGCATTCTTAATGCGCTCTGGTTCATCATGTGTGGGCATTGCGCAACCAACATTTTATTATCCAAAATCTGCTTGCTCTTCTTTACCATGTTCGATAGAGCTGGCCTGTACGTGATCGATAGGTTTTCAATTACTAGCGGCAATACAACACCGTATTTTCAAGCCAGTTCCACTTTCCCGATTTATATATCGTGGTTATGGTGTACCCCTGTTATGTACACTATGATCTGCCTAGTTGCTGTGTGCTCTTGTTATCATGGTTTGGCAATAAACTCTCTATATAGTATATTATGAACCTATCATCTGCCAGCTATCCTTACTTCTGGAGCCTATTTTTTTGTGTACTTGTGCCAGATTATATAAATGCACGCACCATATTACAGCACACATGAGCTCTCTCATCAGAATCCAGTGATAGCACACAAGTGTTTACAGGGGCGCCCCTATATTGGAATATCATGTTCATTACAAAGATAATCTCACAACTATTTATGTTTTCATGGTTCTCAGATATTATATGCAATTACAGTGAATATCAGAATCCGCGCATCAGAAGAATATTGTGGAACACTGCAATGACTTAAAAAATTGGCACCAAGGCATTGAGTGCCATTCTGGAAGCAATGAAACTCGTACGCTCCCCACTTGTTGATTCTTGTTCAGAATATCATCCTAATGACTATTCTAACCTCGAGGAGTCAAAGGAAGATGGCATGTCCTGTTCACCCATCAAGGTGCCTGTTCTAATTTGGCAAGGTTTTATTGATTGCGCGTATCTTGCATATGTTGTCTTGCATTTCTTCTATTTTGTTGCACCGCCATCTGCTTAGTTTACTCATCATATAACTCGAGATGCCATGCCCATCCATTATCAATACATATTCCATCTATCATCATACCATGTTTTTCCACTCAAATGCTGTTCTTGTGCATCAGACATCAAAAAGGAAGAGGGTGATTGCCGAACCTGAAGGAGCACCAGCAAAGTCCTTGAAAAACGTGGTGGTGCCGGAGAAATCAAACATCGCCCCACTTATATTGGCTGTACAACTAGTGACACAAAACGTACGACCGACTCCAGCAGACTGTACCCATACTTCACTGGCCACATCACTAGCCCCACCACACAGGACCTGCACTCCAGCAAAAGGTATACTGATTTCATTTGCCATAGCACTAGTCGTACCACAGAAAAATCGCACTCCAGCAAAAAGTATAGCAAGTCCACCGGCCGAAGACCTATCCCAACTGCAGAGACGGCCAATTCCTGCAGATTGGAACCCCATTCCGTTTATTCCCAGTTTAAAAGACAATGCTTTCAATGTTGTTAGGGACTACGTGCATATATTCCCATCGTGGGAAGATTATAGTGAAGAAAAACACCATTTTCACATCAATGATTTAAATTACATTGTCGTAACTAGGAGAGGGTTAATCTGGATAGTCATGATGAGAAAAGCTTGCTTGTGCTTTTCAAGGAAGCATTGCAGCAGTATCGGTGTTACCTGAGGAAATCACACTTTAATGGCAAGTCTATAAACGAATTTCCGGTGAAGTCTCCTGTGCTAAATTTAGAAGACATTGAATGGAAAAACCTTGTTATGCACTGGTCTCGTTCCCAGGATGAGGTACTGTCTATGAAATCACATGACAATTTGAACTTCTACTTTTCCACATGTGCCTTACAGATCTTTTTTGCAGGAAATCTGCTCGAAGAAGAATTCCGGTTTGAAAAGAATGACAGGATATCGCAAATATGCTGCCCGCTTCTTTGCTCTTGTTAGTAACTGTTGTCCTGTATCACTGTACTTGCGTACATACCTGGTTCATTATGTGACAACATTATGCATGATAGCTTTCTTATCAATTGTTTGCTCCAAATTATCTGATCTGTATGAATGGCTACATTAGTGTAGAATATTCCAATGCCAAAGATTTTTTTAGCTCTGCATTGTTCTTGTAAGTACATGCTGTCCTTTATCAGTGTACTTATATTGATAGGTAGTTGTTCATTACCATCACTCTGCAGCATATTTTCCTTTGCCCTCCATTTTCTACACATCAGATCTATATTTACTCTTACCATAAGGTTGGTACTGAAGAAGTTTAGCTGTGCATTGCTCTTGGCTGTGCCTTTTGCCTGTATTGCTGCACATACATTTATAGCTACCTGGTTATGTCGCATCACTCTTCATCTTATCTTAAATATTCTCCATTTTTTCGTATATTATCACATCTATATTTACTCTTAACAAAATGTAGAATAAAGGCAATGCTTATGAAGAAGATTCTGTGCTAAACTTCTTGAATTGCCCCCCCATCAGCATGGACAAGGGATTTATAGAGCCTGTCTTCATCAGTAATGTAAGTTTGTCCTTCTCAAGCCTTCAAACTTTGTTGTGTATATTTGGTTAGGCATGACCGCAACAGCTGTTTATTTTTGGTGTTTGCATCAAATTGCATGTTTAAAGTTTATTATGTAGTTCATAAACAAAAGTTTGTCCTTCTCAATTTAAGTTTTCAGTTGTACAACCAAGTTCCTTCTTCATACCATGTAAATTAAATTATACATAGCAAGTGATCTTATTTTGCACTGCATGTATGCTTCTGTTCTTCATCCGTAATCCAGTGGTGTGGTGAACCTACCCACTACAGCACAATGTCATATTTTGCAATGTCTTAACTATGAACTATGTCATATCATTCTACAATTATTAAAACCGTCTCTTTATTTGCCAATCTGAAATGGGATAAATTGACATCACACTAACCATTGATACTTATGAGTTCTTGATCTGTAATCCAGTGGTGTCGTGAAGCTGCCAACTCCTTCATAATGTCATTTCCTGCCATGTCTTGACCTGAACAATACCATATTGTGTTAATGCAATTTTAAACTGTGTCACTTTATTTGTCAGTAAGAAATGTGATGAATTGTCAGCACTGATACTTTTATGTGCAAAACCTATCATCTGTCTGCTTGTCTATCTTTCAGAGTGAGGAAGATATAAGTGTTGAACAAGCGCAGTCTCATCATCTTGCTCAGCTGCTTGCGCTGCAGCTCCCCAGCAGGGCTAACCTTTCTTGAACTCTATTGAAGTGCTGTCAGTTTTGTATATTATTTTGTCGGCGTGTTTATTTGCACTGGTGGCGATCTTTGATGCCCAGTGTATGTAATCTGATGTCTGCTTGTGCTTTATTATCATAGTGGCAAACTTTGATGCCCAGTGGATGTAATATGCCGTAATTTCTTTATTGTATAGTCTAGGTTTTTTCTTATTCATGATGATGCAGTTATTTTACTGTATATATATACTGTCTTCGCAGTAAACTGGCCAGACCGTAAAATTACGGTACATAATCGGGCCGTCATGCAATCACGATGTATGATACCCATCATGGGCCCTGTCAAACTGGCCCACTAGTAGATTCAGGCCTTTAATAGGCCGAGTAACCCCCGACCCTCTTTTCGCAAGAAAACTCAATGGGCTTTTAGGAGGCTGAGAAGTAGGTTGGGCCTAAAACGTGCCGAATAGCTCGCAGGCCAGCAGCAGCCCGAAATGGACCCCGGCCCATAATTGTGCGAATCAAATCACGAGCTTTTAATAGGCCAAAGTTGTCTCGGTCCTTGTTTGGCCCAATCAGATATCGGCTGCGAGCAGGCCGTATGCAAACCCGGCCGTAGTTAGGCCTAACTATATGACGGGCTTTTAACAGGCCGAAATTAATATAGGGCCGTAATGTTAAACGGGCCCTTAAAAAGCCGATACTAATATCAGGACGAATTACTAAATGGGCCTTTAGCAAGTGGGCCCAAAAGCATAGCGTCCAGTTAACAGGCCGAATCTGATATGGGCCATAATTGAGCCCAAAGCCTCTTAAAGGGCCGAACCTGATCTGGGCCGTGATTTGGCCCAGAAAGTGGGAGGCTTTTAACGGGCCGGATCTCATATGGGCCATTATTAGGCCCGGAACATGGTAGGACATTAATGGACCGGATAAAATATGGGCCGGCATTTGGCCCAAAACATGGCAGCCTGTTAATGGGCCGGCCTACTAGGGTCTTCAAAATCTTGTGGGCCTACAGCTGGGCCGGCCCATTAATGTCGGCGAAATCTCGTGGGCCTTTAGCTGGGCCGGCCCATTATGATCCGCAAGAATTTTGTGGGCCTTTACCTGGGCCGGCCCATTATGGAACACAGAAATCTTGTGGGCCTTTACCCGGGCCAACCCGTTATGTCCCGCGAAATCTTGTGGGCCTTTAGCTGGGCCAGCCCATTATGGTCCGCAAAATCTCGCGGGCCTTTAGCTGGGCCAGCCCATTATGGCCCGCAAAATCTTGTGGGCCTTTAGTTGGGTTGGCTCATTTAAATTCGATGGGCCGTGCCACGTGTCGACGTATCATAGGCGCCTTCTGTCCAATGAGTGGATGACATCTGTCCCAATGATGAGCCAACACGTGTTTCCTCCAGCCAATGATGATTTTACACGCGGAAAATCCCCATTGGTCGGGGCTGCTAACGGGTTATCAGATCAAAACCCGACCCAATAGCTTAACGACGTTCCATTACGGTGCATGCCACGTGTCGGTCACCGTTGACGAAAGCACTTCTATGACGCGCGATTTATCATCATGGAAGTGGACACTTCCGTGATGATAATTTTGGTAATGTCATGGAACACTTCTACGGCAGCACATGTATGACTATCTTGATTCTGTCATAAAATCGTCATGGATGTACATGCATGACAAAAAACGCGACCTACTGTGACAAACACGTCTCATCACGAAAGTGTATTTTTTTTGTAGTGATAAGATACTCGCTATATGAAGAACATGGTGCTACTTTGAAACACAAGTGTGGAAGAGGATACCTTTTTTTCCCTTTTTTTGGCCTTTTTTATTGGCCTTTCTTTTTTTATGAAGGACAATGCTCTAATAATGATGATCATCACACTTCTATTTATTTATTTACAACTCATGAATTACAACTCGAAACTAGAACAAGATATGACTCTATATGAATGCCTGCGGTGGTGTACCAGGATGGGCAATGATTCAAGAGTGGCATGTATAAAAAATTATGCAAGGTGGCTTTGCCACAAATACGATGTCAACTACATGATCATGCAAGGCAATATGACGATGATGATGCGTGTCATGATAAACAGAACGGTGGAAAGTTGCATGGCAATATATCTCGGAATGGCTATGGAAATGCCATAATAGGTAGGTATGGTGGCTGTTTTGAGGAAGATGTAAGGAGGTTTATGTGTGATAGAGCGTATCGTATCACGGGGTTTGGATGCACCGGCGAAGTTTGCACCAACTCTCAAGGTGAAAAAGGGCAATGCACGGTACCGAAGAGGCTAGCAATGATGGAAATGTAAGAGTGCGTATAATCCGTGGACTCACATTAGTCATAAAGAACTCATATACTTATTGAAAAAGTTTTATTAGCCCTCGAAGCAATGTACTACTACGCATGCTCCTAGGGGGGGGGGGAGGTTGGTAGGAGTTAACCATCACGCGCCCCCGACCTCCACACATAAGGAAGGCAATCAAAAGAGCACCCCATGCGACACATTTGTTACACAACTTTTACCATACGTGCATGCTACAAGACTTGCCAACTTCAACACAAGTATTCCAAAATTTCATAATTACCCAACTAGCATAACTCTAATATTACCAACTTTATATCTCAAAACAAGTATCAAGCATCAAATTGATCATAGCATCCAATTCACTTCCTATGATAGTTTTTATTATACCCAACTTGGATGCCCATCATATCAAGACCGATTTTATAACCATAGCAAATACCATTCTGTTCTAAAAGACTCTCAAAATAATATAAGTGAAGCATGAGAGATCAATAATTTCTACAAAATGAAGCCACCGCCGTGCTCTAAAAAGTATAAGTGAAGCACTAGAGCAAAAACTATCTAGCTCAAAAGATATAAGTGAAGCACATAGAGTATTCTAATAAATTTCAAATCATGTGCGTCTCTCCCAGAAGGTGTGTACAACAAGGATGACTGTGATAAACTAAAAAGCAAAGACTCATATCATACAACACGCTCCAAGCAAAACACATATCATGTGGTGAATAAAAATATAGCTCCAATTAAAGTTACCGATAAACAAAGACGAAAGAGGGGATGCCTTCCGGGGCATCCCCAAGCTTAGGCTTTGGGTTGTCCTTGGATTATCTTGGGGTGCCATGGGCATCCCCAATCTTAGGCTCTTTCCACTCCTTATTCCATAGTCCATCAAATCTTTACCCAAAACTTGAAAACTTCACAACACAAAACTCAACAGGAAATCTCATAAGCTCCGTTAGTGTAAGAAAGAAAAACCACCACTTAAGGTACTGTAATGAACTCATTCTTTATTTATATTGGCATTAAACCTACTATATTCCAACTTCTCTATGGTTCATATCCCCTGATACTAGCCATAGATGCATCAAAATAAGCAAACAACACACGAAAACAGAATCTGTAAAAAACAGAACAATCTAAAGAAATCTGTAACTTTCGAATACTTCTGGAACTCTAAAAATCCTACCAAAATAGGAAGTCATAGGCAATTTGTCTATTGATCTACTGAAAAAATGATCAACTAAAAAAGCACGTTTTTGTGATTTATTAAAATTATTCTCGTGCATGCAAAAGTTTCTGTTTTTAGCAGAATCAAATTAACTATCACTCAAGATGATCTTATAGGTTCTACTTGGCACAAACACTAATTAAAACATAAAACCACATCTAAACAAAAGCTAGATGAATTATTTATTACTAAACAGAAGCAAAAAGCAAGGAACAAAAAAATAAAATTGGGTTGCCTCCCAACTAGCGCTATCGTTTAACGCCCCTAGCTAGGCATAAAAGCGAGAATAGATCTAAGTATTACCATATTTGGTTTTCAGTTTTTTAGCGGAGTCATGCTCGAATCCGGGAGGTTCTTTAAGTTTCCCTTCATACTCGGAAATTTTTAGATCTAAAGAATCCAACCGCTTAATGCAAAGAGTAATCAACATATTTATACGGTGAAGATTTCCACTAACACTCTTAAGAGGTTCAAGAGACTTTTGTAAGATTTTTGTTACTTTGCAAATCTTTCTAAAACTTTTGTCTCTTCTTGGGTATGATGTGGCCCCCCTTTTTAAGGTAGTGTTCCCACTATTACCTCTATAATTTCATGTGCAATACTGGGATCAATTTCAATAAAATTACCTTTGGCAATGCAATCCAAGAGTTGTCTATGGGACATATTTAGTCCAACATAAAAATAGCAAAGTAAAATTCTAAAATTCACCTCTAAGGTGCAATTATGATAAGACTCCATCATCCTATACCAAGCATCTTTTAAGTTTTCTCCTTGCCTTTGCTTGAAGTGAAGAACTTCAAACTCGGGAGACATAGGAGCAGATAAGGGACTAGCCATGACGATGATATAAACGATCACATGAGCACACAAAAGACAAGCGGAAAAAGAGAGGCGAACGGAAAAGAGAGGGTGAGTAAATCGGCAAGGGTGAAGTGGGGGAGAGGAAAACTAGAGCAAATGGCAAATAATGTAATGTGATGGAGATGAGTTTGTGATGGGTACTTGGTATGTCCTGACTTGAGCGAAGACCTCCCCGGCAACGACGCCAGAAATCCTTCTTGCTACCTCTTGAGCACTGCGCTGGTTTCACCTTGAAGAGGAAAGGGTGATGCAGCAAAGTAGCATAAGTATTTCCCTCAGTTTTTGAGAACCAAGGTATCAGTCCAATAGGAGGCTCCACAGAAGTCACTCGTACCTACACAAACAAACAAGAACCTCGCAATCAACACGGTAAAGGGGCTGTCAATCCCTTCACGGTAACTTGTGAAAGTGAGATCTGATAGAGATAATAAGATAAGATAAATATTTTTGGTATTTTTATGATATAGATTGGAAAGTAAAGATGCAAATAAAAGTAGATCTGAAACTTATATGATAAAGGATAGACCCGGGGGCCATAGGTTGCACTAGTGGCTTCTCTCAAGATAGCATAAGTATTACGGTGGGTGAACAAATTACTGTCGAGCAATTGATAGAAAAGTGCATAGTTATGAGAATATCTAGGCATAATCATGTATATAGGCATCACGTCCGTGACAAGTAGATCGCAACAATTCTGCATCTACTACTATTACTCCACACATCGACCGACTCCTGCCTGCATCTAGAGTATTAAGTTCATAAGACCAAAGTAACGCATTAAGAAAGATGACACGATGTAGAGGGACAAACTCAAGCAATATGATATAAACCCCATCTTTTTATCCTCGATGGCAACAATACAATACATGCCTTGCTGCCCCTGATGTCACTGGGAAAGAACACCGCAAGATTGTGCCCAAATCTAAGCACTTCTCCCATTGCAAGAAAGATCAATCTAGTAGGCCAAACCAAACTGATAATTAGAAGAGACTTGCAAAGATAACCAATCATACATAAAATAATTCAGCGGAGATTCAAATATTTCTCATAGATAAACTTGATCATAAACCCACAATTCATCGGATCTCGACAAACACACCGCAAAAAGAGATACATCGAATAGATCTCCAAGAAGATCGAGGAGAACTTTGTATTGAGATTCAAAGAGAGAGAAGAAGCCATCTAGGTAATAACTATGGACCCGAAGGTCTGTGGTAAACTGCTCACAACTCATCGGAGAGGATATGGTGTTGATGTAGAAGCCCTCCATGGTCGATCCCCCCTCCGGTGGAGCGCCGACGAAGGCTCCAATATGGGATCTCGCGAATACAGAAGGTTGTGGCGGTGGAAATTGTTTTTTGTGGTGCTCCTGGATGTTTTCAGGGTATGGAGGTATATATAGGTGAAGGAGGTAGGTCAGGGTACCCACAAGGGGCCCACGAGGGTGGGGGCGTGCCCTCCCCCCTAGGGCGCGCCCTCCTTCCTCGTGGCCACCTCGGCTACTTCTTGACGTCCACTCCAAGTCTCCTGGATTGCGTTTGTTCCAAAAAGATCGCTCCCGAAGGTTTCATTCCATTTGGACTCCATTTGATATTCCTTTTCTTCGAAACACTGAAGTAGGCAAAAAAACGCAATTCGGGCTGGGCCTCCGGTTAGTAGGCTGGTCCCAAAAATGATATGGAAGTGTAAAGTAAAGCCCATAAACATCCAAAACGGGTAATATAATAGCATGGAACAATAAAAAATTATAGATACATTCGAGACGTATCAAGCTGCAAGCAGGGTGTCTTGAAAAGCTTAGACCTCGCTTCGAAGAAGGCCATGTGCATGTCCCTCGAGCATGCAGCCAGCCGCACGGCGCTCAACATATCCATTCACGAACAATAGAGGTCGTGGATGTCACTGGGGAGATTGCTCCAATCGTGGCTCATATGGATGTTGCGTGGTTCGCGTTCGGCCATGGTTGAGGTTGGAAGGTGGGGTTTTTGGTGGCTTGATTTACGGGGGAGAAGGCTCTCGGTGCTGGAGCGGCTAGCAAGGGAATAGTGGTACTGGGGGAGGAGAGCAAGGAGAGGGTACGTGGGGCACAGTGAGATGATGTAGAGTGACATCAGGATCTCCAGCAAGACTGAGATGGAGATGGAGTAGTGCTAGGGGAGAGGGAGACGAGGCGATGCATGCTATACAGCGGCGGTGACAGTGACTGCACAATGCACAAGGTGAGGCTGACTTTGGTAACCCAAACACGCCACCTGGACTAGTGTCACCTCGGGCGCAGGGTCTTATCACTTCACTGTGAGGACCGGATGAATAATATTTTGATCATCAAGTGTACCACAGTTGTCCTACTACTAGTAGGAACACACGGAGTAGTACTGTATGGCGGAAATAGGTCTCCCGTGCTAGCATCGCCTCTGGGTTCACTTCATTCTCCATGTATCATCCATATTGCGAGCAGAACCAAATTCTCATGCATGCGGAAGCGCGAAGAAGGGATCTTTCTTTTTTGAGGATAACCGCATATTCCTTAACCAGAGAATGTTGTGTCTCCAACGCACGCGCCAATATCCATTCGAACCATCTACGACACTTTTTTTATATCTGTTTACATAGGTCCCACCTGTCAGGAGGGGTGCAGAAATAAAAAGGAATCATAAAATGTCTTGCCACGGTGATTCGAAAGACTGACCTCAACTAGCCAGTTGCACATGTAGCGCTAGAAGGATGGGCACATACACGAACATGTACTACTCCTCAGCCTACCCGGATAGCCTTTTTGTTTAGTCTACCTAGTCGTCTAATCAACTGCCTTTAAGCCACTTCTCCCATTTACTTCTCCATCGGGAACCGATTTTCCTCGGCTTCTTCACCTCTCCTTCATCTTCATTTGCATCCAAACCCCACTGCATTCACATTGTTTTAACCTCTTCACATACTCCTTGAGTAATTCTGAAGGCCCTTTAATAATCATCTTCTTTAGTTAGACTAGCCATCTAATCCTAATTCTCGAAACCATAGTCCTCCGGTCCAGTGGTTTCAAATGGCGAAAGAGATCCAAATGCAGGTTTTTAGCATCCAACATGTCCTCGTCGAAGGCTCGTTGAGCATAGTTTCCACCGTCATCGACCACCCAAGGGTTGTTCGGAAGTGGATCAACAATGTATCCAACTCCCTCCAAAAGGTAGAGATGAAGGTCATCGGTCTCAACGCAGAGTGCATGGAGCGTGCCACTGGGAAGATCCAACGTGCCGCCGTCCTTCAGTTGTGCCTCGAAGATGATGTTTTGCTTTACAACATCATACACGTGCCCTCCATACTAGGTGAGCTCCAGAATTTCTTGTCTTGGGAGGATATATACTTTTGCGGGGCAGCCAGCAAAGGGGACAAACATAAGCTAGCGCTGTACAACCTTGATTTGAAAAGCATCGCTGACCAATAAACCAGAATCAAAATTCCTGTAGAAGATTGTGATAAACAAACACCATCCCTATTTGACGTAGCAAATTTTGGGCTCGGAACAAATCTTCATAAGGGTGATGAGACGCTGGCATTAAGGTCATCTGGATGGGAGAATTAGCCCTTGACGTACGAGCAGATAAAATATGCTGCCCTCGATGCCCGTATGAGTTTTGAGATAGCTGCAAGGTCCAAAGAGCTTGTTGCGTCTCCCACAAAAAATGAGAACAAGAAGAAGAAGAATTAGAATAAGAAGAAGAAGTTGCACCAGCAGCAAGGCATTATGGATGGATGAACTATTTCCAATGTAGTAAAAAAATATTTCCTCTATGTGTATATTGATATAGGTGAACTATCTCGATGGTGTGCATGTCTTTGGAACAAGTGGCAACGTAGGTCCGCTTGACTATAAGGAACTATTTATCTGCCTAGCTTTCTCTAGTACTCCTTCCAGTGATCAGTATGCAATGCATGTGTCAGTAGACATGAAACTTGTCCATGGAAGTTGAACTATGGCGACCATCATGTTTCATACACCGCCACTCACGATTCCCACGACGCTGCTCCAACCCACGGCACCACGTCCTCGACGTGCGCCTCACCCCTCTCGGCCGCACCGCCGCTCTGCCTTTGTGTGCATGACATATGGGCCAGCTGAAATACGGCGAGTGATGTCTACTACGCAACCATCTTCTTGTAGACGTTGTTGGGCCTCCAAGTGCAGAAGTTTGTTAAGTGGATGACCTAAGGTTTATCAATCCATTGGAGGCGTAGGATGAAGATGGTCTCTCTCAAACAACCCTGCAACCAAATAACAAAGAGTCTCTTGTGTCCTCAACACACCCAATACAATGGTAAATTGTATATGTGCACTACTTCGGCGAAGAGATGGTGATACACGTGCAATATGGATAGTAGATATATGTTTTGTAATCTGAAATATAAAAACAACAAGGTAACTAATAAGAAAAGTGAGCGAAAACGGTGTTGCAATGCTTGGAAACAAGGCCTAGGTTCATACTTTCACTAGTGCAACTTCTCTCAATAATGATAGCATAATTAGATCATATAACAATCCCTCAACATGCGACAAAGAGTCACTCCAAAGTCACTACACTACAAAAAAATACACTTCCGTGATGATACGTGTTTGTCATAGTAGGTCACGTTTTCTGTCATGTACATCCATGATGATTTTATGACAGAATCAAGATAGTCATACCTGCGCTGTCGTAGAAGTGTTCCATAACATTACCAAAATTATCATCACATAAGTGTCCACTTCCATGATGATAAATCATGCGTCATAGAAGTGCTTTTGTCAAGGGTGATCGACATGTGGCATCCACCATAACGGAACGCCGTTAAGCTATCTGGTCCGGTTTTGGATTCGATAACCCGTTAACAGCCCCGACCAATGGGGATTTTCCACATGTAAAATCATCATTGGCTGGAGGAAACACGTGTCGGCTCACTGTTGGAACAGATGTCATCGACTCATTGGACAAAAGGCGCCTATGATACGTCTACACGTGGCATGGCCCAACAGAGGCCCATTCCTGTGAAAAGGCCGGCCCGTTTGACTTGGTCAAAAGGTGGTGGGACGGGCCATGGAAAGCCTGTTAACGGCCTGTTCGCATATAGCCCTTTTATAGCGCGCTAACCCAGGGCCTGTTACGACCTACCTGAATTAGGCCCAGTAGCATCATCTGGGCCGTCCCATATGATTCCAGCCTGTTTTAACTTCTGGCCCATGTATGGCCCATGACGTCTTTCAGACCATATGAGGCCCTTTGTACTCTTGGCCCATTAATGACCCATGGTGAAACTGGCCCGTAATGAACAGTGTATCACTTTATACCCATTAATGACCCGTGGTGAAACTGGCCCGTAATAAATAGTGTATCACTTGATACCCATCAACAACTCGTTAATCCGTTGGGCTGTTTCCAACCCATGTTATCTTTCGGCCTTCTCAGGGCCCATTTAGGGCTCAGTTCCAACATTCATTTACTTACGACCCGTTACTGTCCTTTTTTGCTTGTGGGCCAAATTCAGCCTGAGGTTACAGTCGGCCCGTTTGTGGCCCATTAATACGTTGGGCTGTTTTCATAGCATCATCAAATACGGCCAATTAACGATGACCCGTTATGGTCGGCCCATGAACGGACGATTGCAACTCTAGCCCGTCTACGACCATAATGCGGTTTGCTATTGGCCCATGTTTGGCCAACCAATCATACGGCCCGTAGAAGGCCCATTGATGATACGGCCCGTAGAAGGCCCATTGTGTCTATGAACCGTATAAGTCCCATTGTTTCTACGACCCGTAGAAGGCCCATTGTTTCTACGGCCTGTAGGAGGGCCATGTTAACTACAATAAATATGTAGCCCATGGTTATTGTGGCCTAGTTTTAAAAAATATGTTATTGCGGCCACTAGCAAACCGCGGAAAAAGAACTGCACTTACTACAAGCAAAGAAATAAACAAGACAATAAGGAAATGAATAAGCAAGCAACTTACGCTAGGCTATCACGGATATTACACATATTACATCCACTGGGCATCAAAGTTCGCCACCAGTGCATAAACGCCACAGCAAAACAAGTCCAGAACTGAAACCACTTCAGAAGAGCTCAAGAAACATTATCCTGGGTACCCATAATGCTGGCAAGATGCTTAGCAAGCTTATTAAATTTCTCTTATTTGGCGCTTAAATCCTCCAGCACTTGTTGTTGCACCAGAAAGTATGCATCTGAATTCTGCAGGGACTTCCTCAGTCCTTTGGCTTCCTGTCGCATAACATCTGATCGATGTCTTTCAACTTGAAGTTGAGGCTCAAGAAGCCGAACTGATTCAGGCAACGAGTTTGAAGAGCTGGTGCCAGCAGTAGTAGCCAGTAACTCGAACACTACATCAATACATGACTTTGTGGTTGTCTCAGTGTCTTCAATATTGTTTTTATCAGCTTTCTTGGAGACCAACAGGGTTGTATCACTATCTTGAACCTTATCTGCATTACTTCCTTTACCATTGCATAACGGGGTACTCTTCTCCAATATTTTATCCGCGTTGTAAAAGAGAAACAAACAAACACATCACATGTTTACAATGTAGTATATGAAACTCATTTTGGTAAACCATTCAGTAGTAAGGTGGACATGATAATGATGTCTACTGCGCAACCTTCTCCTTGTAGATGTAGTTGGGCCTCCAAGTGCATAGGTTTGTAGGATAGTAGCAAATTTCCCTCAAGTGGGTGGCCTAAGGTTTATCAATCCGTGGGAGGCGTAGGATGAAGATGGTCTCTCTCAAACAACCCTGCAACCAAATAACCGTGAGTGTCAAAACCGGCGGATCTCGGGTAGGGGGTCCTGATCTATGAGTCTAAGGCTAATGGTAATAGGAGGCAAGGGACAAAATGTTTTACCCAGGTTCGGGCACTCTCGATGTGAGGTAAAACCCTACTTCCTGCTTGATTGATCTTGATGATATGAGTATTACAAGAGTTGATCTACCACGAGATCGTAGAGGCTAACCCTAGAAGCTAGCCTATGATGATTATGAATGTTATGATCTTCCCTATACGGACCAAACCCTCCAGTTTATATAGACACCGGAGGGGGCTAGGGTTTACACAGAGTCGGTTACAAAGAAGGAAATCTAATATCCGGATCGCCAAGCTTGTCTTCCACGCAAAGGAGAGTCCCATCCATACACGGGACGAAGTCTTGAGTCTTGTATCTTCACGGTCCAACAGTCCGGCCAAAGTATATAGTCCGGCTGTCCGGATACCCCCAAATCCAGGACTCCCTCAGTAGCCCCTGAACCAGGCTTCAATTATGATGAGTCCGGCGCGTAGTTTTTCTTTGGCATTGCAAGGCGGGTTCTATCTCCGAATACTCCAAAGTAATTATCGAACACTTAAATCGTGTCCGAATCTGCAAGATGATCTTCACATACCACCGTAGAGAGAACGATATTCCACAAATGTAATCTACTGACAACTACAGACGATGTGACATGACACTACGGTCGAGTCATTATTCGAACCGTTTTCCCACAACCAGCCACAACGCATATTGCGAGGCAGTTTCCTCGGCACGTCTTGTCGAAGCAGAGATCATGTCCCCTTGTCACGGGATTCCCATCAATACGAGTATGGGTAACCCAACCGCATCATCAATCGCGGCGCTTGGGAAATAAGCGATCTTCAACGGGCAAGTGGGGAGGCGCACTGTTTTCGTCGCCTCTATAAAGGGATAAGGATTTCCCCGTTTTTACCCACGCCTTCTTCCTCCTCTGCTTATCCATTCTTGTACCCTCGAGCTCCAGCACCCTAGTTCACACCTTCTCCGCACAGACAAACATGTCCGGAGCAGGGGGCAAGTGGGTGACCTCCACCATGAAGGAGGAGCATATCACGAAGCTCCGGGCGGCTGGATACTTGGCCGCTGTTATTGCGCACCAACTGCCGGACGCAGGACAGATCATTCCGACTCCGGGACCCCACTAGAGGGTCGTGTTCCTTGCCCACTTTATCCATGGACTGGGATTTCCACTTCATCCCTTTGTCTGCAGGCTTATGTTTTACTATGGGTTGAACTTCCATGATCTAGCCCCAAACTTCGTCCTCAACATCTCGGCGTTCATCGTCATGTGCGAGGCCTTCCTCCGTATCAAGCCTCACTTCGGCTTGTGGCTACGAATCTTCTGTGTGAAGCCGAAGATCGTGAGCGGCCAGCAAGCGGAGTGCGGAGGGGCCATGGTGGGCAAGATGCCCAATGTCACCTGGCTTGACGGCTCCTTCGCGGAGACCGTGAAAGGGTGGCAATCGGGGTGGTTCTACATCACCAAGCCGCGTGACAACAACTGGGCGACGGCCCCCGAATTCCGATCCGGAATTCCCATGCGGCTCACCTCCTGGGAAAAGAGGGGCCTGGCCTAGGGCGAGCCTGCGGAGCTGACCGAACTTCAGAACTGCATCAAGAATATGATTGACAATAAAATCAAGCTTGTCAACATGGTCCAGGTCATGCTCGTCCGCCGAATCCTTCCATGTCAAAGACGGGCTTTTAATCTGTGGGAGTTCGTCCCGGCCAAACACCAGACACTTCAAGAGCTCTACGGCACGCCACACAAGGACGTATGGAAGGTGCTGTTCAAGGCCTCCGAAATACCTCCTCCCACATCCGAGGGCCGTGGACTCCACGTCGTGCGGCCCCCCGTCCGGTGATTTTTCTAACCATCACCAGATGTAGTTTTCCCAGCATACTTATGGGAGGATTTTAAGTCATCGTGTGTACTTAATCAGGAGTACGTGGAGACGGCAGAGCGGATCGACTGTCCGACTCCACTGCCAGAAGGTCCGGTGACCGCTCTCCTGACGGAGATGCTAGTCCCGACGCCCTACAAGGCATCGGAAAAGAAGGCCGAAAAGAAGGCCCCGGGGACTAGGAAGGGTCTCCGGCATATGGTCGTATCGGACGCCTCGTCCGAAGACGACGAGGTGCACTCCTCCCACGAAGGGGAGGAGGAGAAGGAGAAGGAAAGGGCCGCCCCATCCGGGGAGGCTGAAGGGCCTAAGAGGTCGGCCCAGGGGACCAGGAAAGGTCCCCGGCGCAAGGCCGTCATAGGCTTGTCATCCGAGAACAACGAGGCAGATTCCTCCCGCGGAGGTGGGGGGATCACGAAGAAATTCCACCTCCCCGCACTGGGGAGGAGAAGAAAAGGAAAGCCGCCCCGGAGGGGGAGGATAGGACGCCCAAGAAAGGAAAGGCGTCCCTTCCGGATTACTCTACCACGGCCGCCTACGGCAAGGAGGAGTGGCTGCCCAGAGGGAAGCCCCTAGTAAGATCGTAAGTATCCGCACTTCCATTGTACTTTAGTGCGACTTCGCTTCATAGTCTGTTATAACGACGAACACGCATATGCAGTCCGGCCAGGGCCCATCCCGAGGTATCCTCTTCAGATGGGTCTTTGAGCGATTCGGCGATGAATTCGCTCGCAACAGCCACTTCCCCTCGGCCTGCGGATGACACAGAGGTGTTGTCCCAAAGGCTCCCTGAGCAAGGGGAGGCGACTCTGGAGACGCGCCAATGCGAAATTCCAGACGCCGGGCACACGAGGCGCAAGATCCCCGCGGATTATGCCGACGGGAGCCGCAGCAAGTCGGGCTGCCAGCTGGACACTATATCGGAACCTCCAAAGGTTCCGGATTCGGTCAGGCAGCCCCTCACTAAGGAGGGCGGGCTATCGATGCCGATGACTTCCGTTATGCCAGAGGCGTCGGATAGTCTGCTGGAAGCGCTTCGCAGCGCTTCCATGGATGAAGAGCACCATACTCTTATGAGTGGGGTGATTCAGAAGGTTCAGTCCGCCAAAAGCGGATTGACCGAATCCTGCACCAGCCTCCTGACAGGCTTTGAGGTAAGTAATCAAAAGTGTGTGAAATTATCACCCGATAGATAGTAGCCCCTGACACTCTGTTTGGTGTTCGGAAAGAAAAGTCAAATGGAGGGTCAATTTTAATCCGCATGAGTCTAATATTAGGTGTCTATGTGAATAAGCAGGCGGTGCTGCTTGCCGCTGCTGCCCGCACGGTGGAGGTCTCTGGACTCAAGCGGGACCTGGAGCAGACCCAGGCAGAGCTCAGCCTCATGAAGAGGCAGCTTGAAGAGAACAAAGATGAGTGATACCCCGTTCACATATCACAAAGAATAAAAATTGGTGACGCTAAAAAAACGTCATCATTTTGTAATAGGGGCCTCGACCGAAGTGGTGACCCTGAAGAAAGCGCTATCCGAGGCCAAAAACAAGGCGGTCGTGGAGCGCATTGAGTGTGAAAAGCAAAATGCTAGGGTGGGCGAGGTACAGCAAGAGCTCCAGGAGCTCGGCAAGAAGTTTGAGTCCTTGGAGCGTGACTTCAAGACGAAGGAGTCTGAACTTGCGAAGGCCCTTTTGAGCATGAAAGACGCCAAGGCTGAAGCCGAAAAGGCCCAGCAGGAAATCTAGGCGGCCAAGAAGATAGCGGCAGGTAAGACATTCTTTATGCAAAGCAAGCATGTGGAGGAGGCGTTTCTTTTACTTACTCGAATTCGGAGCTCCCCAGGGGCATTCGCAGATCTACCATGCAGCATATCGGATGCCGCGGAGTTCTACCATGCCGAAGAGGGGAGCTCAATGGAGAAGCTGTTCTGGTCCCAGTATGCTGGAGCCGAACACCCGACGCCTCTGAGTGACCAATTAAAGCAACTAGTTGAACTCCACAGGGCGGCCGAAGTGGCTATGAAGGATTTCATAGTCCGGATGTGGCCTGGTGAGCCCCTGCCCGCCAGCTACTGTGGCCTGATAGAGCGGATGGAAAATGCCTGTCCGCGGCTGGAAGTGATCAAGTGATCGGTTTGCATTGAGGGTGCCCGCCGAGCCTTTGCGCGTGCGAAGGTGCATTGGGGCAAGCTAGATGCGGAGAAGCTGGTGAAGGATGGACCGCCGGAGGGCAAGGCGCATTGCTATCCCAAGAAATATTATGATGGCATTTTGAAAGGCGCTTGCCTCGTGGCCGATGAATGTACAAATGACACAATCTTTGAGTGAATGTACTCCTGTCATTTTTGTAATATAAAGACGAAGTTATTTGCGCTATATAGCGCTTTGTTGATTTAAAATATTACCTTCTGTGCGGCTGTTTATAAAATTCTGAAAGTAGGCCAGTCGCCAGCTTCCGCCCCCACGTAACTAGTACTGTGGTGTTCGTGGAAAACACATACACTCTTTTATCCACATATTTGGTCCCTGAAGGAGGTGTTTGGCGCAGCGAACAAGGCAATCGGACTATGCTTATAACGTTCACTTAGCCATAGAAGTCTATAATTTTAAATTTTGGCGAAGCCCCTAGAATTCAGAAAGCTGAATTGGGGCACTATATACTCCTAAATCGGACGAGGCCGATTCCTCGCCTAAAGCGGAAAAATCTTTAAGGATTTTAAGACCTCTCGACAGCGACCAGCTCTCGCCGCATAATGCCGGTCAGTTTTCGGCTTTCTCTACTGAGGCGCTCGTCCGGAAGAACCGGGACACAATCACAATAGTCCTCCCTGCGCTATCTTAGCCGATGTAACAGAACGTAAGGTACCAAAACAAGGGAGCCGGGCTAACCCAACTATTGACCCAAGACATGATTCGGAGCTGATGCATATAATGCTATAAGTTCGGGGTGCCGCACTGTCGAAAGTGTTCGGACTTCTCTTGCCGTATTAAGGGGCGTCGTAAGAAGCCCCTGGCAAACTGAACGTACCAAGGTGTACGGATGCAATAGTAAATAAACATTTATATGAAAAATGTGCAGATAGGAATAATAAGCTGACGCTATATATAATCTCCCATTGATGAATAATACGTCTAAGCATATGTTTACAATGAATGCGTTAAGCAGAGGTAAATAGGACTATTTGACATGTCCTATACAAGGGCGAGCCACATGTAGGTATATAAAATAGGTATAACGATCGTGAATAGATTCCACCTGGATATTCCCTTTGTGCGCAAAGCCTTTTGCCTCCTTGGATTTCACTCCTGTGGAAGTCCGATAATCCGGCTCTTCTGAAGAGGCTGCCCGGAAGCAGGGTCCTGAAAGATAAAAAGGGGGGTTATTAAAGTATGTTGCGGCTGAACCGCACTGTTGACTGCGTCACTATTGCGCCTCCGCCTATGCCCATGGTATTTTGAGTGCGTAATTGTGTAAGCGCGGCACGAATGCTGCCTTAATGGGGCTGGAGTGGAGGCTGGACTGCTAGTCGCGCTCTTGGCATGCCTGGCGATCCCGTTGCGGGGTACTTCGGACTCGCTTGACGGTGTTCGGAGTTGTTGTTGCCAGATTGGTGGTTTGCCGGAGAAAGCTGCTTTGTACTTCTATCGCGAGGGTTGCAGTATGCTCTTCTGTACGAAGAGAGCGGTCCATGTTTCCGTTGACTGTTATGACCCCGCGAGGTCCTGACATCTTGAGCTTAAGGTATGCATATTGTGGTAGCAGATTGAATCGAGCGAATGCGGTTCGTCCAAGGAGCGCATGATAGCCGCTACGGAAAGGGACGATGTCGAAGATTAACTCCTCGCTTCGGAAGTTATCCGGACATCCGAAGACCACCTCCAGTGTTATGTATCCCGTGCAACGGGCCTCTACCCCTGGAATTACACCTTTAAAGGTAGTTTTGGTGGGCTTGATCCTTGAAGGGTCGATGCCCATTTTGCACACTGTGTCCTGATAAAGCAGGTTTAGGCTGCTGCCGCCGTCCATAAGGACTTGTGTGAGGTGAAATCAGTCAATGATTGGGTCTAGGACCAATGCGGCTAAACTGCCATGACGGATGCTGGTAGGGTGATCCCTATGATCGAAGGTGATCG
Organism: Triticum dicoccoides; assembly: GCF_002162155.2. Classification (NCBI taxonomy): domain Eukaryota; kingdom Viridiplantae; phylum Streptophyta; class Magnoliopsida; order Poales; family Poaceae; genus Triticum; species Triticum dicoccoides. The sequence continues at coordinate 37,284,434 of NC_041385.1, read as the reverse complement.
GATAGGCTGACCATGGGTTGAACTTTGGGGCGACTGGCTCAATCGCATAGACGTCCATCAGTGCTCGCTTTCGTTCCCGTCTGGGAATGTGGGTAGCATAGATCATGTGGACCGTTTTCACCTGGGGAGGAAATTTCTTCTGTCCCCCCGTGTTCGGATGCTGGGGCTCTTCGTCATCGTCGCTGTGCAGCCCCTTGTCCTTGTTTTCGGTATTTATCTTACCGGCCTGTTTGAACACCCAGAAGTCTCTGTTAGTATGCTTTGCTGGCTTATCCGGGGTGCCGTGAATTTGGCTTGAGCGATCAAGTATGCGGTCGAGACTGGACGGTCCCTGATTATTTCTTTTGAACGGTTTTTTTCGCTGACCGGATTTTGAGCCACTGAATCCGACATTGACTGCCGTGTCTTTAGTGTTGTCGCCATTGTTCCGACGCTTATGTCTGTTGCGCCGTGGCTTGCCGTTATTGTCGCGGACGTCTATAGTGCCAGAGTTTATTGGCATGGTGCTACTGCGAGCCAACCAGCTGTCCTCGCCTGCGGAAAAGTGTGTAATGAGTGTCGTGAGGGCCGCCATGGATTTTGGTTTTTCCTGGCCGAGGTGTCGGGAGAGCCACTCGTCGCGGATATTATGCTTAAAGGCCGCCTGGGCTTCGGCGTCCAGACAGTTGACAATTTGGTTCTTTCTAGTTAGGAACTGAGTGCAGAATTTTCTGGCTGACTTTCCGGGCTATTGGGTAATGTGGCTCAAGTCATCGCCATCCGGTGGTCACACGTATGTGCCTTAGAAGTTGTCGAGGAAAGCGTCCTCCAGGTTTTCCCAACTGCCGATGGAATTCGCTGGTAGGCTATTTAGCCAGTGCCGTGCTGGTCCTTTGAGCTTAAGGGGAAGGTACTTTATGGCTTGTAGATCGTCACCGCGGGCCATGTGAATGTGGAGAAGGAAATCTTCGATCCATATTGCGGGGTCTGTTGTGCCATCGTATGATTCAATGTTTACGGGTTTAAACCCTTCTGGGAATTCATGCTCCATCACTTTGTAAATGAAGCAGAAGGGGTGTGCAGCGCCTCTATGCCGAGCTATGTGGTTATGAAGTTCAAATGAGTCTGGTTGGCTGTGTTCGGCCCGACCGGACTTGTTGATAGTGTATCCGGCATGACGATCGTTGTCACGTGTCGGGGCGCGCCCCCGTGATCCGTAGATCGATCTTGGCTGTCCTGCCTTGTTTTCCAGTATGTCTTGCAGGTCCTGCCTATTGCCCCTGGCCGTAGTGTATTGGCGTAGGGGTGCGGGCTGGTATTCGGGCTGATACGCTGTTTTATCCCTCGGCTGCCAGGACTTCCGTCCATCTGTCTGTGAGCAGGTCTTGATCAGCTTGGAGCTGTTGCCGCTTCTTTTTCAGGCCCCTCGCAGTGGCCATAAGCCGGCGCTTGAAGCGCTCCTTCTCTATGGGGTCCTCAGGCACGCCGAACTCGTCGTCGCCGAGGCTAATCTCTTCTTCGGAGGGGGGCATGTAGTTGTCCTCCTCCGGGGATTCGTCCGTTGCCTGTTCGTCTGGGCTGACCTTCCCATCTTCCTGTTCGGTCTGCTTGAAGGCAGGCTGATCGGGGTTGTATTCGTCTTCGACACCATCCAGATTGTTTTCGTCTCCTGTGCCGGTATTGCTATGGCGGGGCTTGGACCGGCGCGGACGCCGCCCATGCTTTGCTTTCTTCCTTGAGGGGTTATCCTCCACTGCCTCATCGCCATTGGTTTCTTTCGGAGTGTCCACCATATATATATATATCATATGAGGAGGTGGCTGTCCACCGCCCCGTGGGTGGTGGTTCCTATTCTTCTCCTACATTGTCATCCACACCGTTGATGTCTTCAGAGTCGAAATCAAGCACGTAGGTCAAATCATCGACCGTGGCTATGAAGTGGTGGTGGGTGGGCAACAAATTCCTTCGTCGCTCGCTTCCCACTCGAGCCAGACATAGTTCGACCAAGAGTCTTCTGACAAAGAGAGAGACCTTAATGAGTTTAGCATATGGCCAAAGGGTGAGTGCTGGATGATATCCGCAGCAGTGAACTACATTACCGGAGACCAACCAGATTCGGCGGGCTCGGGTGTGCATGGACTGGAGCCTACAGCCGGACATGAGTCCGGGGGTCCGGTGTCACCGGCTTCCTTGGGGGGTGAAGCATGTGCTCGGCTCTACCGCTGATGAGTGAGCGGCCTCCGGGGCGGGGTCCATCCACCCGTCCTTGGACGGTGCGATCTGCCCTGGATCTAGGTCCGGAGCTCCTGCAGGTGCGATACCCCGAGTATTGTCAGACAACAGGTCTAAGCCGTGCTCGTCGTGACTGTTCGGCACTCCTGGCGTAGGCCCGAATCCGTCGAAGATCAAGTCTCCGCGGATATCAGCCGTGTAGTTCAAGTTTCCATACCTGACCTGATGGCCGGGGGCGTAGCTGTCGATCTGCTCCAGATTCCCAAGCGAATTAGCCTGCAGTGCGAAGCCGCCGAACACGAAGATCTGTCTGGGGGGAAAAGTCTCACCCTAGACCGCGTTGTTGTTGATGATTGAAGGATCCATCGAGCCTTGCAGCGAAGACACAGGGGAACTCTCAATGAAGGCACCAATGTCGATGTCAAAACCGACAGATCTCGGGTAGGGGGTCCCGATCTGTGCGTTTAAGGCTAATGGTAACAGGAGGCAAGGGACACAATGTTTTACCCAGGTTCGGGCCCTCTCGATGGAGGTAAAACCCTACTTCCTGCTTGATTGATCTTGATGATATGAGTATTACAAGAGTTGATCTACCACGAGATCGTAGAGGCTAAACCCTAGAATCTAGCCTATGATGATTATGAATGTTATGATCTTCCCTATACGGACCAAACCCTCCGGTTTATATAGACACCGGAGGGGGCTAGGGTTTACACAGAGTCGGTTACAAAGAAGGAGATCTAATATCCGGATCGCCAAGCTTGTCTTCCATGCAAAGGAGAGTCCCATCCAGACACGGAACGAAGTCTTGAGTCTTGTATCTTCACGGTCCAACAGTCCGTCCAAAGTATATAGTACGGCTGTCCGGATACCCCCTAATCCGGGACTCCCTCAATAACAAAGAGTCTCTTGTGTCCCCAACACACCGAGTACAATGGTAAATTGTATAGGTGCACTAGTTCGGCAAAGAGATGGTGATACAACTGCAATATGGATGGTAGATATAGGTTTTTGTAATCTAAAATTATAAAAACAGCAAGGTAGCAAGTGGTAAATGTGAGCGAAAACGGTATTGCAATGCATGGAAACAAGGCCTAGTGTTCATACATTCACTAGTGCAAGTTCTCTCAACAATAATATCATAAATGGATCATATAATTATCCCTCAACATGCAACAAAGATTCACTCCAAAGTCACTAATAGCACAGAACAAACGAAGAGATTATTGAAGGGTACGAAACCACCTCAAAGTTATCCTTTCTGGTCGATCTATTCAAGAGTTCGTAGTAAAATAACACGAATCTATTCTTTCCGTTCAATCTATCCTAGAGTTCGTACTAGAATAACACCTTAAGACACAAATCAACCAAAACCCTAATGTCACCTAGATACTCCAATCTCACCTCAAATATCCATGGGCATGGTTATACGATATGCATCACACAATCTCAGAGTCATCTATTCAACCGACACAAAGTACTTCAATGAGTACCCCAAAGTTTCTATCGAAGAGTCAAGATGAAAACGTGTGCCAACCCCTATGCATAAGTTCACAAGGTCACTGAACCCGCAAGTTGATCACCAAAACATACATCAAGTAGATCACGTGAATATCGCATTGTCACCATAGATAGCACATGCAAGAGATATATGAAGTGTTCTCAAATCCTTAAAGACTCAATCCGATAAGATAACTTCAAAGGGAAAAGTCAATCCATTACAAGAGAGTAGAGGGAGAGAAACATCTTATGATCCAACTTTAATAGCAAAGCTCGCGATACATCAAGATCATGCCGAATCAAGAACACGAGAGAGAGAGAGAGAGAGAGAGAGAGAGAGAGAGAGAGAGAGAGATCAAACACATAGCTACTGGTACATAGCCTCAGCCCCGAGGGTGAACTACTCCCTCCTCATCATGGAGAGCACCGGGATGATGAAGATGGCCACCGGTGAGGGATTCCCCTTCGGCAGGGTGGCGAAACAGGGTCCCGATTGGTTTTTGGTGGCTAGAGAGGCTTGCGGCGGCGGAACTCCCGATCTATGGTGCTCCTCGATGTTTTTGGGTATATGGATATATATAGGCGAAAGAAGTTGCTCACGGGAGCCACGAGGGGCCCACGAGGGTGGGGGCACGCCCAGGGGGGTAGGGCGCACCTTGGACCCTCGTGGCCACCTTGTTGCTTCCTTGATGTCTACTCCAAGTCTCCTGGATTGCGTTTGTTCCAAAAATAACTCTCCCGAAGGTTTCATTCCATTTGGACTCCGTTTTATATTCCTTTTCTGCGGAACACTGAAATAGGCAAAAAAAACAGCAATTTGGACTGGGCCTTCGGTTAATAGGTTAGTCCCAAAAATAATATAAAAGTGTATAGTAAAGCCCATTAAAAATCCAAAACCGATAATATAATAGCATGGAACAATAAAAAATTATAGATACGTTGGAGAAGTATCAGATAACAACATGAAACAAACATATATGTATGTAGTATGGTCACTGTATGGTCTATATCATTCTAGTTTATGTTGCCAAATCAAGATAGATACAGTTCGAATCATATCTATTTAAGACAAAGCAGCATAGACATAATGTAAGTGTGGGAAAATACACATCAATAACAACACTTGTAATGTGCATGGCATGAGAACATAACTGTTTATTCAATTGAAACTGAAATCAACATAGAGCAAGTTACAACAGCAAACACGTTAAAGAAACAGGTTTAAAACATACCTATTGCGCCATTGGAGTTACAATTGCATCCTTCAAATTTGAAATTACTTGGTATGAGTAAATACAGTGATGCAAGAGCAAGGTAGTATGAACCATAGCTACGGAACCTGACCTGAGAACAATTCTTCTTCTGCTTTAAGCGTTGACTTGGGGTTCGGAGTGGCGGTCCTCGTGCTTTGGGCACTGCAGTTGCCTTAATAACCGCTGGTGTTCGGGTGCTCTGTGGTGGAGACGGTGCTGTGTCAACGGGAACTGGGTTACTATCCGCTGGGGTTAGGGTTAGAAGGGGTGTAGCTGGTTCTCTGGCCAACTGGGTAGGGGTACAATCTGCGTGAGTCTGGGTTAGGGGTGGTGGGGCTGGTTCTTGGGCAAGTACAGCCGTGGTTCTATCTGCATCAACAGGTAGCACAATCTTTTCTGAAGACCGTGTTTTTACTCCCACAGATAGTGCCATCACCCCCTCCAGTTGAAATGGCTGATAAACAAGAAAAGTAATTGATGTACAGACATTGTAAGATAGACAGGTGCAAAGGATAGTAGGGAAGAAACCATGCCATGAAATAATTCACATTTATGTTGTCTAACCAAACAGAATAGCAGGACATAATTTCACATATATGATGGCTAATTAAACAGGATAGCATGACACAATTTCACATGTATGATGGCTAACTAAACAAGATAGAATGACATACTTCAAAATATGATGACTATGTAAACATGATGACATGATATAACTATACGATGTGTCTATTAAAGTGGTTGGCATGCCATAAATTACAAACATGCCATCGATGGAAACATGATGGCATGATATACATCCTGGATAGAATGACATAATTTAAAATATGATGACTATGTAAACATGATGAGATGATATAACTATATTATGTCTTTAGAAAATGGGTTGACATGCCATAATTCAGATACATGCTGTCTATGTAAACATCATGGCATGATATAATTCAAATATATGATTTATATACTAAGGAAGTGAGCAGAGGGCAATCACATATATGATGTGTCAACTAAGGAGATGGCATTCAATATTGTGTATATGATGTAAAAACTAAGCATTGCAATACAACATATGCATGATATGAGTAATATAACCCTCCCAAGTTTGAGCATACACCTCAGGGGGATAATAGGACTGGTCATCTGCCTCTGAATCCTCCTCCGAAGAGATATCTGTAACCAGCAACATATCTGCTTCAGCAGGTAGCATTGTCTGCTCTCAAGACCTTGTTTTCACTCAAGATTTCTCCATCACCAATTCAAATGGCTAATGCACAGGAAGAGCAGTTGAATATACAAACATTGTCGACAAAAGCTATGAGAAATACAAAAAAGGACGGCATGATATAATTCACATATATGACGCTTGGCTAAACAGCATGGCATTGCATAATTCACATATATAATGCCTTGCAACAAGATACCAATGCATAATTCACATATATAATGTCTTGCAACAAGATGACATTGCATAATTCACATATATGGTAATTAGACATTAAACATGTGGCATTCACACAAAGCATGTCTAAACTAAGCAAATGACATAATGATACGTCCATTTTGCATCATGCTTTTATATTGATATTTATCGCATTATGGGCTGTTATTTCACGTTATGTCACAATACTTATGGCTATTCTCTCTTATTTTATGAGGTTTACATGAAGAGGGAGAATGCCGGCAGCTGGAATTCTGGGCTGGAAAAGGAGCAAATATTGAAGGGCTATTCTGCGCAACTCCAAAAGTCCTGAAACTCCACGGAATACCTTAAAATAAATAAAGAAAAATCGTCACCAAAGATGAAGGCCAGGGGGCCCACACCCTGCTCACGAGGGTGGGGGGCGCGCCCCTCCCCCTGGGCACGCCCCCCTACCTCGTGGGCTCCCTGGTGGCTCTCCGACGTCCATCTTCTCCTATATTAAGTCTTTCGATGAGAAAAAAATAGCAAGCAACCTTTTGGGACGAGACTCCGCCGCCACGAGGCGGAACCTTGGCGGCACCAATCTAGGGCTCCGGCAGAGCTGTGCTGCCGGGGACACTTCCCTCCGGGAGGGGGAAATCATCGCCATCATCATCACCAATGCTCCTCTCATCGGGAGAGGGAAATCTCTATCAACATCTTCACCAGCACCATCTCATCCCCAAACCCTAGTTCATCTCTTGTATCCAATTCTTGTCTCCAAGTCCGGGATTGGTGCTAGTAGGTTGCTAGTAGTGTTGATTACTCCTTGTAGTTGATGCTAGTTGGTTTACTTGGTGGAAGATCATATGTTCAGATCCTTTATGCATATTATTACCCCTCTGATTATGAACATGAATATGCTTTGTGAGTAGTTACGTTTGTCCCAGAGGACACGGGAGAAGTCTTGCTATTAGTAGTCATGTGAATTTGGTATTCGTTCGATATTTTGATGAGATGTATGTTGTCTAACCTCTAGTGGTGTTATGTGAACGTCGACTACATAACACTTCACCATTATTTGGGCCTAGAGGAAGGCATTGGGAAGTAATAAGTAGATGATGGCTTGCTAGAGTGACAGAAGCTTGAACCCTAGTTTATGCGTTGCTTCGTAAGGGGCTAATTTGGATCCATATGTTTCATGCTATTGTTAGGTTTACCTTAATACTTTTGTTGTAGTTGCGGATTCTTGCAATAGAGGTTAATCATAAGTGGGATGTTTGTTCAAGTAAGAACAACACCCAAGCACCGGTCCACCCACATATCAAATTATCAAAGTGCCGAACGCGAATCATATGAGCATGATGAAAACTAGCTTGACGATATTCCCATGTGTCCTCAGCGCTTTTCTTATTATAAGAGTTTGTTCCGGCTTGTCCTTTGCTACAAAAAGCATTGGGCTACCTTGCTGCACCTTATTTACTTTTGTTACTTGTTGCTCATTACAATTTATCTTATGACAAGACTATCTGTTACCACTTATTTCAGTACTTGCAGAGAATACCTTGCTGAAAACCGCTTATCATTTCCTTCTGCTCCTCGTTGGGTTTGACACTCTTACTTATCGAAAGGAATACGATAGATCCCCTATACTTGTGGTTCATCAAGACTCTTTTCTGGCGCCGTTGCCGGGGAGTGTAGCTCCTTTGGTAGGTGGAATTTGGTAAGGAAATATTTATATAGTGTGCTGAAATTTTCAGTCACTTGTTACTATGGAAAGTAATTCTATGAGGGGCTTGTTCGGGGTATCTTCACCCCTTCCAGTAGAGCAAAGAGTTGCCCCTCAACCTACTGAACCTATTGAAAATGAAACTCCTTTTGAATTTCCTTCAGGTATCATGGAAAAAGTGCTGGCTACTACTTTTACAGGAGATGGAACAAAGCATCCTCACGAGCATCTTCGCTATGTGGATGATATTTGTGGACTATTTAAGCTTGCAGGTATACTCGATGATGTTGTTAAGAAGAAGGCTTTTCCTTTATGTTTGAAGGAAGATGCATTGACATGGTATAGGCTATGTGATACGAGATCATGGAACTATAAAAGAGTGAAATTAGAATTTCATCAAAAGTATTACCCTATGCATCTTGTTCATCGTGATCGCAAATATATATATAATTTTTAGCCTCGCGAAGGAGAAAGCATCGCTCAAGCTTGGGGGAGGCTTTAATCAATGTTATATTCATGCCCCAATCATAACCTCTCAAGAGAAACAATTCTTCAGAATTTTTATGCTCGGCTTTCTGATAACAATCGCACCATGCTCGATACTTCTTGTGCTGGCACTTTTATGATGAAGACTATTGAATTCAGATGGAATTTATTGGATAGAATTAAACTCAACTCTGAAGATTGGGACCTCGACGAAGGTAAGGAGTCAGGTATGACACCCAAGTTTGATTGTGTTAAATCTTTTATGGATACCGATGTTTTCCGTAAGTTTAGCACTAAATATGGACTTGACTCTGAGATAGTAGCTTCTTCATGTGAATCTTTTGCTACTTATGTTGATCTCCCCAAGGAGAAGTGGTTTTAATATCATTGTCCCATAGAAGTAAAAGTAGCTGCACCTATTAAAGTTGAAGAAAAGACTATCACTTATAATGATCCTATTGTTCCCACCTCTTATGTTGAGAAACCCCCTTTCCCTATTAGAATGAAGGATCATGCTAAAGCTTCAACTGTTGTTCGTAAAAGCAATATTAGGACTTATACACCTCCTGAGCAAGTTAAAGTAGAACCCAATATTGCAATTGTTAAAGATCTCTTGTCTGATAATATCGATGGGCATGTTATTCAATTCCAAGGTGAAACTGCTAGAATTGCCAAATCCTGTGCGAAAGATAAACATAGACCTGTGGTAGGCGTGCCTTTTATATCTGTTAAAATAGGAGATCATTGTTACCATGGCTTATGTGATATGGGTGCGAGTGCTAGTGTTATACCACATACTTTATACGAAGAAATTAAGAATGAAATTGCACCTGCTGAATTATAAAGTATTGATGTCACAATTAAACTTGCCGATAAAGATACTATTTCACCATTTGGGATTGTTAGAGATGTTGAAGTCTTGTGTGGGAAAACTAAATATCCTGCTGATTTTCTTGTTCTTACTTCTCCGCAAGATAGCTTTTGTCCCATTATATTTGGTAGACCCTTCTTGAATACTGTTAATGCTATGATAGACAGCAAAAAGAATGTTGTTACTGTTGGCTTGGATGATATGGTTCATGAGTTTAATTTCTCTAAATTTAGTTAACAACATCGTGAGGAAGAATTGCCTAGTAAGGATGAAATTATTGGTCTTGCTTCTATTGCCGTACCTCCCAGTGATCCTTTGGAACATTATTTGCTAGACCATGAAAATGATATGTTTATGAATGAAAGAAGGGAAATATATGAAGTATTCTTAAAACAGGAACCTATTCTGAAACACAATTTGCCTGTTGAAATCCTAGGGATCCTTCTCCACCCAAGGGTGATCCCGTGTTTGAGCTTAAACCGTTGCCTGATAATCTTAAGTATGCTTATCTTGATGAAAAGAAAATATATCCTGTTATTATTAGTGCTAACCTTTCAGAGCATGAAGAAGAAAGATTATTGAAAACTCTGAAGAAGAACCGTGCCATTATTGGATATACTCTTGGTGATCTTAAGGGCATTAGTCCCACTCTATGCCAGCATAAAACAAATTTGGAAGTGGATGCCAAACCAGTTTGTGATCCTCAACGGCGTTTGAATCCTAAAATGAAAGAAGTGGTAAAAAAGGAAATACTCAAGCTTCTGGAGGCAGGTATAATTTATCCCGTTGCTGATAGTCAGTGGGTAAGTCCTGTCCATTGTGTCCCTAAGAAGGGAGGTATTACTGTTGTCCCTAATGATAAACATGAATTAATTCCGCAAAGAATTATCACAGGTTATAGGATGGAAATTGATTTCCGCAAATTAAATAAAGCTACTAAGAAAGATCATTACCCCTTACCTTTTATTGACCAAACGCTAGAAAGATTATGCAAACATACACATTATTGCTTCCTAGATGGTTATTCTGGTTTCTCTCAAATACCCGTGTCGGCGAAAGATCAATCAAAGACTACTTTTACATGCCCTTTTGGTACTTTTGCTTATAGACGTATGCGTTTTGGTTTATGTAATGCACCTGCTACCTTTCAAAGATGCATGATGGCTATATTCTCTGAATTTTGTGAAAGATTTGTGAGGTTTTCATGGACGATTTTTTCGTCTATGGTTCCTCTTTTGATGATTGCTTTAGCAATCTTGATCGAGTTTTGCAGAGATGTGAAGAAACTAATCGTGTCTTGAATTGGGAAAAGTGCCACTTTATGGTTAATGAAGGTATTGTTTTGGGACACAAAGTTTCTGAAAGAGGTATTGAAGTTGATAAAGCCAAGGTTGATGCTATTGAAAAGATGCCATGTCCCAAGGACATCAAAGGTATAAGAAGTTTCCTTGGTCACGCCGCGTTTTATAGGAGGTTCAATAAGGACTTCTCAAAAATTTCTCGGTCTCTGACTAATTTGTTACAAAAAGATGTACCATTTGTCTTTGATGATGATTGTGTAGAAGCATTTGAAATACTTAAGAAAGCATTAGTCTCTGCACCTATTGTTCAGCCACCTGATTGGAATTTACCCTTTGAAATTATGTGTGATTCTAGTGATTATGCTGTAGGTATTGTTCTAGGGCAAAGAGTTGATAAGAAATTAAATGTTATCCATTATGCTAGTGAGACTCTAGACAATGCCCAAAGAAATTATGCTACTACCGAAAAGGAACTTTTAGCAGTTGTATTTGCTTGTGATAAATTCAGACCCTATATTGTTGATTCTAAAGTAACTATTCACACCGATCATGCTGCTATTAAATATCTTATGGAAAAGAAAGATGCTAAACCTAGACTCATTAGATGGGTTCTCTTGCTGCAAGAATTTGATTTGCATATTGTTGATAGAAAAGGAGCCGAGAACCCCGTTGCAGACAACTTATCTAGGTTAGAGAATGTTCTAGATGACCCTTTACCTATTGATGATAGCTTTCCTGATGAACAATTAAATGTCGTAAGCACTTCTCGTAGCACTCCATGGTATGCTGATCATGCTAATTATATTGTTGCTAAATTTATACCACCTAGCTTCACATACCAACAAAAGAAAAAGTTCTTTTATGATTTGCGACATTACTTTTGGGATGACCCACATCTTTATAAAGAAGGAGTAGATGGTGTTATTAGACGTTGTGTGCCTGAGCATGAACAGGAATAGATCCTACGCAAGTGTCACTCCGAAGCTTATGGAGGACACCACGCTGGAGATAGAACTGCACATAAGGTATTGCAATCTGGTTTTTATTGGCCTACTCTCTTCAAGGATGCCCGTAAGTTTGTTTTATCTTGTGATGAATGTCAAAGAATTGGTAATATTAGTAGACGTCAAGAAATGCCTATGAATTATTCACTTTTTATTGAACCATTTGATGTTTGGGGCTTTGATTATATGGGACCTTTTCCTGCCTCTAATGGATACACACATATTTTAGTTGCTGTTGATTATGTTACTGAGTGGGTAGAAGCTATTCCAACTAGTAGTGCTGATCATAACACTTCTATTAAAATGCTTAAGGAATTTATTTTTCCGAGGTTTGGAGTCCCTAGATATTTAATGACTGATGGTGGTTCACACTTTATTCATGGTGCTTTCCGTAAAATGCTTGCTAAATATGACGTTAATCATAGAATTGCATCTCCATATCACCCGCAGTCTAGTGGTCAAGTAGAATTGAGTAATAGAGAGCTCAAGTTAATTTTGCAAAAGACTGTTAATAGGTCTAGAAAGAATTGGTCCAAGAAACTTGATGATGCATCATGGGCCTATAGAACTGCATATAAGAATCCTATGGGTATGTCTCCATATAAGATGATTTATGGAAAAGCATGTCACTAACCTCTCGAACTAGAACATAAGGCATATTGGGCTATTAAAGAGTTCAACTATGATTTCAAACTTGCCGGTGAGAAGAGGTTATTTGATATTATCTCACTTGATGAATGGAGAACCCAAGCCTATGAAAATGCCAAGTTGTTTAAAGAAAAAGTTAAAAGATGGCATGATAAAAGGATACAAAAGCGTGAGTTTAATGTAGGTGATTATGTATTGCTATACAACTCCCGTTTAAGATTTTTTGCAAGAAAACTTCTCTATAAATGGGAAGGTCCCTACGTTATCGAGGAGGTCTATCGTTCCGGTGCCATAAAAATAAACAACTTCGCAGGCACAAACCCGAAGGTGGTAAACGGTCAAAGGATCAAACACTATATCTCAAGTAATCCTATAAATGTTGAAACTAATATTATTGAAACCGTAACCCCAGAGGAATACATAAGGGACACTTTCGAGAACGTTCCAGACTCCGAAAAGGAATAGGTATGTGTTACGGTAAGTAAACCGACTCCAAAACAAATTCTAAGGCAATATTTCTCCGTTTTGGAATATTTAGAAAAATAGAAAAATAAGTAGCAGTCCGGGGAGGACACGAGGCCTCCACGAGGGTGGAGGGCGCGCCCTCTCCCCCTGGGAGCGCCCCCTACCTCGTGAGCACCTCGTGTGCCCTCTGGACTGCGTTTTCTTGCACGATACGTATTTTGGTCTGTAAAAATTCATTATATATTCTCACGAAGGTTTTGACGACCGTATCACGCAAATATCCTCTATTTTCTTTTCGAGCTGTTTCCATTGCAGATTTGAGGATTCCGGAGACTCGATCATCCTTCTATGAGGGTGAGCCTATGCCATGGAAGGTGGACGACAAGCTTGCATCACCAACAACACCTCCACCGCCAACAACAAAGAAGGAGACATAATCACATGGGGATGGGCACTCCCCTCGGCAACTGCCAAGCTTGGGGGAGGTGCCCCCGTATCGTATCACCATCACAACTCCTATCTTTACCGTCTTTCTTAGTTCGATCCTAGTAGTAGTATCTTGATATAGTAGAATAAAGTCATGGCATGATTTAGTTTTGAAGTTTTTCTTTATGATCCCTCTATGCAATCGAGTCCGTGAGCTATATATAATAAAGATTAGTGTTGAGTCAAGGGCTTGATTACTTTGCCATGATCTTGAGTGAATAAAAGAAGAGAATAAACCCCAGAGCTCTCAAAAATAGGAAGTCATAGGCAATTTGTCTATTGATCTACTGAAAAAATGATCAACTAGAAAAGCACGTTTTTGTGATTTATTAAAATTATTCTCGTGCATGCAAAAGTTTCTGTTTTCAGCAGAATCAAATTAACTATCACCCAAGATGATCCTATAGGTTCTACTTGCACAAACACTAATTAAAACATAAAACGACATCTAAACAAAAGCTAGATGAATTATTTATTACTAAACAGAAGCAAAAAGCAAGGAACAAAAAAATAAAATTGGGTTGCCTCCCAGCAAGCGCTATCGTTTAACGCCCCTAGCTAGGCATAAAAGCGAGAATAGATCTACGTATTACCATCTTTGGTTTTCAGTTTTTTAGCGGAGTCATGCTCGAATCCGGGAGGTTCTTTAAGTTTCCCTTCATACTCGGAAATTTTTAGATCTAAAGAATCCAACCACTTATTGCTAAGAGTAATCAACATATTTATACGGTGAAGATTTCCGCTAACACTCTTAAGAGGTTCAAGAGACTTTTGTAAGATTTTTGTTACTTTGCAAATCTTTCTAAAACTTTTGTCTCTTCTTGGGTATGATGTGGCCCCCCTTTTTAAGGTAGTGTTCCCACTATTACCTCTATAATTTCATGTGCAATACTGGGATCAATTTCAATAAAATTACCTTTGGCAATGCAATCCAAGAGTTGTCTATGGGACATATTTAGTCCAACATAAAAATAGCAAAGTAAAATTCTAAAATTCACCTCTAAGGTGCAATTATGATAAGACTCCATCATCCTATACCAAGCATCTTTTAAGTTTTCTCCTTGCCTTTGCTTGAAGTGAAGAACTTCAAACTCGGGAGACATAGGAGCAGATAAGGGACTAGCCATGACGATGATATAAACGATCACATGAGCACACAAAAGACAAGCGGAAAAAGAGAGGCGAACGGAAAAGAGAGGGTGAGTAAATCGGCAAGGGTGAAGTGGGGGAGAGGAAAACTAGAGCAAATGGCAAATAATGTAATGCGATGGAGATGAGTTTGTGATGGGTACTTGGTATGTCCTGACTTGAGCGAAGACCTCCCCAACAATGGCGCCAGAAATCCTTCTTGCTACCTCTTGAGCACTGCGTTGGTTTCACCTTGAAGAGGAAAGGGTGATGCAGCAAAGTAGCATAAGTATTTCCCTCAGTTTTTGAGAACCAAGGTATCAGTCCAATAGGAGGCTCCACAGAAGTCACTCGTACCTACACAAACAAACAAGAACCTCGCAACCAACGCGGTAAAGGAGCTGTCAATCCCTTCACGGTAACTTGTGAAAGTGAGATCTGATAGAGATAATAAGATAAGATAAATATTTTTGGTATTTTTATGATATAGATTGGAAAGTAAATATGCAAATAAAAGTAGATCGGAAACTTATATGATAAAGGATAGACCCGTGGGCCATAGGTTGCACTAGTGGCTTCTCTCAAGATAGCATAAGTATTACGGTGGGTGAACAAATTATTGTTGAGCAATTGATAGAAAAGTGCATAGTTATGAGAATATCTAGGCATAATCATGTATATAGGCATCACGTCCATGATAAGTAGATCGCAACAATTCTACATCTACTACTATTACTCCACACATCGACCGACTCCTGCCTGCATCTAGAGTATTAAGTTCATAAGACCAGAGTAACGCATTAAGAAAGATGACATGATGTAGAGGGATAAACTCAAGCAATATGATATAAACCCCATCTTTTTATCCTCGATGGCAACAATACAATACATGCCTTGCTGCCCATGATGTCACTGGGAAAGGACACCGCAAGATTGTGCCCAAATCTAAGCACTTCTCCCATTGCAAGAAAGATCAATCTAGTAGGCCAAACCAAACTGATAATTAGAAGAGACTTGCAAAGATAACCAATCATACATAAAATAATTCAGCGGAGATTCAAATATTTCTCATAGATAAACTTGATCATAAACCCACAATTCATCGGATCTCGACAAACACACCGCCAAAAGAGATACATCGAATAGATCTCCAAGACGATCGAGGAGAACTTTGTATTGAGATTCAAAGAGAGAGAAGAAGCCATCTAGGTAATAACTATGGACCCGAAGGTCTGTGGTAAACTACTCACAACTCATCGGAGAGGATATGGTGTTGATGTAGAAGCCCTCCATGGTCGACCCCCCCTCCGACAGAGCGCCGACGAAGGCTCCAAGATGGGATCTCGCGGATACAAAAGGTTGTGGCGTTGGAAATAGTTTTTTGTGGTGCTCCGGGATGTTTTCAGGGTATGGAGGTATATATAGGCGAAGGAGGTAGGTCAGGGGAGCCACAAGGGGCCCACGAGGGTGGGGGGCGCGCCCTCCCCCCTAGGGCCCGCCCTCCTTCATCGTGGCCACCTCGGCTACTTCTTGACGTCCACTCCAAGTGTCCTAGATTGCGTTTGTTCCAAAAAGAGTGCTCCCGAAGGTTTCATTCCATTTGGACTCCATTTGATATTCCTTTTCTTCGAAACACTAAAGTAGGCAAAAAAACGCAATTCGGGCTGGGCCTCCGGTTAGTAGGCTGGTCCCAAAAATGATATGAAAGTGTAAAGTAAACCCCATAAACATCCAAAACGGGTAATATAATAGCATGGAATGTCGGGGAAACTGATCCACGAACACCTATGGGACCGGCGGACCGAGCCCCTTTCGGTTCGGCGGGGGGCGGAGGTCGCACGAAGAGCAGATCGAGGCGAAGCACACGAGCGGTTTACCCAGCTTCGGAGCTCTCCGGAGAGATAATACTCCTACTGCTGCTTGTCTGATTGTATTGTGTTCTTGCTCGGGAGCGCTGAGTGCTACAGTACATACGAGACCGAGCGTGAGTGTTTTTTGGCTTCGAACTGAGACGAACCCCCTCTACATTGCGCATGGGCCTCCTTTTATATGCTCAAGGGGTCACCGACAGGTGGCAACGTAAACAAGGGTAAAAACGTAAAAAGAGAGGTGGTTGGTACAGCTACCTGTACACAGTATCCTACCTAACCCTGACGGCAGGGGACAAGGGCATTAAATGCCCATCTGCGTCGCCCAAACAGTGCAGGAAAGGACCGTCAGGGGCGCCACCGCTTGCCACGATGGCAATCCTGTCAGCATCACATGCCACCGTGCACCGCTGGCTGCACAGCCTCCCGCCACGCGTGCCTGGAAAGGCCCCCAGGGCGACACGTTGGTGGATGCGCTGGAGCGTGGGCACAGAGTGGCGGCTTGCCGCGGCAAGTGCCTTGCCGCGGTCGTTGTCTTGTCGCGCCCGGAAGCTTGTCGCTCGCCGGGCCTTGCCGGGATGCTTGGTGCATCGCGGCAAGTCCCTTGAGATGCCTCGGTTGGCCTTCCCGGCAAGCTCCTCTTGTCGGGGCCTTGTCTTCTTGGCTTGAATACTTTGTTCTTGAATGGCTTCAAAGGGACCACGGTGGACCCTGGCGGTCACCCGGCAAGCCCTTGCCGCGGGGCGCTGCGACTGCCCGTGCACAAGTTCGGGGTACTAAGGTACCCCTACTCTAGTACACCGACAGGAGCCCCCGGGCCTGGGCCACACACGGTGCCGAGCGCTGTTGGGCCAGGCCCAAAACAGGGCACGGGCACACGCGGCCTGGGCTACGCCGTATCTTACTCCGTATCCACCGCGCCCTCCCCAACGGCACGCGTCGAATGCTGCGTCGTGGGGGAGATCGTGGGTGGATTCTTTATTCGGAAGGGCGAAACGTCCGCCCCTCCCTCTTTATAGGCAGGGGAAACAGGGGCAGTTCGCCCATCTCACCGGTTGCTTCTCCATTTTCACAAATCTCTGCCGCTCCCCCCCTTCTTCTCGAAGCTGAGAGAGAGCAGCGCTCCGCCCCCCTTTGCCACCAGCATCACCAACGCCGTCGACCTCCCCCACCACTTCCGTCATGGCTCCAAAAGCCGACAAGGGGAAGGGCGTGAAGTCGGCCGAGGCGCAGCGGCTCATGGCGCTACGGAAGGAGCGGGCCCTCTTCCCCCCTCATCTCGGTGCGCAGGAGCTGAGGGAGCACTACTACCTCTTCTGGTCGACGGAGACGCGAGCGCATCCGCGCACGAGGGTACTCCCGGCTGCAGCTTTGGAACTGGCTCCAAGCGGGTTCCCCTTCTTCGCGCTGTTCTTCTATTGCGGGCTCTGCCCGCCTTTTTCTGATTTCTTCTGCGACATTCTGAACACCTACAGGTTACGCCTCCTTGACTTCACCCCCAACGCCGTTCTGACCATGGCAGTTTTCGCACATATTTGCGAAAACCTTGTCGGAATCCATCCCAACGTAGCCCTTTTTCGCCACTTCTTCATGCCCCGGGTTGAGAGAGGAGAGCCTCTTGCCGGCGGGATCGCTTGGATCTCGAGAGTCGGCAAGAAGGAAGCGTATCTGGAGGGCGAGCTCTGCAGCAAATGGGAGGAGTGGAGAGCAGAGTGGTGCTGGATCGTCGAGGAGAACCTGCAGCCGTTTACTGCCCTGCGCCAAGCCCCAATAGTGCGTGGTAACGATTGGAGCAACATGGCCCCGAAAGACGACAGGCTGAAGATCGCCGTCACCCGGATCCTTCACCTCAGGCTTGCTGGGCTCACCGTAGGCGCTGTTGGCGCAGGTTTTCTTCGTCGCCGCATCGCCCCCCTGCAGGAGAGGGGGAGACCCGCCTGAGAGTTCAAGAACTCGGCGGATATCATGAGGCCGCGCCCGGGCCTCAACTTCAACTTCACTGTCCTGGAGCTGGATGCGATGCTCCAGGAGCTGTTCAAACGCGATCCTCAACATCCATTCATGCTGCCGAGGAGTGTTGTTCCGTTGTGCAACAATTCTTCGCTTGACCGGATCCGCGCAATGATGCCGTTGTGCGACTCTCACGGAATTGCCCCAACTTGGCAAGAACCTGCGGATGATGTCGTGCGGGCGTTCTTCGACGACTTGGTAGAAGTGCCGGTCCGCGCTGATGAACAGAAGAGCCTCACCTGCGACACCACCGACGCGGAGCTGCAGCGCATCGCCACTAGGACGGAAGAGGCTGCTGCAGCAGCTGCCGCGGGCGAGTTCGGGTTCACCGTGGAGGAGGCGGAGGTAGCAGAGGCGGCAAGACTTGCCGAGCGGCAGGAGTTTTCCGGCGAGGAAGATCCTACCGGGCCTGAAGACGAGCCGAGCGAGCCCGGCGAGGGAGATCTCGATCCTTCAGACAGCTTGCCGCAGGCGGAGCCCCCGGCCCCGGCAAGGAGGCGTCTCCGCAAGGCCGGGGACGCAGTGGGGCGGCAGACGAGCCAACAGCCGCCGAGCCGTGCGACACGCTCTACCATGGCAAGCACTGTTGCCGTGGGAGCGCCTCACGCCGCTACGGCAACTGGAGCGGGATCTTCCCGGTCCACCGCCACCGCCCCTGCCAAGCGGGCAAGGGAACCTACTCCTCTGCCTCGCCGCACCGGAGGGGAGCCGGACTTCGATCTCTCCGCGCTCAGCTCCGTCGAGGAAGAAGAAGAGTAAGTTTCTTTGGTGTTCTTGTAGTTCTCCAATCTTGTTGCTTTCGTCTTGTATCTGACTTGCTTCAATCTGAACCCATTCCTTTTCAGGACGCTGGCCCAAAGAGCGGCGAAGAGAGCCAAGGCCCCGGTGATTGTCATCGAAGATGATCCCACCATGTCAGCAGGGGGTGTGTCTGAGACCACCTTGACGGACCCGACAACTACTCCCCAAAGCAGCCCCCAGCGCAGCCCCCAGCGTAAGTTTATAGTTTACTTCCTGCCGTCAGGCGCGCATGGGTGCTCTTTTCTCTACTGATATCTTGACTGTTGATTTGTGTAGGAGCAGAACAGCCTCACCAGGAGTGCCCGGAAGCTGCTCCCGAAGTGCCATCTGCTTCGACTATGCCGCCAAGGGAGGAGTCCCCGGCAAGGGAGCGCTCTCCGACAAGGGAGAACTCTCCGGCAAGGGACGGCACCAGTGATCCTCCGGTGGTTGAGACCGCGACCGCAGATCCTAGCACAAGTAATCTTCTTGCCTGAAATCTTCCCTTGGGTTCTTCTTCTTCTGAATTTCCTTTCTTGGATCTTCGCTTGACTTTTCTCCCTTTTTCGTTCTTCAGATCCATCTGCTGCGGAGCCAATGGAAACCGAGGACGCCGGCGAGGAGAACGCGCGTGACAACAACGATGACGCAGCCGCCACCGAAGAAGAGGCCGGTGCTGATGATCCCGCCGGCGAAGAGGCCGCCAAGGCTGCCGCCGCAGAAGCTGGCGAGGAATCCGGCGATCGCACTGACAGCCCCGAGGCCGCAGGAGCGCCAGGCGCTGCACCGACCGCCGATCCCCCCGCCGCTACTGCAGAGCCCGGCTCTGAAGAGCCATAGCCCGGCGCCTACCTGAAGGCCAGCGATGGCGTCTTCATTAAGCTCCCCTGGGCGTCGAGCTCCAGGGCGCCGGTCGAAGGAGAAACTTTTGACGAAGAGGTGCTCGCCTCCGCTGGGCTGGCGCTGGTCGATGCGCCAAGCAGCAGCAGCGGCGAGTCTGAGGAGGAGCGGCTGCTGCAGAAGCTGCTGTCGTTCTACCGCGCCCGACAAGCCAAGCTGGCGTCTCGAGAGGCACTTGTCGCGAAGGCGGGAGTTGACATTGAGAAGCGCGCGAAGGAGCTCCGGGGCCTCAGGAAGGAAGCTCTTCGGAGCCTGGCAGAAGAGCGGGAGCAAGTAGCCGAGGAGAGGAAAGCCTTCCTTCTCGCGAAGGCTGAGGTTGAAGAGCAGCAGCGGCTTGCTGCCGAGAGGCTATCTGCGCAGGAGGGTGATTTGGCGCAGCGCAAGGTCAACCTTGACAGCCACGAGGAAGATCTTGCCGCGCGCGAGCAAGCAATTGGCGGGGCCCTCAAGGAAGCAAAGGACGCTGCCGCAGCTGCTGAGGCCGCCAAGAAGGAACTGGAGACGAAGGTGGCACAGCTGGAGGCAGATCTCAAGGCGAGCGGCGAGGAGCTTGCCGTGCTCAAGCGCGAGCGCGAGAAGGACGCTGCCGCTCATGGTGAGCTGCAGGGTCTTCTCGCTGAGAGGAGCAAGGAGCTCAGCGCCGCCAAGGATTCCAATGCATACCTGGAGTTGAAGCTGGCCACGTTGACTCAGACGCTGGACGGCGCCAGGGAGCGAGAGGTGACCTTGTCGAAGAAGATCAAGGCCGACGAGGCGCTGCTGGCGAGTATCGCCGTTACCCAGAACTCATTTAGGGAGACTGTGGAGCACTGGACCGAGGGTCTGGTGAATATTGCCGCAGTCATCGACAGGGAGTTGGCGCAGCTGGGGATGGAGGACTTCGGGTATTCTTCCGACGAGCATCTCCAACCCAGTGCCAAGCTCAGCTTGTTCTTCAAAGGCGTGGCGACGGCCCTCCAGCGGCTCCGGGAGAAGATCCCAAAGCAGCTGGCCGACGAGTCGTGCAAGATTTGCGCGGGAGTTCTTCAGAAGGTGCTGGTGAAGGTGGCCTTCCGCAACCCAGACCTCAACCTCACCAACGTCCTCAGGTCCCTGCCGCCTGACGCTGATCTGGAAGCGCTCAAGGCCCTTGTCGCACCCATTGTGGACAAGGTGAGCGAGATCAAGAGGGTTGAGGGCGATCGCGTAGACTAGGCCGCCCATTTTCTCTTTCTCCTTGTCGCTGCTGGCCATATTATGAGATCAATCTGTTAGAGCTGCGACAAGTTATCTTGTAATATAACTCTATTTCTGGTATCGATTGCTACATTATTTCCTTTACTAGATTGCTTCCTTTGTATGTTTTTACCCTACGCTTTTAGAGAACTTGTCGGTGCAGGCACCCGAGCCGCGAGCGCTGAGTGCGGGACGTCAGCAGCCTGCTGGCGGTGCCGCTTCCGACAAGAAACCTTGTCGCGACTAGTTGCAGCACACTTAAGTTGTTGAGCGGACTCGAAACAAAGTAAGGGCGCAACTAGCTACGAGTTGGTTCCTCCGCGCACAGGTTTTCCATACAAAGCACGGTCGTTCGAGGAAGATAACTTAAAAATTAAAACTAATTGCTCAAACTTTGGCAACTTAGCTTTTCTGTCGTTTGCTTCCCGGCAAGGCGAAACTTCCTTAAACGACGCCTGGTCCACACCATTATCTTCTCCTTTCCCTCCCGGCAAACTTGTGTGCGAGGGAATTCCTTTCCTTTGTTGAGAAAAAGAAAGAAGAGAAAATAAAGACATGGAGCCTTTCGGCTCGTTATTGCTTACCGGGGGTAGGTGCTGCACAAAGTGTCAGATAACGCATGCAAGAAAGGATATAATGCATGAAATTGACAAGATGTGCGGAGCACATGAGCTTTACTTATGCACGGGATCTGCGCCCGGCTTTGTACAAAGGATTACATGCAACATCAGCAAGACTTGTACAAAAGGTGGTTGCCGAAACAGGTTCCGGCAACCGCGCCCTACGGGTAAAACTTATGAAGATGCTCAATGTTCCAGGAGTTGCTCACCGGAATGCCATCTTCGGTCTCAAGGCGGACAACGCCGGTCCTAGTGACTCGTTTCACCCGGTAAGGGCCTTCCCACTTCGGCGTCAACATGTTGGAATTCTTGGCGGACTGAATGCGCCGAAGAACAAGGTCGCCTTCCTCGAAACTTCTGGCATTAACTTTGCGGCTATCATAGCGGCGCAAAGCTTGCTGGTATCGAGCAGCTCGTACAGCAGCCTGAAGACGGTCCTCCTCAAGGAGCAGCGCGTCATCTTGTCGCAGCTGCTCTTGCTCAAGCTCATCATAAGCGAGCACTCGAGGTGACCCGTATACGAGTTCCATGGGGAGAACTGCCTCTGCTCCATAGACTAGAGCGAAAGGTGTCTGGCAGTGGCTCGATTTGGCGTCGTCCTGATCGACCAAAGAACCACCGGCAGCTCCTCAATCCAGTTCCTTCCGCACTTGCGCAGCCTGTCGAAAGTCCTGATCTTGAGCCCGCGCAGCACTTCAGCATTGGCCCTCTCCGCTTGACCGTTGCTTCTCGGATGAGCAACAGAAGCGAAGCAGACCTTGGCGCCAAGATCTTGGACGTACTGCATGAAGGTGCGGCTCGTGAATTGCGTGCCGTTGTCGGTAATGATCCTGTTAGGGATCCCGAAACGACAAACAATTGACCTGAAGAACTTGACTGCTGACTGTGCTGTCACCTTCCTCACTGGTTCTACTTCCGGCCACTTCGTGAACTTGTCGATTGCAACGTACAAGTACTCAAAGCCCCCGACAGCTCGGGGAAAAGGGCCGAGGATGTCGAGCCCCCAGACCGAAAATGGCCAGGATAAAGAGATCGTCTGGAGAGCTTGAGCTGGCTGGTGTATCTGCTTGGAATGGAACTGGCACGCTTCACACTTGGTTACTTGTGCAGTTGCATCCTGGAGGGCTGTCGGCCAAAAGAAACCTTGCCGGAACGCTTTGCCGGCAAGTGCTCTTGCGCCAATGTGGTGACCACATATGCCTCCATGTATCTCTGCCAACAGCTCTTGTCCGTCTTCCCGGCAAATACACTTCAATTTCACACCGTTGAGCCTTCTTCTGTACAACATGTTGTTGACAAACTGGTACATACTTGACTGCCGGGCTACTCTTTCCGCTTCTTCTTGCTTTTCGGGAAGTTCTCCTGTCTGAAGGAAATGGACAATCTGTTGTGCCCATGCTGGAGCTTGTGGCTCGACAACAAGGACTAAAGGCACATCTGCTGCTGCGGGAACATCCGCTTCTACGGCGAGAACCTGCGGCTCAGTCGGAGCTTGATGTTCCCCGGCAAGCTTGCCGGAGCAAAGCTTGTCGGGAATGTCTTCTACGACGGAACAAACCATAAGGCTTGCTGGAGCAGACTGCTCCTCAGCATCCTTGGTGTTGATCTTGGGGACCTTCTTGGTGGCGGCTTCGGGGAGCTCTGCCGGAAAGTAGTCACCAGAGGTCAACTTCCTCTTCTTGCTCTGTCCAGTTGATGGCGTTACGGATGGTTGAGTCAGCTTGAGCACAAAGATCCCTGCTTCCACAGGTAACTTAAGTGCGACGCACTTTGACAGGCCATCAGCAATGTCGTTCTGAGCTCTCGGAACATGCTCCATCTGTAGGCCGTCAAAATGCTCTTCTAGCTTTCTCCCTTCATCGACATATGCTTCCATCAACGGACTCTGATAGTTCTTGTTCACTTGGCGGACGACAAGCTGTGAGTCACCCCTGACAACGAGCTTCTTGATCCCAAGGTCTGCTGCGATTCTGAGGCCGGCAAGCAACCCTTCACACTCTGCAGTATTGTTCGTTGCTTGCTCCTTAGGAAAGTGCATCTGGACTACGTACTTGAGGTGCTCTCCGGTGGGTGAGACAAGCAGCACGCCCGCACCGGCGCCTTGCAGCGAGAAGGCACCATCAAAGTACATTAGCCACTCTTTGCTTGTCTCCCTGACGGGGATGCTCGTTTCTGGAATTTCTTCATCTGGTGTTGGCGTCCACTCTGCTACGAATTCTGCCAATGCTCTGCTTTGGATAGTTGAAGTGCTCTCAAACTTGAGGCCAAAGCTTGATAGTTCCAATGCCCACTCGACAATCCTGCCCGTCGCTTCCGGATTTTGCAGTATCCTCTTCAGCGGAAAACGAGTGACGACTGTGATCTCATGTGCTTGGAAGTAATGGCGCAGCTTTCTCGAGGCCATGAGAAGGCCGAAAAGCAATTTCTGCACACCAGAGTATCTTGATCTAGCTCCCTGCAGAAGGGAACTGACAAAGTAAACTGGGCGCTGCACCATTCTCTTCTGCATCTTCTCACACGCCTGTGCAGATCCATCTTTGTCGGGACCAGAGCTTGTCGGCGAAGCCCCCCGCTTGTCGCTGGATGCATCTGCCGTGGTTGGTGGCTCATCATCCGCCTCCCTCTCCGCTACTAACGCAGCACTAACCACTTGATTGGTTGCCGCTATATATAACAGCAACTTCTCATGTGGCTTAGGTGCGACAAGTGTTGGAGTGGAGGACAGGTATCTCTTTAAGTCACGCAGCGCAGCCTCCGCTTCCGGAGTCCATTTCATTGGACCTGCCTTTTTCAATATTTTGAAAAATGGCAGGGCGCGCTTAGCAGATCTAGAGATAAACCTGCTGAGAGCAGCCACGCAACCGGCAAGTCTTCGTACATCCTTGACGCGCTTTGGTGCTTCAATCTGCTCAATGGCCTTGATCTTGTCGGGATTGGCTTCAATTCCACGTTGAGACACATAGAACCCAAGAAGCTTGCCGGAGGGGACTCCAAACACACACTTCTCGGGGTCAAGCTTGAGGTTGATCTTGCGCAGATTTGCAAATGTTTCGTCTAAATCTTGAATCAGGATCGCCCTGTCCTTGCTCTTGACCACTATGTCATCCATGTAGGCTTCCACATTTCTGTGCATTTGCGGCTCAAAAGCATGGTGGACTACCCTTGCAAACGTTGAACCAGCATTCTTTAAACCGAAAGGCATCCGTACGAAATAGTACGTGCCACACGGGGTGATGAATGCGGTCTTCTCCTCATCCTCTTCTGCCATGAAGATCTGATGGTATCCTGAGTATGCATCAAGAAACGAAAGCAAGTCACATCCGGCCGTGGAGTCAACAATCTGGTCAATGCGCGGCAAGGGAAATGGGTCTTTGGGACAAGCTTTATTGACATCGATAAAGTTGATACAAAGCCTCCATTTCCCGTTAGCCTTGCGCACGACAATAGGATTGGCCAACCACGTAGGATGGAGCACTCCTCTGACAAGGCCTGCTGCTTCCAATTTCTTGATTTCTTCTGCGATGAATTCTTGGCGCTCCACTGCATGTTTCCTGACTTTTTGCTTGACGGGCCGCGCATGAGGACAGACGGCAAGATGGTGCTCGATTACTTTCCTGGGAACACCGGGGATGTCAGACGGTTGCCATGCAAATACGTCGACGTTCGCCCGCAGGAAAGCAATGAGCGCGCTTTCCTATTTAGGGTCGAGAGTGGCACTGATGGTGAAGGTACCACCAGTGCCGTCCTCCTTGGCGGGCACCTTCTTGGTTTCTGGTGGAGCTGCCATCGCCTTCTTACACTTGCCGGTGGAGCTCGATGGTGCGTCCTCGAAGGTAGCGCAGCACTCCGAAGAGGTGCGCTTGCCGAAGTGGGCATCAGAGCTCGTGCCGGACTTGGTCTTCTTCTTCGCCCCGGGAGCTTCAGCGGCAAGTGACTTGCGATCTGTTGCGGCTGCTTCTTCCCGATAGATCTTGTCGGCGTAGATAAGAGCATCCTTCTTGTCGCCAGGGACAGAGATGACACTTATCGGGCCTGGCATCTTGAGCATGTTGTAGGCATAGTGAGAGGCTGCCATGAATTTGGCGAGTGCTGGACGACCGAGTATCCCATTGTAAGGCAATGGAAAGTTAGCAACGTCAAAAGTGACCCTCTCAGTTGTGAAGTTCAAATCGCTGCCAAATGTTACCGGCAACGTGATCTTTCCCTTCGGCTTGCTCCTTCCCGGGTTGATTCCTTGAAATGTGCCGGTTTCTTCGAGCTCGCTGTCAGGGATCTGGAGTTTCTAGAGTACCGCGGAGGAGATCAGGTTCAAGCCGGCCCCGCCGTCAACTAGCATCTTAGTGACTTTGAGGTTGCGGATAGTTGGTGAAACCAACATCGGCAAGCACCCGACCGCAGTTATGCAATCAGGGTGGTCCTCAATATCAAAGATGATAGGCGTGCTGGACCATTTCAGAGGCTTGCGTGACTCGATGGGTGGTTCTGCTGCATTGACTTCCCACACCCATTGCTTGAGCTGGCGGTGTGAAGTATGCAGAGAAGCACCGCCGTCAACGCACAGGACCTCTGTGGCTTTCTGGAACTCCTGCTCATCGGTCTCCTCATCATCCATGTCTTCATCGTCGTCGTCATCTTCATCCTTGTCGTGGCCACGGGGAGGTCTGTCTCCTTGCCGCTGCTTGGCCTTGCCGCGGCGTCCTCCTCGGCCGGCATCCTGCACATCGCCATCTCCTCCTGCATCCTGCGATTCTGCACGTTCTGATGGAATGCGCTGGTTACCGCGGCAGGGTGGACATCTGGGATGTTGTGCTGCACACTGCTGAATCTCTGAATGTACTTGCGCAGGGGCTCTCCTTCCTTCTGGGCGAGCAGATGAAGGTCGCTCTCTTGGCCATGAGGCTTGTGGCCGCCTGTAAAGGCGCCGACGAACTGATGGCACAGGTCGCCCCAGGAGGATATGGAGTTGTCCGGCAAGTGCATGAGCCAGGATCTGACATTGGGCTTGAGCACCAGCGGGAAGTAGTTGGCAAGGATCTTGTCGTCTCGTCCCCCGGCAGCCTGTACCGCAATGGTGTAGATGTTGAGGAACTCCGACGGATGCGACTTGCCGTCGTACTTCTCTGGTACATCTGGCTTGAAATTCTTCGTGCTGGGCCACTGGACTTGCCGCAGCCCACGAGTGAACGCAGGGCAACCTACCGCGTACGGAAAGTCACCTGGTTCCCCTGGCGCATGCATGTCAATAGAGGGCCCAGCGCGCTTGTCGGATTGACGTCGCGCTTCTCTTCGGCGCTCGATGCGAGTACGAGCGTCTTCTTGCTGTCGTTCGTGAAGAACTTGGCGCTGATCGCGACGAGCTCGTGGATCTGATGATGCGGTGGAGTCGCTGTCGAGGTGGATCCGACGAGTCGGCTATCTTGGCCTTCGGGGGGGAGAGTGCATGGTGGTTGCACCCCACCGGTTTCGTCGCCACCGGCTCATGCCTGGCAGTCCTGCCGCGGCCGCGATGCACTTGGCTGCTGCAGAGTGTCGCCGTTGGCAAAGCCGACGAGACTCTGAATGGTGGCCCTCCATTGGTCGATCTTGTCTTCCGCTGGAGGGTAATCCAGGAGCAGTTGAGCTCGCGCCAAAGCTTCTGCTGGAGTGGTGGGCGGCAGTGGCGAACGGTGCGAGGAGCGGGATATGCTCGGACTTCTAACTATGTTAGAAGGAGAAGTATCCCGTCCAGGTGACCGTGCCTCGCTCGTGCTAGCATGTTGGCGTGCATGCTGGTCTTGAGCACCCCGAGATCCACCAGCTCGATCTTGGCCCAACAAACGTGTGGTACTGCGAGTACCATGACGCTGTCGGTCCTGCGCCTCCTGAGATGGGCGCGGTACATGTACGGACGCCGAGGTTTGTGCAGCCTTGTCCTTGGACCTGGCAGCATCGTGAGCTTCCTCGTCAACGTCCGTTCTTCCGCCGGCGTCTACTCCACCACCCGTTTGCTCCAGTGGTGGTGGAAGTGACGTGGACGAAGCAGCTGCCGCTGAAGTTTTCTTCTTCGGTGGCATGTTGATGAAGAAAATGAAGATCTAGCTCGTGTGAACGCCGGATCAGGTTCACACAATCTCGACGCCCCCTACCTGGCGCGCCATAGATGTCGGGGAAACTGATCCACGAACACCTATGGGACCGGCGGACCGAGCCCCTTTCGGTTCAGCAGGGGGCGGAGGTCGCACGAAGAGCAGATCGAGGCGAAGCACACGAGCGGTTTACCCAGCTTCGGAGCTCTCCGGAGAGATAATACTCCTACTACTGCTTGTCTGATTGTATTGTGTTCTTGCTCGGGAGCGCTGAGTGCTACAGTACATATGAGACCGAGCGTGAGTGTTTTCTGGCTTCGAACTGAGCCGAACCCCCTCTACGTTGCGCATGGGCCTCCTTTTATATGCTCAAGGGGTCACCGACAGGTGGCAACGTAAACAAGTGTAAAAACGTAAAAAGAGAGGTGGTTGGTACAGCTACCTGTACAGTGTATCCTACCTAACCCTGACGGCAGGGGACAAGGGCATTAAATGCCCATCTGCGTCGCCCAAACAGTGCAGGAAAGGACCGTCAGGGGCGCCACCGCTTGCCACGATGGCGATCCTGTCAGCATCGCATGCCACCGCGCACCGCTGGCTGCACAGCCTCCCGCCACGCGTGCCTGGAAAGGCCCCCAGGGCGACACGTTGGTGGATGCGCTGGAGCGTGGGCACAGAGTGGCCGCTTGCCACGGCAAGTGCCTTGCCGCGGTCGTTGTCTTGTCGCGCCCGGAAGCTTGTCGCTCACCGGGCGGTCACCCGGCAAGCCCTTGCCGCGGGGCGCTGCGACTGCCCGTGCACAAGTTCGGGGTACTAAGGTACCCCTACTCTAGTACACCGACATGGAACAATCAAATATTATAGATACGTTGGAGACGTATCAAGCAGCAAGCAGGGTGTCTTGAAAAGCTTAGACCTCGCTTCGACGAAGGCCATGTGCATGTCCCTCGAGCATGCAGCCAGCCGCAAGGCGCTCAACATATCCATTCGCGAACAATAGAGGTCGTGGATGTCACTGGGGAGATTGCTCCAATAGCGGCTCATATGGATGTTGCGTGGTTCGCTTTCGGCCATGGTTGAGTTTGGAAGGTGGGGTTTTTGGTGGCTTGATTTACGGGGGAGAAGGCTCTCGATGCTGGAGCGGCTAGCAAGGGAATAGTGGTACTGGGGGAGGCGAGCAAGGAGAGGGTACATGGGGCACAGTGAGATGATGTAGAGTGACATAAGGATCTCCAGCAAGACTGAGATGGAGATGAAGTAGTGCTAGGGGAGAGGGAGACGAGGCGATGCATGCTATACAGCGGCGGTGACAGTGACTACACAATGCACAAGGTGAGGCTGACTTTGGTAACCCAAACACGCCACCTGGACTAGTGTCACCTCGGGCGCAGGGTCTTGTCACTTCACTGTGAGGACCGGATGAATAATATTTTGATCATCAAGTGTACCACAGTTGTCCTACTACTAGTAGGAACATACGGAGTAGTACTGTATGGCAGAAATAGGTCTCCCGTGCTAGCATCGCCTCTGGGTTCACTTCATTCTCCATGTATCATCCATATTGCGAGCAGAACCAAATTCTCATGCATGCGGAAGCGCGAAGAAGGGATCTTTCTTTTTTGAGGATAACCGCATATTCCATAACCAGAGAATGTTGTGTCTCCAACGCACGCGCCAATATCCATTCGAACCAGCTACGACACATTTTTTATATCTGTTTGCATAGGTCCCACCTGTCAGGACGGGTGCAGAAATAAAAAGGAATCATAAAATGTCTCGCCATGGTGATTCGAAAGACTGACCTCAACTAGCCAGTTGCACATGTAGCGCTAGAAGGATGGGTACATACACGAACATGTACTACTCCTCAGCCTACCCGGATAGCCTTTTTGTTTAGTCTACCTAGTCGTCTAATCAACTGCCTTTAGGCCACTTCTCCCATTTACTTCTCCATCGGGAACCGATTCTCCTCGGCTTCTTCACCTCTCCTTCATCTTCATTTGCATCCAAACCCCACTGCATTCACATTGTTTTAACCTCTTCACATACTCCTTGAGTAATTCTGAAGGCCCTTTAATAATCATCTTCTTTAGTTAGACTAGCCATCTAATCCTAATTCTCCAAACCATAGTCCTCCGGTCCAGCGGTTTCAAATGGCGAAAGAGATCCAAATGCAGGTTTTTAGCATCCAACATGTCCTCGTCGAAGGCTCGTTGAGCATAGTTTCCACGGTCATCGACCACCCAAGGGTTGTTCGGAAGTGGATCAACAATGTATCCAACTCCCTCCAAAAGGTAGAGATGAAGGTCATCGGTCTCAATGCAGAGTGCATGGAGCGTGCCACTGGGAAGATCCAACGTGCCGCCGTCCTTCAGTTGTGCCTCGAAGATGATGTTTTGCTGTACCACATCATACACGTGCCCTCCATACTAGGTGAGCTCCACAATTTCTTGTCTCGGGAGGATATATACTTTTGCGGGGCAGCCACCAAAGGGGACAAACATAAGCTAGCGCCATACAACCTTGATTTGAAAAGCATCACTGACCAATAAACCAGAATCAAAATTCCTGTAGAAGATTGTGATAAACAAACACCATCCCTATTCGACGTAGCAAATTTTGGGCTCGGAACAAATCTTCATAAGGGTGACGAGATGCTGGCATGAAGGTCGTCTGGATGGGAGAATTAGCACTTGACGTACGAGCAGATAAAATATGCTGCCCTCGATGCCCGTATGAGTTTTGAGATAGCTGCAAGGTCCAAAGAGCTTGTTGCGTCTCCCACAAAAAATGAGAACAAGAAGAAGAAGAATTAGAATAAGAAGAAGAAGTTGCACCAGCAGCAAGGCATTATGGATGGATGAACTATTTCCAATGTAGTAAAAATATATTTCCTCTATGTGTATATTGATATAGGTGAACTATCTCGATGGTGTGCATGTCTTTGGAACTAGTAGCAACATAGGTCCGCTTGACTATAAGGAACTATTTATCTGCCTAGCTTTCTCTAGTACTCCTTCCAGTGATCAGTATGCAATCCATGTGTCAGTAGACATGAAACTTGTCCATGGAAGTTGAACTATGGCGACCATCATGTTTCATACACCGCCACTCATGATTCCCACGATGCTGCTCCAACCCACGGCACCACGTCCTCGACGTGCGCCTCACCCCTCTCGGCCGCACCGCCCCTCTGCCTTTGTGTGCATGACATATGGTCCAGCTGAAATACGGCGAGTGATGTGTACTACGCAACCATCTTCTTGTAGACGTTGTTGGGCCTCCAAGTGCAGAAATTTGTCAAGTGGATGACCTAAGGTTTATCAATCCATTGGAGGCGTAGGATGAAGATGGTCTCTCTCAAACAACCCTGCAACCAAATAACAAAGAGTCTCTTGTGTCCTCAACACACCCAATACAATGGTAAATTGTATATGTGCACTACTTCGGCGAAGAGATGGTGATACACGTGCAATATGGATAGTAGATATATGTTTTGTAATCTGAAATATAAAAACAACAAGGTAACTAATAAGAAAAGTGAGCGAAAACGGTGTTGCAATGCTTGGAAACAAGGCCTAGGGTTCATACTTTCACTAGTGCAACTTCTCTCAATAATGATAGCATAATTATATCATATAACAATCCCTCAACGTGCGACAAAGAGTCACTCCAAAGTCACTACACTACAAAAAAATACACTTCCGTGATGTTATGTGTTTGTCATAGTAGGTCACGTTTTCTGTCATGCATGTACATCCATGACGATTTTATGACAGAATCAAGATAGTCATACCTGTGCTGTTGTAGAAGTGTTCCATAACATTACCAAAATTATCATCACAGAAGTGTCCACTTCCATGACGATAAATAGCGCGTCATCGAAGTGCTTTCGTCAAGGGTGATCGGCATGTGGCATGCACCATAACGGAACGCCGTTAAGCTATCTGGCCCGGTTTTGGATTCGATAACCCGTTAACAACCCCGACCAATGGGGATTTTCCACATGTAAAATCATCATTGGCTGGAGGAAACACGTGTCGGCTCACTGTTGGAATAGATGTCATCCACTCATTGGACAAAAGACGCCTATGATACGTCTACACATGGCATGGCCCAACAGAGGCCCATTCCTGTGAAATGGCCGTCCCGTTTGACTTGGTCAAAAGGAGGTGGGACGGGCCATGGAAAGCCTGTTAATGGCCTGTTCGCATATAGCCCATTTACAGCCCGCTAACCCAGGGCCTGTTACGACCTACCTAAATTAGGCCCAGTAGCATCATCTGGGCCGTCCCATATGATTCCAGCCTGTTTTAACTTCTGGCCCATGTATGGCCCATGACGTCTTTCGGACCATATGAGGCCCTTTGTAACTCTTGGCCCATTAACGACCCATGGTGAAACTGGCCCGTAATGAGCAGTGTATCACTTTATACCCATTAATGACCCGTGGTGAAACTGGCCCGTAATGAATAGTGTATCACTTGATACCCATCAACGACTCGTTATTCCGTTGGGCTGTTTCCAACCCATGTTATCTTTTGGCCTTCTCAGGGACCATTTAGGGCTCAGTTCCAACATTCGTTTACTTATGACCCGTTACTGTCATTTTTTGCTTGTGGGCCAAATTCAGCCCGAGGTTACAGTCGGCCTGTTTGTGGCCCGTTAATACGTTGGGCTATTTGCATAGCATCATCAAATACGGCCAATTAACGACGACCCGTTATGGTCGGCCCATGAACGGACGATTCCAACTCTAGCCTGTCTACGACCATAATGCGGTTTGCTATTGGCCCATGTTTGGCCAACCAATCATACGGCCCGTAGAAGGCCCATTGATGATACGGCCCGTAGAAGGCCCATTGTGTCTATGAAGCATATAAGTCCCATTGTTTCTACGACCCGTAGAAGGCCCATTGTTTCTACGGCCTGTAGGAGGGCCATGGTAACTACAATAAATATGTAGCCCATGGTTATTGTGGCCTAGTTCTAAAAAATAGGTTATTGCGGCCACTAGCAAACCGCGGAAAAAGAACTGCACTTACTACAAGCAAAGAAATAAACAAGACAATAAGGAAATGAATAAGCAAGCAACTTACGCTAGGCTATCACGGATATTGCACATATTACATCCACTGGGCATCAAAGTTCGCCACCAGTGCAAATATAGGGAACAAAGCAGCATATAAACGCCACAGCAAAACAAGTCCAGAACTAAAACCACTTCATAAGAGCTCAAGAAACATTATCCTGGGTACCCATAATGCTGGCAAGATGTTTAGCAAGCTTATTAAATTTCTCTTGTTTGGCGCTTAAATCCTCCAGCACTTGTTGTTGCACCAGAAAGTATGCATCTGAATTCTGTAGGGACTTCCTCAGTCCTTCGGCTTCCTGTCGCATAACATCTGATCGATGTCTTTCAACTTGAAGTTGAGGCTCAAGAAGCCGAACTGATTCAGGCAACGAGTTTGAAGAGCTGGTGCCAGCAGTAGTAGCCAGTAACTCGAACACTACATCAATACATGACTTTGTGGTTGTCTCATTGTCTTCAATATTGTATTTATCAGCTTTCTTGGAGACCAACAGGGATGTCTCACTATCTTGAACCTTATCTGCATTACTTCCTTTACCATTGCATAACGGGATACTCTTCTCCAATATTTTATCCGCGTTGTAAAAGAGAAACAAACAAACACATCACATATTTACAATGTAGTATATGAAACTCATTTTGGTAAACCAATTCAGTAGTAAGGTGGACAGGATAATGATGTCTACTGCGCAACCTTCTCCTTGTAGATGTTTTTGGGCCTCCAAGTGCATAGGTTTGTAGGATAGTAGCAAATTTCCCTCTAGTGGGTGGCCTAAGGTTTATCAATCCGTGGGAGGCGTAGGATGAAGATGGTCTCTCTCAAACATAACCGTCAGTGTCAAAACCGGCGGATCTCGAGTAGGGGGTCCCGATCTATGAGTCTAAGGCTAATGGTAATAGGAGGCAAGGGACAAAATGTTTTACCCAGGTTCGGGCCCTCTCGATGTGAGGTAAAACCCTACTTCCTGCTTGATTGATCTTGATGATATGAGTATTACAAGAGCTGATCTACCACGAGATCGTAGAGGCTAACCCTAGAAGCTAGCCTATGATGATTATGAATGTTATGATCTTCCCTATACGGACCAAACCCTCCAGTTTATATAGACACCAGAGGGGGCTAGGGTTTACACAGAGTCGGTTACAAAGAAGGAAATCTAATATCCGGATCGCCAAGCTTGTCTTCCACGCAAAGGAGAGTCCCATCCATACACGGGACGAAGTCTTGAGTCTTGTATCTTCACGGTCCAACAGTCCGGCCAAAGTATATAGTCCGGCTGTCCGGATACCCCCTAATCCAGGACTCCCTCAGTAGCCCCTGAACCAGGCTTCAATTATGATGAGTCCGGCGCGTAGTTTTTCTTTGGCATTGCAAGGCGGGTTCTATCTCCGAATACTCCAAAGTAATTACCGAACACTTAAATCGTGTCCGGATCTGCAAGATGATCTTCACATACCACCGTAGAGAGAACGATATTCCACAAATGTAATCTACTGACAACTACAGACGATGTGACATGACACTACGGTCGAGTCATCATTCGAACCGTTTTCCCACAACCAGCCACAACGCATATTGCGAGGCGGTTTCCTCGGCACGTCTTGTCGAAGCAGAGATCATGTCCCCTTATCACGGGATTCCCATCAATACGAGTATGGGTAACCCAACCGCATCATTAATCGCGGCGCTTGGGAAATAAGCGATCTTCAACGGGCAAGTGGGGAGGCGCACCGTTTTCGTCGCCTCTATAAAGGGATAAGGATTTCCCCGTTTTTACCCACGCCTTCTTCCTCCTCTGCTTATCCATTCTTGTACCCTTGAGCTCCAGCACCCTAGTTCACACCTTCTCCGCACAGACAAACATGTTCGGAGCAGGGGGCAAGTGGGTGGCCTCCATCGTGAAGGAGGAGCATATCACGAAGCTCCGGGCGGCTGGATACTTGGCCGCAGTTATTGCGCACCGGCTGCCGGATGCAGGACAGATCATTCTGACTCCGGGACCCCACTAGAGGGTCGTGTTCCTTGCCCACTTTATCCATGGACTAGGATTTCCACTTCATCCCTTTGTTTGCGGGCTTATGTTTTACTATGGGTTGGACTTCCATGATCTAGCCCCAAACTTCGTCCTCAACATCTCGGCGTTCATCGTGATGTGCGAGGCCTTCCTCCGTATCAAGCCTCACTTCGGCTTGTGGCTACGAATCTTCTGTGTGAAGCCGAAGATCGTGAGCGGCCAGCAAGTGGAGTGCGGAGGGGCCATGGTGGGCAAGATGCCCAATGTCACCTGGCTTGATGGCTCCTTCGCGGAGACCGTGAAAGGGTGGCAATCGGGGTGGTTCTACATCACCGAGCCGCGTGACGCCAACTGGGCGGCGGCCCCCGAATTCCGATCCAGAATTCCCATGCGCCTCACCTCCTGGGAAAAGAGGGGCCTGGCCTAGGGCGAGCCTGCGGAGCTGACCGGACTTCAGAACTGCATCAAGAATATGATTGACAATAAAATCAAGCTTGTCAACATGGTCCAGGTCATGCTCGTCCGCCGAATCCTTCCATGTCAAAGACAGGCTTTTAATCTGTGGGAGTTCGTCCCGGCCAAACACCAGACACTTCAAGAGCTCTACCGCACGCCACACAAGGACGTATGGAAGGTGCTGTTCAAGGCCTCCGAAATACCTCCTCCCACATCCGAGGACCATGGACTCCACGTCGTGCGGCCCCCCCGTTCGGTGATTTTTCTAACCATCACCAAATGTAGTTTTCCCAGCATACTTATGGGAGGATTTTAAGTCATCGTGTGTACTTAATCAGGAGTACATGGAGACGGCAGAGCAGATCGACTGTCCGGCTCCACTGCCAGAAGGTCCGGTGACCGCTCTCCTGACGGAGATGCTAGTCCTAACGCCCTACAAGGCGCCATAAAAGAAGGCCGAAAAGAAGGCCCCAGGGACTAGGTAGGGTCTCCAGCATAAGGTCGTATTGGACGCCTCGTCCGAAGACGACGAGGCACACTCCTCCCACGAAGGGGAGGAGGAGAAGGAGAAGGAAAGGGCCGCCCCATCCGGGGAGGCCGAAGGGCCTAAAAGATGTCGGCCCAGGGGACCAGGAAAGGTCCTCGGCGCAAGGCCGTCATAGGCTTGTCGTCCGAGGACAACGAGGCAGATTCCTCCCGCGGAGGCGGGGGGATCACGAAGAAATTCCACCTCCCCGCACTGGGGAGGAGAATAAAAGGAAAGCCGCCCCGGAGGGGGAGGATAGGACGCCCAAGAAGGGAAAGGCGTCCCTTCCGGATTACTCCACCACGGCCGCCTACAACGAGGAGGAGTGGCTGCCCAAAGGGAAGCCCCTAGTAAGATCGTAAGTATCCGCACTTCCGTTGTACTTTAGTGCGACTTCGCTTCATAGACTGTTATAACGCCGAACACGCATATGCAGTCCGGCCAGGGCCCATCCCAAGGTATCCTCTTCGGATGGGTCTTTGAGCGATTCGGCGATGAATTTGCTCGCAATGGCCACTTCCCCTCGGCCTGCGGATGACACAGAGGTGTTGTCCCAAAGGCTCCCTGAGCAAGGGGAGGCGACTCTGGAGACGCGCCAATGCGAAATTCCAGACGCCGGGCACACGGGGCGCAAGATCCCCGCAGATTGTGCCGACGGGAGCCACAGCAAGTCGGGCTCCCAGCCGGACACTGTACCGGAACCTCCAAAGGTTCCGGATTCGGTCAGGCAGCCCCTCACTAAGGAGGGCGGGCCGTCCGTGCCGATGACTTCTGTTATGCCAGAGGCGTCGGATAGTCTGCTGGAAGCGCTTCGCAGCGCTTTCATGGATGAAGAGCACCGTACTCTTATGAGTGGGGTGATTCAGAAGGTTCAGTCCGCCAAAAGTGGATTGACCGAAGCCTGCACCAGCCTCCTGAAAGGCTTTGAGGTAAGTAATCAAAAGTGTGTGAAATTATCACCCGATAGACAGTAGCCCCTGACACTCTGTTTGGTGTTTCGAAAGCAAAGCCAAATGGAGGGTCAATTTTAATCCGTAGGAGTCTAATATTAGGTGTCTATGTGAATAAGCAGGCGGTGCTGCTTGCCACTGCTGCCCGCACGGCGGAGGTCTCTGGACTCAAGCGGGACCTGGAGCAGACCCAGGCAGAGCTCAGCCTCATGAAGAGGCAGCTTGAAGAGAACAAAGATGAGTGATACCCCGTTCACATATCACAAAGAATAAAAATTGGTGACGCTAAAAAAACGTCATCATTTTGCAATAGGGGCCACGACTGAAGTGGCATCCCTGAAGAAAGCGCTATCCGAGGCCGAAAACAAGGCGGTCGTGGAGCGCATTGAGTGTGAAAAGCAAAATGCTAGGGTGGGCGAGGTACGGTAAGAGCTCCAGGAGCTCGGCAAGAAGTTCGAGTCCTTGGAGCGTGACTTCAAGACGAAGGAGTCTGAACTTGCGAAGGCCCTTTTGAGCATGAAAGACGCCAAGGCCGAAGCCGAAAAGGCCCAGCAGGAAATCCAGGCGGCCAAGAAGATAGGGCGGGTAAAACATTCTTTATGCAAAGCAAGCATGTGGAGGAGGCGTTGCTTTTACTTACTCGAATTCGGAGCTCCCCAGGGGCATTCGCAGATCTACCATGCAGCATATCGGATGCTGCGGAGTTCTACCATGCCGAAGAGGGGAGCTCAATGGAGAAGCTGTTCTGGTCCCAGTATGCTGGAGCCGAACACCCGACGCCTCTGAGTGACCAATTAAAGCAACTAGTTGAACTCCACAGGGCGGCCGAAGTGGCTATGAAGGATTTCATAGTCCGGATGTGGCCTGGTGAGCCCCTGCCCGCCCGCTACTATGGCCTGATAAAGCGGATGGAAAATGCCTGTCCGCGGCTGGAAGTGATCAAGTGATCGGTTTGCATTGAGGGTGCCCGCCGAGCCTTTGCGCGTGCGAAGGTGCATTGGGGCAAGCTGGATGCGGAGAAGCTGGTGAAGGATGGACCGCCGGAGGGCAAGGCGCATCGCTATCCCAAGAAATATTATGATGGCGTTTTGAAAGGCCCTTGCCTCGTGGCCGATGAATGTACAAATGACACAATCTTTGAGTGAATGTACTCCTGTCATTTTTGTAATATAAAGACGAAGTTATTTGCGCTATATAGCGCTTTGTTGATTTAAAATATTACCTTCTGTGCGGCTGTTTATAAAATTCTGAAAGTAGGCCAGTCGTCGGCTTCCGCCCCCACGTAACTAGTACTGTGGTGTTCGTGGAAAACCCAGACACTCTTTTATCCACATATTTGGTCCCTGAAGGAGGTGTTTGGCGCAGCGAACAAGGCAATCAGACTATGCTTATAACTTTCACTTAGCCATAGAAGTCTATAATTTTAAATTTTGGCGAAGCCCCTAGAATTCAGAAAGCCGAATTGGGGCACTATATACGCCTAAATCGGACGAGGCCGATTCCTCGCCTAAAGCGGAAAAATCTTGAAGGATTTTAAGACCTCTCAAACAGCGACCAGCTCTCGCCGCATAATGCCGGTCAGTTTTCGTCTTTCTCTAGTGAGGCGCTCGTCCGGAAGAACCGGGACACAATCACAATAGTCCTCCCTGCGCTACCTTAGCCGATGTAACGGAACGTAAGGTACCAAAACAAGGGAGCCGGGCTAACCCAACTATTGACCCAAGACATGATTCGGAGCTGATGCATATAATGCTATAAGTTCGGGGTGCCGCACTGTCGAAAGTGTTCGGACTTCTCTTGCCGTATTAAGGGGCGTCGTAAGAAGCCCCTGGCAAACTGAACGTACCAAGGTGTACGGACGCAATAGTAAATAAACATTTATATGAAAAATGTGCAGATAGGAATAATAAGCTGACGCTATATATAATCTCCCATTGATGAATAATACGTCTA
The DNA here is from genome assembly GCF_002162155.2 of Triticum dicoccoides. Classification (NCBI taxonomy): domain Eukaryota; kingdom Viridiplantae; phylum Streptophyta; class Magnoliopsida; order Poales; family Poaceae; genus Triticum; species Triticum dicoccoides. The sequence continues at coordinate 37,245,503 of NC_041385.1, read as the reverse complement.
AGCATATGTTTACAATGAATGCGTTAAGCAGAGGTAAATAGGACTATTTGACATGTCCTATACAAGGGCGAGCCACATGTAGGTATATAAAATAGGTATAATGATCGTGAATAGATTCCACCTGGATTTTCCCTTTGTGCGTAAAGCCTTTTGCCTCCTTGGATTTCACTCCTATGGAAGTCCGATAATCCGGCTCTTCTGAAGAGGCTGCCCGGAAGCAGGGTCCTGAAAGATAAAAAAGGGGGTTATTAAAGTATGTTGCGGCTGAACCGCACTGTTGACTGCATCACTATTGTGCCTCCGCCTATGACCATGGTATTTTGAGTGCGTAATTGTGTAAGCGCGGCACGAATGCTGCCTTAATGGGGCTGGAGCGGAGGCCGGACTGCTAGTCGTGCTCTTGGTGTGCCTGGCGATCCTGTTGCGGGGTACTTCGGACTCGCTTGACGGTGTTCGGAGTTGTTGTCGCCAGATTGGTGGTTTGCCGGAGAAAGCTGCTTTGTACTTCTGTTGCGAGGGTTGCAGTATGCTCTTCTGTACGAAGAGAGCGGTCCATGTTTCCGTTGACTGTTATGACCCCACGAGGTCCTGACATCTTGAGCTTAAGGCATGCATAGTGTGGTACCAGATTGAATCGAGCGAATGCGGTTCGTCCAAGGAGCGCATGATAGCCGCTACAGAAAGGGACAATGTTGAAGATTAACTCCTCGCTTCGGAAGTTATCCGGACATCCGAAGACCACCTCCAGTGTTATGTAGCCCGTGCAACGGGCCTCTACCCCTGGAATTACACCTTTAAAGGTAGTTTTGGTGGGCTTGATCCTTGAAGGGTCGATGCCCATTTTGCACATTGTGTCCTGATAAAGCAGGTTCAGGCTGCTGCCGCCATCCATAAGGACTCGTGTGAGGTGAAATCAGTCAATGATTGGGTCTAGGACCAATGCGGCTAAACCGCCGTGACGGATGCTGGTAGGGTGATCCCTACGATCGAAGGTGATCGGATAGGCTGACAATGGTTGAACTTTGGGGCGACTGGCTCAATCGCATAGACGTCCATCAGTGCTCGCTTTCGTTCCCGTTTGGGAATGTGGGTAGCGTAGGTCATGTTGACCGTTTTCACCTGGGGAGGAAATTTCTTCTGTCCCCCCGTGTTTGAATGCTGGGGCTCTTCGTCATCGTCGCTGTGCAGCCCCTTGTCCTTGTTTTTGGTATTTATCTTACCGGCCTGTTTGAACACCCAGCAGTCTCTGTTAGTGTGCTTTGCTGGCTTATCCGGGGTGCCGTGAATTTGGCTTGAGCGATCAAGTATGCGGTCGAGACTGGACGGTCCCTGATTATTTCTTTTGAACGGTTTTTTCCGCTGACCGGATTTTGAGCCACTGAATCCGGCGTTGACTGTCGTGTCTTCAGTGTTGTCGCCATTGTTCCGACGCTTATTCTGTTGCGCCGTGGCTTTCCGTTATTGTCGCGGACGTCTATAGTGCCAGAGTTTATTGGCGTGGTGCTACTGCGAGCCAACCAGCTGTCCTCGCCTGCGCAAAAGCGTGTCATGAGTGTCGTGAGGGCCGCCATGGATTTTGGTTTTTCCTGGCCGAGGTGTCGGGAGAGCCACTCGTCGCGGATATTATGCTTAAAGGCCGCCAGGGCTTCGGCGTCCAGACAGTCGACAATTTGGTTCTTTTTAGTTAGGAACTGAGTCCAGAATTTTCTGGCTGACTCCCCGGGGTATTGGGTAATGTGGCTCAAGTCATCACCATCCGGTGGTCGCACGTATGTGCCCTGGAAGTTGTCGAGGAAAGCGTCCTCCAGGTTTTCCCAACTGCCGATGGAATTCGCTGGTAGGCTATTTAGCCAGTGCCGTGCTGGTCCTTTGAGCTTAAGGGGAAGGTACTTTATGGCTTGTAGATCGTCACCGCGGGCCATGTGAATGTGGAGAAGGAAATCTTCGATCCATATTGCGGGGTCTGTTGTGACATCGTATGATTCAATGTTTACGGGTTTAAACCCTTCTGGGAATTCATGCTCCATCACTTCGTCAATGAACCAGAGGGGGTGTGCAGCGCCTCTACGCCGGGCTGTGTGGTTACGAAGTTCGAATGAGTCTGGTTGGCTTTGTTCGGCCCGACGGGACTTGTTGATAGTGTATCCGGCATGACGATCGTTGTCCCGTGTTGGGGCGCGCCCCCGTGATCTGTAGATCGATCTTGGCTGTCCTGCCTTGTTTTCCAGTATGTCTTGCAGGTCCGTAGTGTATTGGCGTAGGGGTGCGGGCTGGTATTCGGGCTGATACGCCGTTTTATCCCTGCCATGAGGAGGCCGATCAGCCGTGTGGCGCTTGAGTCCATATTCCTCGGCTGCCAAGACTTCCGTCCATCTGTTTGTGAGCAGGTCTTGATCAGCTTGGAGTTGTTGCCGCTTCTTTTTTAGGCTCCTCGCAGTGGCCATAAGCTGGCGCTTGAAGCGCTCCTGCTCTATGGGGTCCTCAGGCACGCCGAACTCGTCGTCGCCGAGGCTAATCTCCTCTTCGGAGGGGGGCATGTAGTTGTCCTCCTCCGGGGATTCGTCCGTCGCCTGTTCGTCTGGGCTAACCTGCCCATCTTCCTGTTTGGTTTGCTTGAAGGCAGGCTGATCGGGGTTGTATTCATCTTAGGCACCATCCGGATTGTTTTCGTCTCCTGTGCCGGGGCTTGGACCGGCGCTGACGACGCCCATGCTTTGCTTTCTTCCTTGAGGGGTTATCCTCCACTGCCTCATCGCCATTGGTTTCTTTCAGAGTGTCCACCATATATATATATCATATGAGGAGGTGGCTGTCCACCGCCTCGTGGGTGGTGGTTCCTGTTCTTCTCCTACATCGTCGTCCACACCGTTGATGTCTTCAGAGTCGAAATCAAGCACGTAGGTCAAATCATCGGCCATGGCTATGAAGTGGTGTTGGGTGGGCAACGAATTCCTTCGTCGCTCGCTTCCCACTTTAGCCGGACATAGTTCGGCCAAGAGTCTTCTGACAAAGAGAGAGACCTTAATGAGTTTAGCATATCGCCAAAGGGCGAGTGCTGGATGATATCCGCAGCAGTGAACTCCATTACCGGAGACCAACCAGATTCGGCGGGCTCGGGTGTGCATGGACTGGAGCCTACAACCGGACACGAGTCCGGGGGTCCGGTGTCACCGGCTTCCTTGGGGGTGAAGCATGTGCTCGGCTCTACCGCTGATGAGTGAGGGGCCTCCGGGGCGGGGTCCATCCACCCATCCTCGGACGGTGCGATCTGCCCTAGATTTAGGTCTGGAGCTCCTGCAGGTTAGATACCCCGAGTATTGTAAGACAACAGGTCTAAGCCGTGCTCGTCGTGACTGTTCGGCGCTCCTAGCGTAGGCCCGAATCCGTCGAAGATCAAGTCTCCACGGATATCGGCTATGTAGTTCAAGTTTCCATACCTGACCTGATGGCCGGGGGCGTAGCTGTCGATCTGCTCCAGATTCCCAAGCGAATTAGCCTGCAGTGCGAAGCCGCCGAACACGAAGATCTGTCTGGGAGGAAAAGTCTCACCCTAGACCGTGTTGTTGTTGATGATTGAAGGATCCATCGAGCCTTGCAGCGAAGACACAGGGGAACTCTCAATGAAGGCACCAATGTCGATGTCAAAACCGACAGATCTCGGGTAGGGGGTCCCGATCTGTGCGTCTAAGGCTAATGGTAACAGGAGGCAAGGGACACAATATTTTACCCAGGTTCGGGCCCTCTCGATGGAGGTAAAACCCTACTTCCTGCTTGATTGATCTTGATGATATGAGTATTACAAGAGTTGATCTACCACGAGATCGTAGAGGCTAAACCCTAGAATCTAGCCTATGATGATTATGAATGTTATGATCTTCCCTATACGGACCAAACCCTCCGGTTTATATAGACACCGGAGGGGGCTAGGGTTTGCACAGAGTCGGTTACAAAGAAGGAGATCTAATATCCGGATCGCCAAGCTTGTCTTCCATGCAAAGGAGAGTCCCATCCGGACACGGAACAAAGTCTTGAGTCTTGTATCTTCACGGTCCAACAGTCCGTCCAAAGTATATAGTAGGGCTGTCCGGATACCCCCTAATCCGGGACTCCCTCAATAACAAAGAGTCTCTTGTGTCCCCAACACACCGAGTACAATGGTAAATTGTATAGGTGCACTAGTTCGGCAAAGAGATGGTGATACAACTGCAATATGGATGGTAGATATAGGTTTTTGTAATCTGAAATTATAAAAACAGCAAGGTAGCAAGTGGTAAATGTGACCGAAAACGGTATTGCAATGCATGGAAACAAGGCCTAGGGTTCATACATTCACTAGTGCAAGTTCTCTCAACAATAATATCATAAATGGATCATATAATTATCCCTCAACATGCAACAAAGATTCACTCCAAAGTCACTAATAGCGCAGAACAAATGAAGAGATTATTGTAGAGATCCTTTCTGGTCGATCTATTCAAGAGTCCGTAGTAAAATCACATGAATCTATTCTTTCCGTTCAATCTATCCTAGAGTTCGTACTAGAATAACACCTTAAGACACAAATCAACCAAAACCCTAATGTCACCTAGATACTCCAATCTCACCTCAAATATCCGTGGGCATGGTTATATAATATGCATCACACAATCTCAGAGTCATCTATTCAACCGACACAAAGTACTTCAATGAGTACCCCAAAGTTTCTATCGAAGAGTCAAGACGAAAATGTGTGCCAACCCCTATGCATAAGTTCACAAGGTCACCGAACCCGCAAGTTGATCACCAAAACATACATCAAGTAGATCACGTGAATATCGCATTGTCACCACAGATAAGCACATGCAAGAGATACATGAAGTGTTCTCAAATCCTTAAAGACTCAATCTGATAAGATAACTTCAAAGGGAAAAGTCAATCCATTACAAGAGAGTAGAGGGAGAGAAACATCTTATGATCCAACTATAATAGCAAAGCTTGCGATACATCAAGATCGTGCCGAATCAAGAACACGAGAGAGAGAGAGAGAGAGAGAGAGATCAAACACATCGCTACTGGTACATAGCCTCAGCCCCGAGGGTGAACTACTCCCTCCTCATCATGGAGAGCACCGGGATGATGAAGATGGCCACTGGTGAGGGATTCCCCTCCGGCAGGGTGGCGAAATAGGGTCCCGATTGGTTTTTGGTGGCTAGAGAGGCTTGCGGCGGCGGAACTCCCGATCTATGGTGCTCCTCGATGTTTTTGGGTATATGGATATATATAGGCGAAAGAATTTGCTCAGGGGAGCCACGAGGGGCCCACGAGGGTGGGGGCACGCCTAGGGGGGTAGGGCGCACCTTGGACCCTCGTGGCCACCTCGTTGCTTCCTTGACGTCTACTCCAAGTCTCCTGGATTGCATTTGTTCCAAAAATAACTCTCCCGAAGGTTTCATTCCATTTGGACTCCGTTTTATATTCCTTTTCTGCGAAACACTGAAATAGGCAAAAAAACAGCAATTTGGACTGGGCCTCCGGTTAATAGGTTAGTCCCAAAAATAATATAAAAGTGTATAGTAAAGCCCATTAAACATCCAAAACAGATAATATAATAGCATGGAACAATAAAAATTATAGATACGTTGGAGAAGTATCAGATAACAGCATGAAACAAACATATATGTATGTAGTATGGTCACTGTATGGTCTATATCATTCAAGTTTATGTTGCCAAATCAAGATAGATACAGTTCGAATCATATCTATTTAAGACAAAGCAGCATAGACATAATATAAGTGTGGGAAAATACACATCAATAAAAACACTTGTAATGTGCATGGCATGAGAACATAACTGTTTATTCAATTGAAACTGAAATCAACATAGAGCAAGTTACAACAGCAAACACGTTAAAGAAACTGGTTTAAAACATACCTATTTGCGCCATTGGAGTTACAATTGCATCCTTCAAATTTGATATTACTTGGTATGAGTAAATACAGTGATGCAAGAGCAAGGTAGTATGAACCATAGCTACGGAACCTGACCTGAGAACAATTCTTCTTCTGCTTTAAGCGTTGACTTGGGGTTCGGAGTGGCGGTCCTCGTGCTTTGGGCACTGCAGTTGCCTTAACAACCGCTGGTGTTCGGGTGCTCTGTGGTGGAGACGGTGCTGTGTCAACGGGAACTGGGTTACTATCCGCCGGGGTTAGGGTTAGAAGGGGTGTAGCTGGTTCTCTGGCCAACTGGGTAGGGGTACAATCTGCGTGAGTCTGGGTTAGGGGTGGTGGGGCTGGTTCTTGGGCAAGTACAACCGTGGTTCTATCTGCATCGACAGGTAGCACAATCTTTTCTGAAGACCGTGTTTTTACTCCCACAGATAGTGCCATCACCCTCTCCAGTTGAAATGGCTGATAAACAAGAAAAGTAATTGATGTACAGACATTGTAAGATAGACAGGTGCAATGGATAGTAGGGAAGAAAACATGCCATGAAATAATTCACATTTATGTTGTCTAACCAAACAGAATAGCAGGACATAATTTCACATATATGATGGCTAATTAAACAGGATAGCATGACACAATTTCACATGTATGATGGCTAACTAAACAAGATAGAATGACATACTTCAAAATATGATGACTATATAAACAGGATGACATGATATAACTATACGATGTGTCTATTAAAGTGGTTGGCATGCCATAAATTACAAATATGCCATCGATGGAAACATGATGGCATGATATACATCCTGGATAGAATGACATAATTTAAAATATGATGACTATGTAAACATGATGAGATGATATAACTATATTATGTCTTTAGAAAATGGGTTGACATGCCATAATTCAGATACATGCTGTCTATGTAAACATCATGGCATGATATAATTCAAATATATGATTTATATACTAAGGAAGTGAGCAGAGGGTAATCACATATATGATGTGTCAACTAAGGAGATGGCATTCAATATTGTGTATATGATGTAAAAACTAAGCATTGCAATACAACATATGCATGATATGAGTAATATAACCCTGCCAAGTTTGAGTATACACCTCAGGGGGTTAATAGGACTGGTCATCTACCTCTGAATCCTCCTCCGACGAGCTATCTGTAACCAGCAAGATATCTGCTTCAGCAGGTAGCATTGTCTGCTCTCAAGACCTTGTTCTCACTCAAGATTTCTCCATCACCAATTCAAATGGCTAATGCACAGGAAGAGCAGTTAAATATACAAACATTGTCGACAAAAGCAACGAGAAATACAAAAAAAGGACGGCATGATATAATTCACATATATGACGCTTGTCTAAACAGCATGGCATTGCATAATTCACATATATAATGCCTTGCAACAAGATAACATTGCATAATTCACATATATAATGTCTTGCAACAAGATGACATTGCATAATTCACATATATGGTAATTAGACATTAAACATGTGGCATTCACACAAAGCATGTCTAAACTAAACAAATGACATAGTGATACGTCCATTTTGCATCATGCTTTTATATTGATATTTATCGCATTATGGGCTGTTATTTCACGTTATGTCACAATACTTATGGCTATTCTCTCTTATTTTACGAGGTTTACATGAAGAGGGAGAATGCCGGCAGCTGGAATTCTGGGTTGGAAAAGGAGCAAATATTGAAGAGCTATTCTGCACAACTCCAAAAGTCCTGAAACTCCACGGAATACCTTAAAATAAATAAAGAAAAATCGTCGCCAAAGATGAAGGCCAGGGTGCCCACACCCTGCTCACGAGGGTGGGGGGCGCGCCCCTCCCCCTGGGCACGCCCCCCCTATGTACCTCGTGGGCCCCCTAGTGGCTCTCCGACGTCCATCTTCTCCTATATGAAGTCTTTCGATGAGAAAAAAATAGCAAGCAACCTTTCGGGACGAGACTCCGCCGCCACGAGGCGGAACCTTGGCGACACCAATCTAGGGCTCCGGCAGAGCTGTGCTGCCGGGGTCACTTCCCTCTGGGAGGGGGAAATCATCGCCATCATCATCACCAATGCTCCTCTCATAGGGAGAGGGAAATCTCTATCAACATCGTCACCAGCACCATCTTATCTCCAAACCCTAGTTCATCTCTTGTATCCAATTCTTGTCTCCAAGTCTGGGATTGGTGCTAGTAGGTTGCTAGTAGTGATGATTACTCCTTGTAGTTGATGCTAGTTGGTTTACTTGGTGGAAGATCATATGTTCAGATCCTTTATGCATATTATTACCCCTCTGATTATGAACATGAATATGCTTTGTGAGTAGTTACGTTTGTTCCAGAGGACACGGGAGAAGTCTTGCTATTAGTTGTCATGTGAATTTGGTATTCGTTCGATATTTTGATGAGATGTATGTTGTCTAACCTCTAGTGGTGTTTCGACTACATAACACTTCACCATTATTTGGGCCTAGAGGAAGGCATTGGGAAGTAATAAGTAGATGATGGGTTGCTAGAGTGACAGAAGCTTGAACCCTAGTTTATGCGTTGCTTCGTAAGGGGCTGATTTGGATCCATATGTTTCATGCTATGGTTAGGTTTACCTTAATACTTTTGTTGTAGTTGTGGATTCTTGCAATAGAGGTTAATCATAAGTGGGATGTTTGTTCAAGTAAGAACAGCACCCAAGCACCGGTCCACCCACATATCAAATTATCAAAGTACCGAACGCGAATCATATGAGCGTGATGAAAACTAGCTTGACGATATTCCCATGTGTCCTCGGGAGCGCTTTTCTTATTATAAGAGTTTGTTCCGGCTTGTCCTTTGCTACAAAAAGGATTGAGCTACCTTGCTGCACCTTATTTACTTTTGTTACTTGTTGCTCGTTACAATTTAGCTTATCACAAGACTATCTGTTACCACTTATTTCAGTACTTGCAGAGAATACCTTGCTGAAAACCGCTTATCATTTCCTTCTGCTCCTCGTTGGGTTTGACACTCTTACTTATCGAAAGGAATACGATAGATCCCCTATACTTGTGGGTCATCAAGACTCTTTTCTGGCGCCGTTGCCGGGGAGTGTAGCGCCTTTGTTAGGTGGAATTTGGTAAGGAAAAATTTATATAGTGTGCTGAATTTTTCAGTCACTTGTTACTATGGAAAGTAATTCTATGAGGGGCTTGTTTGGGGTATCTTCACCCCTTCCAGTAGAGAAAAGAGTTGCCCCTCAACCTACTGAACCTATTGAAAATGAAACTCCTTCTGAATTTCCTTCAGGTATCATGGAAAAACTGCTGGCTAATACTTTTACAGGAGATGGAACAAAGCATCCTGACGAGCATCTTCGCTATGTGGATGATATTTGTGGACTATTTAAGCTTGCAGGTATACTCGATGATGTTGTTCGGAAGAAGGCTTTTCCTTTATCTTTGAAGGAAGACGCATTGCCATGGTATAGGCTATGTGATACGAGATCATGGAACTATAAAAGAGTGAAATTGGAATTTCATCAAAAGTATTACCCTATGCATCTTGTTCATCGTGATCGCAATTATATATATAATTTTTGGCCTCGCGAAGGAGAAAGCATCGCTCAAGCTTGGGGGAGGCTTTAATCAATGTTATATTCATGCCCCAATCATGACCTCTCAAGAGAAACAATTCTTCAGAATTTTTATGCTCGGCTTTCTGATAACAATCGCACCATGCTCGATACTTCTTGTGCTAGCTCTTTTATGATGAAGACTATTGAATTCAGATGGAATTTATTGGATAGAATTAAACTCAACTCTGAAGATTGGGACCTCGACAAAGGTAAGAAGTCAGGTATGACACCCAAGTTTGATTGTGTTAAATCTTTTATGGATACCAATGTTTTCCGTAAGTTTAGCACTAAATATGGACTTGACTCTGAGATAGTAGCTTCTTCCTGTGAATCTTTTGCTACTTATGTTGATCTCCCCAAGGAGAAGTGGTTTAAATATCATCCTCCCATAGAAGTAAAAGTAGCTGCACCTATTAAAGTTGAAGAAAAGACTATCACTTAATGATCCTATTGTTCCCACCTCTTATGTTGAGAAACCCCCTTTCCCTATTAGAATGAAGGATCATGCTAAAGCATCAACTATTGTTCGTAAAAGCAATATTAGGACTTATACACCTCCTGAGCAAGTTAAAGTAGAACCCAATATTGCAATTGTTAAAGATCTCTTGTCTGATAATATCGATGGGCATGTTATTCAATTCCAAGGTGAAACTGCTAGAATTGCTAAACCCTGTGCTAAAGATAAACATAGACCTGTGGTAGGCATGCCTGTTATATCTGTTAAAATAGGAGATCATTGTTACCATGGCTTATGTGATATGGGTGCGAGTGCTAGTGTTATACCACATACTTTATACGAAGAAATTAAGAATGAAATTGCACCTCCTGAATTATAAGGTATTGATGTCACAATTAAACTTGCCAATAAAGATACTATTTCACCATTTGGGATTGTTAGAGATGTTGAAGTCTTGTGTGGGAAAACTAAATATCCTGCTGATTTTCTTGTTCTTACTTCTCCGCAAGATAGCTTTTGTCCCATTATATTTGGTAGACCCTTCTTGAATACTGTTAATGCTATGATAGACTGCAAAAAGAATGTTGTTACTGTTGGCTTGGATGATATGGTTCATGAGTTTAATTTCTCTAAATTTAGTAAACAACATCGTGAGGAAGAATTGCCTAGTAAGGATGAAATTATTGGTCTTGCTTCTATTGCCGTACCTCCCAGTGATCCTTTGGAACATTATTTGCTAGACCATGAAAATGATATGTTTATGAATGAAAGAAGGGAAATAGATGAAGTATTCTTTAAATAGGAACCTATTCTGAAACACAATTTGCCTGTGGAAATCCTAGGGGATCCTCCTCCACCCAAGGGTGATCCCGTGTTTGAGGTTAAACCGTTGCCTGATAATCTTAAGTATGCTTATCTTGATGAAAAGAAAATATATCCTGTTATTATTAGTGCTAACCTTTCAAAGCATGAAGAAGAAAGATTATTGAAAACTCTAAAGAAGAACCGTGCCATTATTGGATATACTCTTGGTGATCTTAAGGGCATTAGTCCCACTCTATGCCAGCATAAAATAAATTTGGAAGCGGATGCGAAACCAGTTTGTGATCCTCAACGGCGTTTGAATCCTAAAATGAAAGAAGTGGTAAGAAAGGAAATACTCAAGCTTCTGGAGGCAGGTATAATTTATCCCGTTGCTGATAGTTAGTGGGTAAGTCCTGTCCATTGTGTCCCTAAGAAGGGAGGTATTACTGTTGTCCCTAATGATAAACATGAATTAATTCCGCAAAGAATTATCACAGGTTATAGGATGGTAATTGATTTCCGCAAATTAAATAAAGCTACTAAGAAAGATCATTACCCCTTACCTTTTATTGACCAAATGCTAGAAAGATTATGCAAACATACACATTATTGCTTCCTCGATGGTTATTCTGGTTTCTCTCAAATACCTGTGTCGGCTAAAGATCAATCAAAGACTACTTTTACATGCCCTTTTGGTACTTTTGCTTATAGACGTATGCCTTTTGGTTTATGTAATGCACCTGCTACCTTTCAAAGATGCATGATGGCTATATTCTCCGAATTTTGTGAAAAGATTTGTGAGGTTTTCATGGACGATTTTTTCGTCTATGGTTCCTCTTTTGATGATTGCTTGAGCAATCTTGATCGAGTTTTGCAGAGATGTGAAGAAACTAATCGTGTCTTGAATTGCGAAAAGTGCCACTTTATGGTTAATGAAGGTATTGTTTTGGGACACAAAGTTTCTGAAAGAGGTATTGAAGTTGATAAAGCCAAGGTTGATGCTATTGAAAAGATGCCATGTCCCAAGGACATCAAAGGTATAAGAAGTTTCCTTTGTCACGCCGGGTTTTATAGGAGGTTCATTAAGGACTTCTCAAAAATTTCTCGGTCTCTGACTAATTTGTTACAAAAAGATGTACCATTTGTCTTTGATGATGATTGCGTAGAAGCATTTGAAATACTTAAGAAAGCCTTAGTCTCTGCACCTATTGTTCAGCCACCTGATTGGAATTTACCCTTTGAAATTATGTGTGATGCTAGTGATTATGCTGTAGGTATTGTTCTGGGGCAAAGAGTTGATAAGAAATTAAATGTTATCCATTATGCTAGTGAGACTCTAGACAATGCTCAAAGAAATTATGCTACTACCGAAAAGGAACTTTTAGCAGTTGTATTTGCTTGTGATAAATTCAGACCCTATATTGTTGATTCTAAAGTAACTATTCACACTGATCATGTTACTATTAAATATCTTATGGAAAATAAAGATGCTAAACCTAGACTCATTAGATGGGTTCTCTTGCTGCAAGAATTTGATTTGCATATTGTTGATAGAAAAGGAGCTGAGAACCCCGTTGCAGACAACTTATCTAGGTTAGAGAATGTTCTAGATGACCCTTTACCTATTGATGATAGCTTTCCTGATGAACAATTAAATGTCGTAAGCACTTCTCGTAGCACTCCATGTTATGCTGATCATGCTAATTATATTGTTGCTAAATTTATACCACCTAGCTTCACATACCAACAAAAGAAAAAGTTCTTTTATGATCTGCGACATTACTTTTGGGATGACCCACATCTTTATAAAGAAGGAGTAGATGGTGTTATTAGGCGTTGTGTGCCTGAGCATGAACAGGAACAGATCCTACGCAAGTGTCACTCCAAAGCTTATGGAGGACACCACGCTGGAGATACAACTGCACATTAGGTATTCCAATCTGGTTTTTATTGGCCTACTCTCTTCAAGGATGCCCGTAAGTTTGTTTTATCTTGTGATGAATGTCAAAGAATTGGTAATATTAGTAGACGTCAAGAAATGCCTATGAATTATTCACTTGTTATTGAACCATTTGATGTTTGGGGCTTTGATTATATGGGACCTTTTCCTGCCTCTAATGGATACACACATATTTTAGTTGCTGTTGATTACGTTACTGAGTGGGTAGAAGCTATTCCAACTAGTAGTGCTGATCATAACACTTCTATTAAAATGCTTAAGGAAGTTATTTTTCCGAGGTTTGGAGTCCCTAGATATTTAATGACTGATTGTGGTTCATACTTTATTCATGGTGCTTTCCGTAAAATGCTTGCTAAATATGACGTTAATCATAGAATTGCATCTCCATATCACCCGCAGTCTAGTGGTCAAGTAGAATTGAGTAATAGAGAGCTCAAGTTAATTTTGCAAAAGACTGTTAATAGGTCTAGAAAGAATTGGTCGAAGAAACTTGATGATGCATTATGGGCCTATATAACTGCATATAAGAATCCTATGGGTATGTCTCCGTATAAGATGATTTATGGAAAAGCATGTCACTAACCTCTCGAACTAGAACATAAGGCATATTGGGCTATTAAAGAGCTCAACTATGATTTCAAACTTGCCGGTGAGAAGAGGTTATTTGATATTATCTCACTTGATGAATGGAGAACCCAAGCCTATGAAAATGCCAAGTTGTTTAAAGAAAAAGTTAAAAGATGGCATGATAAAAGGATACAAAAGCGTGAGTTTAATGTAGGTGATTATGTATTGCTATACAACTCTCATTTAAGATTTTTTGCAGGAAAACTTCTCTCTAAATGGGAAGGTCCCTACGTTATCGAGGAGGTCTATCGTTCCGGTGCCATAAAAATCAACAACTTCGCAGGCACAAACCCGAAGGTGGTAAACGGTCAAAGGATCAAACACTATATCTCAGGTAATCCTATAAATGTTGAAACTAATATTATTGAAACCGTAACCCCAGAGGAATAAATAAGGGACACTTTCCAGAACGTTCCAGACTCCGAAAAGGAATAGGTATGTGTTACGGTAAGTAAACCAACTACAAAACAAATTCTAAGGCAATATTTCTCCGTTTTGGAATATTTAGAAAAATAGAAAAATAAGTAGCAGTCCGGGGAGGACACGAGGCCTCCATGAGGGTGGAGGGCGCGCCCTCTCCCCCTGGGCGTGTCCCCTACCTCGTGAGCACCTCGTGTGCCCTCTGGACTCCGTTTTCTTGCACGATACGTATTTTGGTCTGTAAAAATTCATTATATATTCTCACGAAGGTTTTGACGACCGTATCATGCAAATATCCTCTATTTTCTTTTCGAGCTGTTTCCATTGCAGATTTGAGGATTCCGGAGACTCGATCATCCTTCTATGAGGGTGCGCCTATGCCATGGAAGGTGGACGACAAGCTTGCATCATCAACAACACCTCCACCGCCAACAACAAAGAAGGAGACATAATCACATGGGTATGGGCACTCCCCTCGGCAACTGCCAAGCTTGGAGGAGGTGCCCCGGTATCGTATCACCATCACAACTCCTATCTTTACCGTCTTTCTTAGTTCGATCCTAGTAGTAGTTTCTTGATATAGTAGAATAAAGTCATGGCATGATTTAGTTTTCAAGTTTTGCTTTATGATCCCTCTATGCAATCGAGTCCGTGAGCTATATATAATAAAGATTAGTGTTGAGTCAAGCGCTTGATTACTTTGCCATGATCTTGAGTGAATAAAAGAAGAGAATAAAAAGAAACAAAAAGCTCATATTGATCTTATTGAAAGTAATGACTTCACATAGAAAGAGTATGATGATTAAAAGTTGTTGGGAGTTGGCAAATATAGCTTTGGTCATCGTTGCAATTAATTAAGGACAGTATAACCGCACCTAAAGCGAGCCTTCTCAGTGTTTCACATTTGTGGCCGTCTGTTCTGCCGATCTGGTCGCTACTGTCCGTCAGATCTGCTCCAGCTAGCTCCCTGTAGCATCCTGGGCCAAGTACTATAGCTTCCTGGGCCAGCTGTCCTAAGGGGCTGCTACTCCAGAAGAAAAAACTGAGCCCTCTGGTAAATTGGGCCGCTTTTGCCAGCCCAGTTAGCTACCGAGCACGGTCCAATCAATCTCTCGATGCGAAACTCTTCGCTCGACATAGGAGAACCGAATCGATTCTAAAAAAAGGAAAAAAGAATCGGTCGTTGCTCGATACAGAGGGGATCCAGCCGCGCTTGATGCGGCCATGCGGGGCGACACGGCGGGATCCTGCCGACGTGCGCGATGCGGGCGGTCGGTCCTGTGAGGGGAACCAGTCATCCAGACAACGCATTCGAGTCCAGGTTCTTGCGGGCGGAGAGGCGAGCCGGGCAAGCGATGCGAGCGACACCGCCCTTCTTCGGGCTTCACGGACCGCACTGCTAAGTCGGCGTTCGACTATTGGATAAGTGAAACTGATCCGCTGTCATTTGAAGGAAACAATCAATCTTCAGCTTCTGCGGGCATTCATGGAGGATGATGCGCCTTTCTGTTTTCCTAACCATCTGCATCTGTATAATGCTTCATCCTCCGACAGTCTGGCGCCGCCCCTGTAGCTGAAGCCTGGAGCCTGGAGGCTGGAGGTTCCGTCGCCGGACAAGTAATTCTTCCACCCCAACGATTACATTGTGCTAATATCCTCGCAATCCCTATTTTGTACAGGTGGTTTTCATAGTGTCCGTCGTCGATTTGATTTGGCAAATCGTGGAAATCTGTTTTCATATTTGATTTGGGGAATTCTTCGCTTTACAATCTCTTATGGCCGCTGGACCTTCACATGTATGATTATATAGTAATTCTTATACAAGGACCCTTCAAGGCAGAAATCCTGAAGCAAAACTGCATGCAAGTTCATCACTTGGAACGAGTAAGGAATCACTTCCAACACTGCATATATCGCCACAGATCAATTTACCTACATTTTGTAGTTGCCAATTCTAAATTGAATGCTTACTAACTACTGCAGTCTCGCTCATGTACCCATATTTTTAGTCATCCTTTCCTGACACCATACAACTTTTGATTTCATAATTTGGTAGCAGCAAAAGCCTATGTTTCTAGACATTTGTTGTTAACACAAATCACATGACCACTTTGATTGAGTTTCTACTCTACTGGTGTTGTTCATGTGTGAGACTCAGATATAAGATGTGTGTTGATGTAGACGTACTTCCAAGTAAGGGTAATCTATACCCAGAAAATAGAGGTTCTATGGAGAGAATGCGAGTAACCCAAATCATGCATTGGAAAGTGTATGCCAAGATGCTATCACACAGCTGATGACACAATGTAATGATGAGGTTGATGACACAAATTACAATCAAGTTACTGCTCCCCATAGAAAATTACATGGAGCAAAAACCTTTGAGAACATATTCAAAGAAAAAGATGGAGTTGGCATGAGGTATATAGCTTTGAAAAAACAATCACGCAATATTAAAATGCAGTACAGTGGACATGTTCTAGCTACAGAACAACAAGGAGACCTTGTTGTCGCACTTGCAGATTTAAAATCAATGGAACTTAATTGCTGGTATTTTGTCGACCGAACCAGAACATGCAAGTGCAGAACATCATACTAAATAGCTTTGGGAATCAGTTTTCACACTACTAACAACTTCAGTCGGAAACTTTTCCAGGAACGAATATTGAGGGCGGCCATTTGGAGCGCTTTTAACTGATATTCAAGATATCTTCTCCAACATATGACTAATGAAATCCTTCAATATTTTCATACATTAAAGGTTACACATTGTTTTGTTCCTCCAAGTAGTTTGCATATTATTAGCTCAATAAAAGTGTAATTTTTCAGAACATATATTTGTGTGTTAAGATTAATGCACATTATCCGCAAAAGAAAAGAGATTAATGCACATGAATGTTAAATTGGCCTAGATGGAAGAGATCGAAAAAATCATAAATCTTTCTATTCCTAAATTCCACACTTAGTAACAAGTTTACGCACAGGAAAATGTGCCAGCAGAAGAATGTAATACTTAAGGTATGACATCATAGATAATTATATAGAATCAAGCAAAATGATATATTGTTTATTTCATGATGTCTCTTCTTTAGTTAGAAAGTGCACATGAGAAAACACAATCCATCATTCAGCCCTGGTGTGTATCCCTATTAGGTCAGACTTCTCCCATATATTTTTCATTCTATCCAATCTAAAGGCAATGCACAGTCGCCATAAAAAAATTTGATGCCTTCACATATCCGAACCAACCACTAACATAACATTACAATAGACGGGCGCAGCAACGCGCGCCATCGATGATCTAGTAGGAAGTAATAAGGAGAGAGAGGTTTCACATATAGATATATTATCATTGACATCTTTTGTGATTGGGAACACTCATTAAAATATGACATGCTAAAGAGTTGATGTTGGACAAGGAAGACAACATAATGAGTTATGTTTTCTTATATCTGAGATAAAGTATGTTTTCATGGTTCCTCTAACATGTTGAGCTTGCCTTTCCCCCTCATGCTAGCCAAATTCTCAGCACCAAGTAGAGATACTACTTGTGCTTCCAAATATCCTTAAACCAGTTTAGCCATGAGAGTCCACCATATCTACCTATGGATTGAGTAAGATCCTTCAAGTAAGTTGTCATCAGTGCAAGCAATAAAAATTGTTCTCTAAATATGCATGACTTATTAGTGCAGAGAAATAAGCTTTGTACGAACTTGTTGTGGACGCAATAAAAGCGACGGACTGCATAATAAAGGTTCACATACAAGGGGCAATATAAAGTGATGTTCTTTTGCATTAAGATTTTGTGCATCCAACCATAAAATCGCATGGAAACCTCTGCTTCCCTCTGCGAAGGGCCTATCTTTTATTATTATCCTCTAGCTTATGCAAGAGTCACGCTGATCTTCACCTTTCCTTTTTCATTTTATCCTTTGGCAAGCCCAGCATGTGGGAAAGAACATGATATATATATCTAATTGGATGTAGGGGAGTATGAATTATTATTGTTGACATTTCCCTTGAGGTAAAAGGTTGTGGGGCAAAACTATAAGCCCCTATCTTTCTCTGTGTCCGGTTAAAACTCCGTAACCACAAGTATTGCGTGAGTGTTAGCAATTATGAAGGACTAAGTGATAGTTGAGTATGTGGACTTGCTTTTAAGCTCTGACATAGACTCTTTCCGATATTATGATAAATTCCAATTTCTTGAATGACTGAGGGTATAATTTGTTGGTGCTCAATAAGGTTTCTGATTCATACTTCGGCTTCGTGAAAAGATCATCACTTTAACATAAGTAATCATATGACAAAATTTATATATGTTGCTGTTATGAGAACAATCATGATGCCTTCATGTCCGTATTTTATTTTTTATCGATGCCTCTACCTCTAAACATGAGGACATATTTATTGTTATCGGCTTTTCGCTTGAGGACAAGCGAGGTCTAAGCTTGAGGGAGTTGATACGTCCACTTTGCATCATGCTTTTATATTGATATTTATCGCATTATGGGTTGTCATTTCACGTTATGTCACAATACTTATGGCTATTCTCTCTTATTTTACAAGGTTTACATGAAGATGGAGAATGCCGGCAGCTGGAATTCTAGGCTGGAAAAGGAGCAAATATTGAAGGGCTATTCTGTGCAACTCCAAAAGTCCTGAAACTCCACGGAATACCTTAAAATAAATAAAGAAAAATCGTCGCCAAAGATGAAGGCTAGGCGGCCCACACCCTGCTCACGAGGGTGGGGGGCACGCCCCTCCCACCTGGGCGCCCCCCTACCTCGTGGGCCCCTGGTGGCTCTCCGACGTCCATCTTCTCCTATATGAACTCTTTCGATGATAAAAAAATAGCAAGCAACCTTTCGGGATGAGACTCCGCCGCCACGAGGCGGAACCTTGGCGGAACCAATCTAGGGCTCCGGCAGAGCTGTGCTGCCGGGGACACTTCCCTCCGGGAGGGGGAAATCATCACCATCATCATCACCAACGCTCCTCTCATCGGGAGAGGGCAATCTCTATCAACATCTTCACCAGCACCATCTCATCTCCAAACCCTAGTTCATCTCTTGTATCCAATTCTTGTCTCCAAGTCCGGGATTGGTGCTAGTAGGTTGCTAGTAGTGTTGATTGTTCCTTGTAGTTGATGCTAGTTGGTTTACTTGGTGGAAGATCATATGTTCAGATCCTTTATGCATATTATTACCCCTCTGATTATGAACATGAATATGCTTTGTGAGTAGTTACGTTTGTTCCAGAGGACACGGGAGAAGTCTTGCTATTAGTAGTCATGTGAATTTGGTATTCGTTCAATATTTTGATGAGATGTATGTTGTCTAACCTCTAGTGGTGTTATGTGAATGTCGACTACATAACACTTCACCATTATTTGGGCCTAGAGGAAGGCATTGGGAAGTAATAAGTAGATGATGGGTTGCTAGAGTGACAGAAGCTTGAACCCTAGTTTATGCGTTGCTTCGTAAGGGGCTGATTTGGATCCATATGTTTCATGCTATGGTTAGGTTTACCTTAATACTTTTGTTGTAGTTGCGGATGCTTGGAATAGAGGTTAATCATAAGTGGGATGTTTGTTCAACTAATAACAGCACCCAAGCACCGGTCCACCCACATATCAAATTATCAAAGTACCGAACGCAAATCATATGAGCGTGATGAAAACTAGCTTGACGATATTCCCATGTGTCCTCGGGAGCGCTTTTCTTCTTATAAGAGTTTGTTCCGGCTTGTCCTTTGCTACAAAAAGGATTGGGTTACCTTGCTGCACCTTATTTACTTTTGTTACTTGTTGCTCGTTACAATTTATCTTATCACAAAACTATCTGTTACCACTTATTTCACTACTTGCAGAGAATACCTTGCTGAAAACCGCTTATCATTTCCTTCTGCTCCTCGTTGGGTTCGACACTCTTACTTATCGAAAGGACTACGATAGATCCCCTATACTTGTGGGTCATTACATAGCAATGCAAGATACCATACGCATGATATGAGCAACATAACCCTGCCAAGTTAGAACATGCACCTCAGGGGGGGGGGAATAGGACTGGTCATCTGTCTCTGAATCCTCCTCTGAGGAGCTATCTGTAACCAGCAAGACATGCGCTTCGTCAGATAGCATTGTGTGCTCTGAAGACCTTGTTTCCGCTCCAGATTTTTCCATGACCGTGCCGAATGGCTGATGCACAGAAAGAGTAATTGAATGTACTAAAATTGTTGACAAATTTAACACGTAATAATAAAAAAGATGATCACATCATATAATTCACATATAAGATGACTGGCTAACCAGGGTGGCATTGCAAAATTCACATACATGATGCCTTGCTAAACAATATGGCATTGCATGATTCACATATACGATAAAGAAACTAAAAATATGGCCTTGGCACAAAGCATGTCTAAACTAAGCAGATGACATCTTTGATGTACACAGTAAGCAATGCAAGGCACCATATGCATGATATTACCAACATCAGCATGCCAAGTTAGAGTGAAGACCTCATGGGGTAAATAGGAGTGGTCTTCTCCTTCTCAACCCCCCTCAGAACAATTATCTTCCTCTTGATTATGATCCGAAATGGGTGGAGGGGGGCTGCCTTTGCGCCCACCATGGAGCGACGTCTGCATGAAATTTTATTGCCATGCAAGGCTCGTCTCTTTTTCTCTACAAGATCAGTTCCATTGTGTACAATAACTGGCATGCATTGGAATAAAACATAGTGAGATTATGTAAGGAGTGCATGCACAAATCCAGAGTGTTGGTAACAAACTGTGGATAGACCCAAAACCAATGATAGCAGGAAGATAATAGCTTTAGTTAAAAAATACAGATAATGGCTCCTTTAATGTTTGTTTGCACCCAACATGAAACTCATAGTAGACACCCGAGATTAACCAGATAGTAGACATATAGTACTGATTGCTGCCCCAATATGTACCCCACAACCATTTAAAAACTCAAGTTTTAGCATTAGTTTGGACCTGACTCGGAGTCTAATAGGTGAACACGATGATAATGTACCATGTCATCATATTAAGCGATGCATAACGCAAGCATACATGAAAGAGGGTGACCTCTCTTGCGGACCCGTGTAGTCCTCAAGGTCACCTGCTCAGTTGATGATGGTAATGCAGTTGTCGTGGCTGCCGGAGGCGGGAAGGAAGATCTGAGGCGGCGAAAGATAGTCTGGAGAGCGGATCCCTCCTCTGGTGAACCCTTCCGTTGTTGGAGTAGCTGAGCTGGGGTGGAACACAGCGCCGCAGGAGTAGGACAAAGCACACAAGGTTTTTCTTTGACACATATCTGTAACAGAAGTAATTGTGTAAGTGCTTGTTTGAATTTGAGGATTCTAACAATGCAGGGATAGGAAATCGACAGGAATAGGATAGGAATACACGTGCAAAACAGAGAATTTAAAAACACAGGATTTCTGCCAATCTGGGTGTTTGATTCACAAGAATTGGAAGATCACAGGATGCAAAGAAGCATGGTGAGATTAAGTCAAACCACAAGAAAATGTACGGTTATAATGCTATTATGCTACTATCTCTTAGTCTTGTGATTCATGAATAGGAATATGAAAAGGAGGACAAGTGGAAATTAGAATTCCTATAGTTTTTTCTTTCAAGGAGACACTAAAGGAACAAATCCTACAGTTTTCCTTTGCTCCATTCTTTTGCACCAAATTCATGAAAAGTAGTACCATAGGAAATTTCCAGTTCCTATGTTTTCATTCACTTTTCCTTTCAAGCACTGGCGATTCTAGTAGGCAAGCTTGAGCAAGGAAAATCCTACACTAAAAAAATATTTTTGTGCTACTTGTATTACTTTGGAACCAGGCCACTGCCCTACTAGCTCAACTCTCCAGGCCCATCGAAAAATGCACATCTCAAATGCGCAGAGATAAATAATGATGGCGTTCAAGAGAGTCCATCACGGATAGCTAAGTTGCCTGGTACCTCACTTCTTGTCATATAGTAGGATAAAATAATTGTATTTCACGTTACTACGTGTGCTTAGTGGACAATATATATAACATGTAGAGTAAAAAATAGATGCAACAAGTGTACAACCTCTTTGGCGAAGCCATGTCGATCTCACCATGATTGGGTTGGCCGGTGAGGATGCTCCGGCTAATCTGGCTGTCGGAGGATGGGAATAAGATCTTAGGCGTCTAGAGATGGAGCCCGAGGCACTGCTCCGCAGTGATGGAGGGTTTCGTCGTTGGAGCAGCTCCGGTGAGTTGTACGACGCCGAGGCTGAAGCAAGTACGACGCCGAGGATGAAATTCTAATAGCATCTCCAATAGATGACATAAAATACATAACCGCAAAGTGCTAGATGTAAAATACATCAGCCGCTTATCTCTGAACGTAACTGTCAAAACTGAATTTATCTATCGAAACTGAACTTAACTGTCGAAAATGAATTTTGCTGTCGAAACTGAATTTTACTGTCAAAACTGAACGCACTAGAGGTGAGGCTACACGTCAGTCGACTGATTTTTTCATCTCTGGTCAGTCGATTTTGTAGCCATTGGATACGAAATCAAGGGCCTGCAGTTCATCTTCAACCTCCACCCCCCTGAGCCGCCAGCCACCACCGGCCAAACAGCCGCCCCCCGCCGCTCGTGGCTTGCGGTGCGCTGCCCTGCTCGCCCCAAAAACACTCCCCACCGCCGGTCCACCGCCGCCCCGACGATCTCTCTAGGCCCCCCCATGCCGAGCTTTTTCTCCGGCGATCCGCTGGCCACCACCCCACCACCACCGGCGACCACCGCACCCACCCCAAACCCTAAGATAGATAGTGGAGTACCTCTCCGGTGAGCCCCCCTCCCCGCTGCGGCTGGTTCTTCCTTAACTCCGGCGAGCCCCCCACCCCCTGAAAATTGACTGACCCAAAAGTCGAGTCAGTCGACTGAAGTGTAGCTAAATCGGAGCAGCATTTCAAGCAAGAGCAAGAGCGAGAGCAGCAGCGCGAGCAAGAGCAATAGCAAGAGCAGACCAGGCAGGGGACCGAGAGCAAGATAGAGCAGTAGCGCATGCGAGAGCTAAAGCAGTAGCAGCTACTACTGATGTGGACATCCCCACCGAGGGAGCAACTCCATGGAGGAAGTGGCTGGCGCCGCCGCCGTGGATGGAGCCACTCCGTGTCGGCTCAGGACCGAGCGCCGACAGCACCATGA
The DNA here is from genome assembly GCF_002162155.2 of Triticum dicoccoides. NCBI lineage: Eukaryota > Viridiplantae > Streptophyta > Magnoliopsida > Poales > Poaceae > Triticum > Triticum dicoccoides. The sequence goes on along the minus strand of NC_041385.1, from coordinate 37,222,473 downwards.
GATCGAATCAACAAGAAAATGTGGCGATTAGTGTACAACCTCTTTGGTGGCGCCGATTAGGCCGCAACTTCATCCGAGGAAACGGTGATGATGCTGCTCTTCCGGTGGTGCAGACGAAGACGGCGGTGTGGGAATGGAGGTGGCGCGAAAGACAAGGGGAACGTCGGGGCAGCTCCTTGGAGGTGGAGGATGGGGTGGCTGAACCGGCGGGACGACGAGATCAACGACGGATCCTCATCCGGTATGGTGGATGAAGGACGTCGTGGTGTTGCTGTGGACGACATCGTCGGGGAAGAGGCTCTGGCTGGGTGGCGGATAGAGGAGGGTGTGGGGCTTTGCGGGTTTACGCGGCCTCGATGTACAAATGGGTGGGCGGATGAGATGGGAGTGGGGAATCATGGCTTAGGGGCGTGCTTGTCCGAAATGTGGGGTAAGTTACAAAAGTACCCCCACCGATTTGAGGCGATTCTTTCGGTTCAGGGGTACCACGGGCATTTTGCGTGTCGGGATTTCACAGGAGGTGGGAGTTTTCGTGCGCGTTGTAATTTTAGAATAGCAAGGCGTGGGTTGCGATGGAGGGAGTTTTGGAGCACAACGAGACAAAGATATATCTTAAATATTTTGGGGTAACATGGCGCGGGTTGAAGAGGCGGGAGATTCACAACACGATAGACAGAGACACTAGCTTGAAATTTCGGTATAACAAGGCGCGGCTTGAAATTTTAGGAGAACAAGCTTAACATGTACCTAAAAAAAGACAATTCACACCTCAAGACGCACAACACACATACAAACACCATTTAGACTTGTGCATTGTAAGACACAAAGTAAATGGGTACACGTGCATTGCACGCATGAGATTTGGCAACCAAATTATGAATAAATACCACATTATAGCATGTAAGCTTTGAGTCATATATGCATGATGTAGATGTTTGTTAAATTCTTATAGTTGATTTCATTCAAAATCATCTAGTTTTTCTAACAAAGCTAATCTATTTTAAGATTCATGGAATTGTGCATTGTAAGACATAAAGTAAAAACAAATAATGGCAAATCATGTAGAAAAACATTTGGGCAATTCTGATACGGAAGATTCTAGAACAAAGAAGAAGTGCTTGTGTTTTGAGGTTTGTGCATTATGCTTGAGTTCAACCATGGAGTCTTCTAGATTGTACATGTGGCGAAATCTGGTGGAATCTAGATGATATCCGACGGCCAGTAGAGCTCAAATTTGCCATTTCTGCACCATCGGATTCACCTTATTCAATGACCATCTTTAAAAGTCAAAGTTACCCGCACACAATATAAAAAATATAAAATATAATATATATATAGGGGTATAGATATAGATATGTGATGCGAAAGCCACCCATCATCTCCAATTAGAATAGTGTGTCCATGCAGGGATGCAATGTGGCCAAACGATCTCTGCCATCGGTATCTCAAATTAAAATCAGCCTGACCTTGTTCAGTGTGTATACATTACAACATGCACGTTTCCAAACCACACCGCACAGATCTCCGCTACATTCATGCATGCATGGGTTTCAAACATCATGATCTCTTATGCAAATATTTGAATTCAACTTTACATTGATTATGACCTCACCTAGTCTTTTACACCCACATAGCCGTCTTCTCTTTATAATGGTACCACTAACTTTCTCTCGTGCATGCATGCACACACACAACTAGTTGGCATTATGCAACGCACACATGTAATCTTTGTCTTCAGGTCGGTCTCCCATGAAGGCACACACAAACACACACACATCCCCCTCTCCATCATATCAGGCATTCTTTATCTGTCATGCATGCATGCGCAACGATCGATGTTCCTCTATGTGTGTGTGTGTATAGCTTGGTCTTTCATAGTTTTCCACACAAACCGATCAATCTATATATCTAGTGAGGTCTCATCCTCTTTCCCACGTCCACATCGATCAATCTATACCTCTCTATATAGGATTACGTGGTTGTTTGGTTTGAGACTAAGTTTGCCAAATCTTTCCACACCTAAGGTTAGGAAAATTTGACCAACTTAGGTGGGTGTTTGGTTCAAGCCACATCTTAGGCAAGCCACACTATGGTCCCACATCACATACACACAACAAGTGTGGCAATATTCCCTTAGGCCTGCCAACTTGTGGCTCTCATTTTGAAGAACTAACCTTACGCAAGTTTGGCAACATTGTATGGCAAAGTGTGGCACTCCTAGGTCTAGAACCAAACAACCCCTACTTATATAGCTAATACACCCACATTAATTATATATCCAACATGCCCCTCTCATCATCCATGCCTTCCACTTCATCTCTCAGACATGCGCACAATGGCAAAGACAGGGGGCAGCAAGGGCCCTGCCCCCCTGCCAAACATCACTATATATCGAGGCTAATATGAATGTGATCATTAGAAAATTGCTGGTAAAAATGGTTTAAGTTCATGAATTGGCCCTCCTCGTAAAGGATTAGCAATGCTTGGCCCCCTAGCTCATTTATTTTTCATGGCTCCGCCGCTGCGCGCAACAGCGTACGTTCTCGCCCCCTCTCTCTAAATATCGATCTCGCACTTGTGCACTCCTTCATAGTCTCCCTCCACTCGGCCACTCGCACCATCTTCTAGCCCCCCACCGGATTTTTCCACATGTACAATCTAGCAGACTCCATGGTTGAACTTAAGCATAATGCACAAACCTCAAAACAACAGTGGTTCTCCTTTGTTGTAGAATCTTCCGTATCATGACTGCCCAAACTTTTTTGTAGTTGAATTACCATTATTTGTTTTTTTACTTTATGCTTTACAATGCACAATTCCATGAATCATAAAATAGATTAAGGGATTCTTTGATGCAAAGGATTCTCGAAGGAATTTTGGAGGATTCTAATCCTTTGGAATTTTTCCTATCTTGGTTGTTTGATTCATAGGATTGTAAACCATAGGAATTTTTCCATATGATTCATTCGCACTAGATTTCATAGGAAACATCCCATCCACTCAAACCTCTTTGAAAGAATTCTATGTTTTTTCTATGCACAATCAAACACTCGTACAATCCTGTAGGATTCAAGATGACATTCCACTGTAATCCCATGTTTTTCCTATTCCCGCGTTTTGGAAATCCTACAAATCCAAGAAGTCCTAGATTGTTTATAAAAAATAATTGATTTTGAATGAGATGAACTATAAGAATTAAACGAAGGTCTAGACCACGCATATATGACTTAGAGCTTACATGCTATAGTGTGGTATTTATTCATAATTTGGTTGCAAAATCTGATGCGTGCAATGCACGTGTACCTTACTAGTACTTCAACTATGTGCAAAACACGTAAATTAGAATTCCAATGGCACGCTACACAGTGTCTCTCTTACAGTTCATGAAGGCATGTGGCACATGTGGAGGCGTTGTCTCAACCTACTTGTGTGGATTGATCACAGTGACGTGTTGCTGGTTCCAGTAGAATGTACTCGTCCTCCCTAAGCCATACTGGCGGTACATGCATGAAGCGAAGATGTGCACGCACGCCACGCACGCACTCATTCCCTTGCACGCACACGTGGGTACAAGGGCGACCACAATTTTGTACCAAGATCCACCCCATGTGATAATTTGACGCGTGTAAAGTCGTTCACTTCATTGATGGTCAATTAATACAGCACATGCAAACTGAGTGGACGTGAGGGCGGAAGAAAGACATTACTACTCCAATGCGCGCATGCGAGTAGTTAAATCATGGGTTGCTAGTAGTACTTCCATTGGTCACCTTCGTATTTTGTGCCAATTTTTGACACTAACATAATATTTACCCATTTGAGCAGTGTAGTCTACTTGAAATTTAGGTTCCACTAAACTCATCAGGAGCTGTTTCGTGCCTCAAAACCAAAACCATCAATTAATATTTACCTTGTTCCCATCACATTTGAAAGTACTAGTGCTACAATTAAGTGCAAGCCTGCTCACAACTACTAGTACATACCAAACCTGAACGTGTTCCCACTATGCAGGTATTAGTACTAGTGCTAGTACTTCGGTTATAAAAATGGGAACTACCTAACCGAAAATTACTCTACCTTTCCTCCTCATAAGTACTTCTTCTTCGTCCGTCCTTGCCATGGCCGGTGAGCAGAGCTCTAGGTCAAGAACTACTTGTAACAAGGGAGAGGCAACCAAGGCTGCAAAAAAAAGAGGGCTCGCCGCCACGCATAGGCCTCGAAAGATCTCTCACGGGCAGGCGATGGCTCCCAGGAGCGCCCTAGACGCGGAGGCAAACATGCCGAGCCGGCGGCGCTGGAGTCGTTATACCTAGACGGCATGCCCGATCAGCTCAATAAGCACCTCAATAAGCAGAAAGAGTTCATCCATGGCTTGGTGGAGTTGCTGAAGGAGAGCCTCGACGACATGCCCGCTGAGCTCAATAAGCAAGTGGAGTTGACCGCCGGCTTGGTGATGCTGCTGAAGAAGAGCATTGCCTCGAAGAAGAAGGCGACCAGTGAAATCCTGCAACTTGAGGAGGACAAGGCGAAGCTCTTCCACGAGCTCGACCTGTTGAGTGAGAATAACGCCAGCTGGAAGAAGCTGCATGAGAATAGTAGTTCCTCGATGAAGATGTTGCAGGCCCTCATCATGGAACAGAAGGAGGAGTTGGCGAAGCTCCGCATCGAGCACCTGGCTGCTGTCAAGGTACGTAATGCGGCCGTGAAACAGATGATGAAGGCTCGCGTCGAGAAATCCTGCGTCATGGCAGAACAAAGAAGATGGCGGAGGAGACGGGCAAGGAGATGGAGGTTATGGAGGCGATGAAGAAGCAGTTACGACTCCCCGGCGAATTAGATCATTTGGGATGATAATCTTCCTTCTACTTTTGCTCCTGTGTTTCATCTTTTGCTTCGGGTGTTTCACCGCACCTGTCACGTTCTCTGCAAGGCATGAATAGAACAATGCTAACAATGAGATGACTAGCAAATTAGATAATTTTTATTGCCATATGGCACTGGGCTGCCGTGTTTCGTGCTCCTTCGTCGTAGTACTACTCCATTGGAAAACTTGAGTATACCGCATGGTTCTTTGCTCCTCCTTGGGTCATCGGCACATTTATACAAGCAGTCAAATCACAAGGCCCCGTCTTCCAGCTGTAATGAGCCGTCAAATCACAAAGGCCCTCGCCTCTTGTGAAACCTACCAAACTAGACTGCCCCGCCCTCTAGCCTTTTAAAAAATGTATACTTTTGTACTGTAGTAGCATCGATGGGTTGCGCCATGGAGCAAAACTTGACATTAAAAAATGGTGGTACATATAGAGAGCGCTCGTCGCCAAATTATGCATATAGTACTATTATAACATGGAAAAAGAGATTTGAGTCACAATAATGGTGTCCAGCACAACCCACCCCTCAAATAAAACTAAGCACCCTGGAACTCTTTGACAAAACTAAGCACGCTGAAATTCTTTGACAACTAAACTGCTGGCTATATGATGTTGGCCATATATATTGGGGATATTTAAATTAGTGCCCCTGGTTCCTTAGTTGTGCTCACTTTTCCCCACGCTCCCTTTTCCCCTCTTCCTTAGCTGAAACTCTCACAAATGCTCATAACGGGCGTTTGCCGTCTTGACCGTCCATTGACCGTTAATTGCTGACGAGTGGGGTCGAGTCTTCGTATGACCGTTGCTTGCTGACGGGTGGGACCGCAAGGAGACACGTATTGGGCAGCTTGCCTGAATCTGAAACAGACCTAGACAGGCCGCACCACATCGCGCCGCCCCGCCTCCTCCGCCGGCGTCGTGCTCCGTCCACCACAGTTGTTTCCTCCGCCCTATGCCCGTATTCCGTTTGTCGGCGACGCCGCGTCTCCGCTAGATATAGCCCACCTCCCCATCTGGGATTACATAGCGATGTTGAGTGAGGACGCCCGGAATGCAGTCTACCGTGGAGAGGATTGGGTCGAATCTGCGGCAGATAATTCATGGATTAAACCTGAGTAAGCATCGTTTCCTCTTGAATTGACGTTCTAGGTCGTATTGTAGGCCGTATTTGACTTCTGTTTGCTTGAATCGTTCAAATTTGTGCTTGATTTTACCCGGCTAACTGAAGCCTTTGTTTCAACAAAATAGGATTGATTCCGCGCTGGCTTTCCGGCAGGCAATTAGAATGGAAACTAGTGTGCTGCGTGGTACTAAACCGCATTCGATTTCATCATTTTTCTATCCCTAAGTGGTAGAAACCAGCATATCTTTCAAAGATTTGCGAGCTGAGCTCTAAACACCTATCCCTGGAGTGATGCCAATGTTGTTGAACTAAATTACTTCAGCAGTGACGAGAAAATATTTCTCCCACTAACTTGCGACGATCATATGTCGTTGCTTTTTGCTGGGATTGCTAGCTGTCGATTCGGTAAACTCCAAATCGATGTGCTTCAGCCACGCGCAGAAAGGGCGAAGGGGAAGGGAGTTCAGACATCATCTGTCTGTGCTAATAGCCAGCACCCTGGCACTCCTTGTAGGTCGACACCAAGTAAAGCAAGTGGTTCATGGAGCCACAACATGCCTACTGCCAATTCTGGTTCCGATTCAGCTGCTGCTTCTCGTGTACCTTCTGCAGTTGGTGTAGAAGAAGATGCAGAACCTGAAGAGGCAGTTCCTACAAATGAAGATGAAGACAAGATGATGTTTCCTGAACTGGTCGATGTAGCCAGTCAGCAAGCAGTGGATGATGAATATATGGAGGAGCCCATCAGCCATGCTAGGTTTGATGACACTGACGATGAAGAGAAGGTGGAGAACATGGACAACTTAATCGAGGATGAATACGATGGTGATGACATGCCAACAATTGAGTGGAACAGGGAAAAACCCGAGGTTAGTGTAGGTACCACTTTCCAATCAATGGTGGACTATCGGAATGCAGTGACAACATGGTGCATTATATCTGAAAACACCTATCAGATTAAAAGGAGTGAGCCAACAAGGTTTATAGTTTTTGGTCCATATCCTAGGTGTAGGTGGAAGTTGCATGCATCTCATATGAGAAAGTGCAAATATATTCAAGTAATCCAAGTTCAGTTAGTAATTTAGTTTCAAATCATTGAGTAAGGTTTCTTAACTGTTTTTTACCCTTTTATTTTGTTTCAGATAAAGAAAAACCCACACAAGCACACCTGTCCACCTGGAGGGGGAGGGGGGAAGGCCAAAACCAAGCTAGCAAAAACTAGGTGGGTGGCAGATGCTATATTGGATTGGCTGAGAGAAGAACCTGGACTTGGTCCAACAACACTCCATGGGAAGCTTTTTGAGAAGTACAAGATAGAAATTCCTTACATGAGAATTTTTAATGCTAGGGAAAAGGCTCTTGACAGAATTAATGGTCAATGGAATGACAATTTTCAGCTGATTTACACTTTCAAAGCTGAAGTGGAGATGGCAAGTCCAGGGAGTGTTGTAGAGATTGACAAGCATACAGTTCCATTCAAAATAAAAGGAAAGTCATTTGAGGAAGAGGAGGGGGTAATTTTTTCCAATTGTGCCTTTAAAGATTACTGAACCCATAGATGACCATCAAATGGTCGTCAAGTGCTCGGCGAGTGGAACTACTCCATCAACACCTCCACGGCGAAAACCCCAAGTAAAGATCAAAAGGAACAAGAGTCTGAAAGAAAAGAGCATATCAACTAGGGAAACTAGGAGCAAGACGGTGAAGCCAGCTGCAAACACAAGGAGCAAGTCGAAAATTTGAACTAAGTTGTTGGGAAATGTTTGTGTTGTCAATTTGAGGGCGAGTCGATCGCTTAAAACTTGGTAGATTCGTATTAAGATGTTGGCATCTTCAAACTTGGTAGATTTGAGCTACTGTGAAAACTTATCAGTTGTAATAATGTTGCTTCTACTTTGGTTTCTTATTTGAGTCAGAATTCAAATTTCCATCAAAATTTGAATTTAATTCAATATTTGAATTTGGGCCGAAATTTGGATTCGAGCCAAAGTTGAAGTTGAACATTGGAGGTTCATTGCTCGGTGCGGTGTACTTGATCGAGCATTTGAAGTCCAATATTCGTAGGTGAATAGTCTGAATGAGAAATGTGCTAGAAACGAGCTTGAAAGCTAGGGTGAACAACCATATTTGAAATCAAGTTTTTTTTGACCTTGTCTAAATGACCTCGAAAGCTAGGCATATATATTTTTGAACTTACCCTAGGGTGAACAACCCTAGGGTGAACACTTGTTCCATATATATAGGGTAAAAACGAAGTCTCACCATTTATTGATTAATATTCATATTACTACATTTTTTTTGAAAAAATATGCTTTTAATTCAAAACCATCAAATAATACGTTTTAGATATGAAAACGAAAAGGTAAGTTCGGATCCTTCTTATTCACTCTAAAATGAAGCTATGGAGATTTTTCTGATTTTTTTGAATTATTTTGATTTTTTTCAAACCCTAAACCCTCTCTCCCTATTCTACAAACTCTGAACATGTTCGTAGGTGATAGTTCATTTGTGTGAAGCCTTTTTTCATGAAAATGACCTACACCAAGTTTATATTTTTTTTCTCATAACCTTGTGACATATGACGTCTATGTGCGCAAGAATTACATCATTTTGATTTTTTCTGATTTTTTAAAAAACATTTGAACTTCATTTCGACAGATCACTTCAAAAAATGATTTTTCAAAAAAAACGCACGTATACCGAGTTTATATTTTTTTATGGTAACTAGGTCTCATAAACCGACGAACTACGTTTTTTTATATTTTTGTGATTTTTTCTAATATAGTTATGGGCATTTGAAATCTGGTGAAGCCCTAATAACCCCGTTGACTGGCTCATAACCCCGTAGAAATGCTCCAAACCCTAGCGTCGAACGTCCGCCATTGGATCCTACCAAGCGCCAAACACCACCCGTCAGATGTGGGGGTAGGCATGCGCGATCCGCGTGATGCATCCTGATTGGCTACTGCACTCCATTTTACAATCTGCCCCACTTTACATATGAAATTGTATTTTTCGCACATGACCACCACATGTCAGTGTTATGAGTTGGTTCAAATATTCAAACTGCAAAAAACAATGTGGAAAATCATCAATATAGCTTCCCCTTCTCCTCTTCTCCATCTGACAGACAAAGGCATCGAGCAGATCTCGAGCAGTTCCTGTATTTTTTCCCCATCTTCTCGTTCTTCTTCCTCTCGAGCAATTCCTCTGTTTCGTCCTCTCCGGCGATATGTCGACCTCCTCGTCAGCCCCCCATTCCACATGGCCGGTGTATGGTCCAGTGCTGATGACTCGATGCACTGACTGCCCACGGACCGTGCCATTGAAGCAGTTGACTTCAAAGGAGGAGAAGAATGGGAACTTTGGGCGCGAGTTCATCAAATGCGAGAGCAAGCCGGAGGGACAGGTTAGATCTGAGTTTTCCTCGCATCCTTTATCTCTAATGTATCAAAAAAATTTGTTAGATTTGGGATTTAGGTTATGTTATTTCGTTTTCAGATCATGAAGAAATGCCACCATTTCGAGTGGATGGATGATTACATCCAGAGGCTTCAAGGGTTGGGCTTGCTGGATTCGAGGGGGAATGCAATCCGCGAGTTCAATCTGCCCCATGATAGTGCCGCTCCGGTAGCAGCAGCACGTCTGGAGTACCCTACGATGGTAGATGTCGAACTGAAGATGGAATTGAAGAAGATGAACAAGAACTTCAAGCAGCTGATTGAGTTGAAGAAGCAATCCACTCTAATTGCTTTAGTAATACTTGCTCTAGGAATTTTTTACTTGATGGACATCTCTCGTTAGAGATGTTTGTCTAATGTTGTTGCCATTTAGGAATCCAAGTGTGTTTATCTCAAATGCACCTCTGTTTAGTGCAACTGTCGATCTCTGAATGTATGCACTTTACTGTTATGTTTCGACACTTTTAGTTTCGGTAGAAGATAACTACCAGTTCAGTGATAGGATTATTTTGTTAGCTAATAACGTCGAGTGTTGGATCATACCCTAGCTTGTCAGATGACAGTAAGCAGTACTTGAGCAGCACAAGGGATACACATCAAGTTCATCTCTTCTCTCTCGCACTTGCCAAACTTTTGTCCTCGAGTTCGTCAGTTCTGCTAGAAAAAAAACCCTACTTCGCGGGCCCAAAGAGAATCAAGCTGCAATAGGCCCACAAAGGATGAATGAGGCCGAGAAACAAGTGATGTTTCTTTTTTGTTTAGGAATGATTTCTTTGTTCTTTTTTGTTTCTGATTGATTTTTTCATTAATTTGATTGCCCAATCTCTTCTATTTCATTGAGGAATTTTTTTGGCTTTCCTTTATGGGTTCCTTCATTTTTTTGATTTGATTTCTCTTCACTGTATGTGCTTTTGTTTTGCTTGCTCACAACCTGGCTTAGTTTGGCGGTGAAGTAATTTTAGAATCAAAGTATTTGCAAACCGCAGTATTATTATGCCTAGCGAACCAACACTTCAGTATTGAAAAAAGAGGTCCAACCCTCTTTTTTATATACTTCAAAAATAGTGTAGTTTTCTACATATTAAAGTATATAAAACTACACTTTTGACTAAAGCCAAACATCTCAAAGTAGTTGATACTTCAATATTTCTGGAAACAAAAGTATTCTTGGAATATCTAAAAAATACAGAGCTCCCAAACGAAAGTCGTGTACAATATGTTATTATTTTTAGAAGGCATCTATAAACACATCATTTTTAGTTAGTTTGGTTAATTTTGCCCACATCAATTAGCCGTGTCTAAACTTGGGACAAACAAAATACAAACATAACAAACCATTAATATATCACACATAACTTAACTTAGATAGGGTTGCTAGGGCAACACAAGTTCTTACATATAACACGATACCGATAGATAATTAACATTACATAGATGGGATAGGGTAGCTAGCTCGGGTAACACACACACAAAACTCACACTACATAGTAGATAGGGTAGCTAGGGTAACACCGCCATGTCTTCACCGTCGTCTTCATCTTAACCGCCGGCTTCACCGTCTTCTTTGCCGCCGGCTTTAGTACTGCTCCTCTTCAAGGTCATTCTCGCCGAGGTAGTACAGGAGGCTGTGCATGCGGTTGCGAGTGGGGAAGACGCTCTCAAAGTCGGTGAAGATGTTATAGGTGGTGAATGTGATGAACTCGCACCCACACAAATACACCTTGCCGAGCAGGTAGTAGGCATTGAACCTGTTGGTGAAGTGGAAGACGAGCCCTACCACCGGAGCGTTGGTGGGGGGACGCTGCTCCAGGAGGTTGAACATGGGCGGCGAGCCCGCCGGGAGGTGGTGGAAGCCCGCATGGAGGAACCCCCGTGCAAGCTCAGTGCTACCCCTCCAGCGTGAGAATGCCCACACGCGGAGCAATGCCTCCACGACGACATTGGCGGGGTACCGCCGTTCTGCCATGGTGGGCGACTCTTGGAATGTTGGCCCATTGTACTGCATCTTGCCCACTTTGCTGAGTGTTTGCTTTGGCTTTTGGGGGAAGAAGGGAAGGAGGAGGCGCAGATGGATCTGTAGAAGAAGAGGCAATGAAGGGCGGTTTAAATAGCCGGGGGAGACAAAGAGGGTACACGCCGAAACGGCGTCGATCGTGACTCAGTGTGTACGTGAATCGATGCGATCGTGAATTGATGCGAGTGTGCGTGAACCAATGTGTGAACGTGAATCGATGCGAGCATGCTCAGCATTGGCGGCTGCCTGCCTCCCCCTTCTGCGTGCTCTGCATTGGTGGCTGCCTGCCTCCCACAACTGAACCGATGCCTCAACATATGAACGCGAGCGTGCAGCCTTCCCCTTTTGCCTACGACGCGTGAAACGACGCTGCAGAGCGACTGTGCAACACAACGTGTGCATGCGGCGTCCATGTCGTGTCGGCGTGCGGCACGGATCGATGCATGCGTGTCGGCGTGCATGCATGCAATTAGGCCTAGGTCACTAGATGCGTGTGTGGCGGCATTCACATGAATAGCAGGCCACATAGATGCCAAAGCCGGGCATGCATAGCAGGTTGCATCCATCGATAGCAGGCTTTTTTAATTGGGCTCCCTTTTTAATTTATTACCAACAAAATAACGGTCCCGTCCTATGAACACAAACATGGCCCAACCAGCGATGCCACAGCCACAGTCAATAGAGTCCAACGTGGCCCCACAAGTCAGTTAACGGCCAAGACAGCAAACGTCTGCTATGAACATTTGTGAGAGTTTCAGCTAAGAGAGTGGGAAAAGTGAGCAAAACTTTGGAGCGTGGAGAAAACTGAGCACAACTAAGGAATTGGGGGCACAGATGGAATAATCCCTATATATTGTATGTATATAATGTGAAGAAATGAGTGTTAGTACTATACCAACTAAAAGATGAAATGTAAGAAATACTAGTACGTACGTACTAAAGAGTTAAAGTAACAAGAAGAAACATAATATAGTTCTGCTGGGGGCTCAACACAACACACCCCTCAAATTAAGCTAAGCACACATGAAATTAAACTATGCAACTAATCCGGTAGACACTGCATTAGAACCACCATGAGCAACGACACGACCACCTTACTCGGAGTCCTCGTCCACGTCCTCGACTTCGTCCTTGTCCCTCTTCCTCTTGGCCGATACTTCTTTGCTTGAACCGCACACTTGGCTCTTTCTCTTCATCCAACCCTTGTAGATGTTGAAACAAAGGTAGCCATCCATTGCATCATAGTGGATGTGGTCTATATCTAGTACATTCCACTACCATACATGATGATGAAACGTGTACGGAGGTTTCTCCAGTTTACCGTACGAAGGATGAACCATGGCTCCTGCCAGGGTCAGCATTGAAGGCTGACCACTTGAGGGCACCAACCGATTCTTCTGGAGGTCAAAGGAGTTGCCTACAATGAGCCTATCCGACCCAGGACTCTTTCGTCATTCGTAAAGTCTATAGTAACAAATTTGACTAGGCCTCTCTTGAGGAAGTTCTTAAATCCTGGCATTCAACGTCGGCATGGCATATGTGGTAGACCAAGAATAAGTCATGCATGCCAACCTGGATCACGGCAGGCTTCTTATTCTCTTCCTCCTTTAGAGCCCTCCCTCGTCCCAGGACTGTGGTGTACTCAACATCTAGCCCAGCGACCCACTCATCATTTGAGTTTTTGAACATGCGTCTGAAGTGAGCAAGGCATCCTTTCACCTTCGCGGAAGAACGGGTGTAGATGATGTCGAAGTCACCGCCGGTGATGGTTCTAACCTTGTACTCACCGCCGATCAGGGAGATTTGGGAAACCATGGATTTGGGAGGAGGGTTAGGATTAGTGGAACTGCCGTAATGTGAAAGGACAGGACGACTAGGAACGAACTGCCGTAATGTTAAAGGACGTCTGGGGACGACTAGGAGCGAACTGCCAGCGGTTTTTTGATTGTAAAAATGCTGAGTGGGGAGTGCGAACGGCAGGATAGTGGCTTTCCAATCTCCCTTGATATGGGCTTCCAAGAGCCCTTGGATCTGAGATTGAACGGTTGCATGACGTAATTCTAGATCTATGGGTGAATATCCTATCCTGGAGGGTTATTCTGCAAATTTTCAGCAATTTAGCATACGACCGTTCGATCTCAGATCCAAGGGCTGGCAGCATCCCATATCATGGTCGCGCCTACCACGACCGTCACCTCGCTCGCGCGGTCGTGCCCTATGAGATTTAACACGGTGCGTTAGACTATCTGATGTTGGCATGTCATACATAGTCATCACTTAGTCAATCATACTACAACAAGGTTAGCTATAAGGTTGGCTATAAGTGTATTTTTTACTTCTCTCTATCTATTTCTTCGTAGTATTTATTGCATTTGCGAAGGAGTGACTTCTTCCAATGAAATGGTGCTTAGATGATGTGCTAAGGGCATTAAATGGCTTACCATTGAAGTTCCCAATGCATAGGTGCTTAGTTTTTTGTTGCTAAGTTTGCTTCATTTAATTAGCTATAGACTCAAAATTGTCTTTTCACCTAGGTACACATGCTTAGAGCCATTTCTTCCTCGGGTCACCAAACTAGTCTCTCTCTTCTTAGTTAACTTGCCACATCAGACTTTATGCCTATGTGGCAAGCTGAGCACCTGTAGGAGCAAGTAAGTACAATAGTGCGCTATAAGCCCGCTTTACATGGCATTTTTGCATATGTGGAGGAAAGAGGCAAGGAAAAAGTGGAGAACTGGGCTCTCATGTAAGAGACAGCCTCTACATGGTGGAGCATTGGGATAGGCACCTGTATGGAGGTGGTGAGGAATCGGGAGACTCATGCCGGTCGTAGCGCCGCAGTTAAAATGATAATGGCAAGTCAAATCACGGGGCCCCACCTGTCAGCAGTAACTCATTGTCAAATCACACAACCCTACGTTTGCAGTAGCCTACTCCCTCATCTTCTCGCGTCTTTGTCGAACCGAGTAGGCAGAACTGCCCCGCCTACCGCGCAGGAAAAAGCCCCGCCCTCGACTTTTAAATAGTACATTATACTAATTTTTTATCCATGGATTGCGCCATGGAGCAAAGCCTCAAGAAAACAGCGGCACACATGTACGGAGTATACAGCACGCCCGTCGCGTTCGCGTCGCAACCCAGATGGTCGGTCGGTCTGGCATGCTACTCTCCGAATGGAACGCGCGTCATATTGCGTTTGCACACACATGTGGGTCCGTAGTTGAGAACCGACCATAGGCACACTCCCCGGCCCCGCAAGTCAGGTGACTTAATAGAAGAGAGATACGAGCGATAGTACTAGAGAAGTGTTGTACTACGTTGGTGCCTGGACGATCCCTGCAAGACATGGAAGATCAGTTCATCCATGCATGTGACTAGACTCCAGCAGACACGCCTGGATTGGCTATCGTCTAAATATCGTGCAGGCTATGTTGTACATGGCTGTAGTTCTGGTGAGAAATCTAAAAAAATATTTCTTGTCATCTCGCAAAATTAGGTGTCATCTGCTTCGGATCACTACGAGGGTTAAGCAGCGAGAACTGAGTTGGTCTAGTCATTGGGGGCACATGCACGAAGACTCCTCGGCTATCATCTAGGTCAAGCTGGCTATGTTAGTTAGGACATCTATCGACGGACCCCTTTTCTACGAGTTATCTTTAATTTGAGCTTTGATCCTCGTCTAGTTTGTCCGTCGGGATTCATGTTGTCTCCTTTGGGCAGTGAGGTTATGATTTCTTGTCATGTGGCATTTTTTCGTGTTATATGTTATAATCCGGTGCTTCAGATCAAAGTGACGACAACTACGCCTCCGGGGCATGTGCATGAAGACTTGTCGACAGCCATTGACGAGGTCAAGCCAGCTTCGGTTGACAAAAGAAAACTAGTACTCCACTATATAGGCAGGAGCCTCCGCGCTTGCTTGCTAGTATTTCTCTCTTCACAGTATCTCATCCTCTCCAAATCTAAACACAACAGCGGAGGCGACACACTCTCTCTCTACTCACCGCTGGTCACAAATCCAGCCGGATCCTCTTTGTCGGGGAAGGTGAGAAGGTGCAACATTCACGCGGTCATCCTCGGCGATGGCTCTTACCCACTGCCGGCGCGTCTCGATCAGCATGCCTTTCCGTTCTCTCCCAAGCACTGCTAGCGAGGGAGGGCCTCTGACCCCTTGTTCCTCGCTGCTGTAGTGTGGGTAGATCCAGCCTCCCGCCGCCCACCTAGCGACATCCCGGCGACCCTCAGGTATAACTTCCTTTGAAACCAGCCTTGCTCTACTTCCCAAGCTCCTGACGTCGCTGCATTTGTATCTTTTACTATTTCTCAGGCCTGAAAGTGCTAGTTATCGACTAG
>NC_041385.1:37154135-37206322 GCF_002162155.2 Triticum dicoccoides | reverse complement strand
TGAATAGGCGATTTTTCTCAAAGTCTTCAAAACGTGGAAGTTTCGAAGACAAGCAATAGAAATGACCTAATTGATATGCAGCGGAAGATAAACTACAAGAAGCAAGCCATAGTCAAGTATGCAATAATGTGAACGTACAAAGACTAATAGCAGCTAGGTAGTAAGGATCAGGATGGAAGATAGTATGAAGCCAATCAACGATAGTAGTCAAGCAATGAAGTTAAACAGATAAGATAAATAGGCAATGACTTCACGAAGACAAACTCAAAGTAAAGAGAGTGAAGAGATAGAACCAGTCACTTGTTAAAGACACAAGATTTGGTGGACCAGCTCCAGTTGCTGTGACAACTGTACGTCTGGTTAGGGAGGCTGAGATTCAACTCAGAAGACCGCGTCTTCACCTTATTCCCCTTGAGCTAAGGACACACAGTTCTCGCCCAATCACTCTGGTAAGTCTTCAAGGTAGACTTCCGAACGTTCACAGACTTCGTTCACCGGCAATCCACAACGACTCTTGGATGCTCAGAACGCGATGCCTAACCAGCTGGAGGATAGACAGTCCTCAAGTGTAATAAGTCTTCAAGTCACACAGACAGAAAGACTTTGGTGATGCCTAACACTCTTTGGCTCTGGGTGTTTGGGCTTTGTCCTCACAAGTATTTCTCTCTCAAAGGATTCGAGGTGGGTTGCTCTCAAAACGACAAAAGCCGTAAACTAACTCTGAGCAGCCACCAATTTATGGTGTAGGGGGTGGGCTATTTATAGACAGAAGGCAACCCGACCTGATATGTCTGAAATGACCCTGGGTCACTAAGGAACTGACACGTGTTGCAACGGTCAGATTTCAAACACACACGACAACTTTACTTGGGATATAAGCAAGGCTGACTCATCCAGCTCTGGATAGATTTGCTCTCATTGTCTTCGCTCGAAGATATAGGATTTGGGTTGAGCATCACTTCAGTCACTCTGACTTTGTTCACTTGGACCCCACTTAACAGTACGGTGGTTCCTATGACTTAACACAGAAGAAAAGGAAACAACGAGACAACTCAGTCTTCGCGCTCCATAGTCTTCACTTAATGTCTTCTCATGTCATAGTATTCAATGTGAATATCTTCACACACCACCATTGTCTTCAATTTCTTCATACATTTTTAGGGGTCATCTCCGGTAGGTAAATCGAATCAATGAGGGACACTACCTGCGTTATCCTGCAATTCTCACAAACGCATTAGTCCCTCAACCAACTTTGTCGTCAATACTCCAAAACCAACTAGGGGTGGCACTAGATGCACTTACAATCTCCCCCTTTTTGGTGATTGATGACAAATTGGTTGAAGTTTTCAATGGGAAAGAAGTATGTGAAATTGTAAAGGATAGGGTATTGTCTTCATAAGTGGCAAGGGCTCCCCCTGAAGATGTGCATATAAATAATTTTCTTTTGGAATGCAAATGCACATGGCAGGTTGTACTTGTGGAGATCCTCTTCAACTTATGAAGATAATTCATCATGCACGAAATGATATAACTAAGAGAATGACATGCATAATGAAAAATGGACATCTACATAATGATCTAGGTGCGGAAGTTATCATCGCACGTGGAAACGCAAATAAGTAGCAGACGACCATCAAGTCTAAGTGTTACAACTCAAAGAACGAAGTGTATCAAAAGCAAGAGTTGTAAGCACTAGGCAAAAATATAAAGCAACCGCCCTTATGAACCCGCTTGAAGACTATCAACTCATATGCTTCTCCCCCTTTTGTCAGTAATGACCAAAAAGGTTTGAAGACATAGAGCATCGACTCGTCCTCATGAGGAGTAGGTGAGGCAGTAGGGTTGTCGTTGTTGTTTGGCGGTGCAGACAAACTTGGTGCAGTGTTGATGCGTGCAGAAGTAGGGGCGGTGAAGTTGCATCGTCTTCATCATCGATCACATTGGCATTTACAGTTGCCATGGAGGAAGAATAGTCAGAGTCCTTCAAGAGATGGAGTTCTACGTAGGACAACATTCCGTGGAGGAGTGGAGTCAAACTTGAATCTCTGAGTGAAGCCATCGTCTTGAAGATCTGCTTCAGCACTGAGCAGGGTCAAACTCTTCCATGATCGCCGACAAGTTTCGTGAGTGACAAATGCATTCTTGGTGGCAAGGTTTCGAATGCGGTTTACATCCACCAAGAGGCTTTGCATCTGATGCTTGAGCCAAAAATGATGCTTATCTTGTTTCTGATGCTGGGCCACAAGAAGTTCTCAGTCATTTAGGACCCGAGAGCGCTTCCGAGGCCTTTGAGCAATTGTGCTCTCAGTAGCTTCAGTTGGCGCATGATGAGGTAGACGAGTGTTTCCAGCCATTGGATAGACACGAGTTACTGCTTGGACTCCCTCAATAGGCGGAGTGAAGCTGTGGTGTTCTGCATTTTGAAGACTAAGAGGCTTCTTGGTAGGTTCAGGGTATATAGCTTCAACTGACATATCAACCTCTGGTAGAAAGATCACATTATTGTGAGCAGAGGGTTGATAGTTGAGAGCAGAGTGTAGCTTGATGAGGCGCATGACCCATGGAGCATAGAACTTTAGGCCAAACAGGTCAGATCCAGACGCAGCCAGTTGCCAAAGGAAGAAATCTTGTGCATTGAAGCTGATGCCATTGAGGATGTAAAAGACCAATGTCTTCATGGCTCCTTCAAGTTTTGCAGCTGATGAATGTCCTTTGAGCGGCCATAGAGTCCGCCAGATGATGGGATATATGGTGCGCGGCAGATACTCAAGGTCATCAACAAAGAACTCCTTTGGATATTCAGCATCATGTGGCAAAGGCTTCATCATGCTCAACATTTGGCTGATGTTTGGTTCTGGCTTATGAAAGATGCTCTCCAGTGCATTGCGGTGGTATTGACAACCAGGTTCATATAGCTCTCCGGGAGTGGATAGGCCTGTAAGCTCAATGATGTCAAGAGCTTTGGCTTCATGATGAACATTTCCTGTCATCCACTCGAGAACCCATGTCTTTGTATCTCTGTTATATCCGCGAATGTGGACGTTAGCATAGAATTGAAGCAAAAGTTCTTCATTCCAATGTTCTTTGTCTGTCACAAAGCTGAGCAGACCAGCATCACGAAAGCAGTCAAGTGCTTCTTCTAAGCATGGCAGTCCAGCAATGGCATCAGTGTCGAGGCGTATATGAGGGAAAATGCGCCCTTGATCATACAGAACACAGGAGTAATAGCTTCGTTGCTGATGACTCCAGAAACAATCTGATGATATTCTTGGCCTTGTGTAGGGGTTCTTTGAGCTCTCAAAGAATGTGTTGTGGCTTTTGAAGCCATTTGCATCGAAGGACCCGACATATGTGGCAATACCTGGAAACCTTGGCAGTCTTGGCTTTGGCTTCTGGACCTGAGGCCTATGCTCAATGTGATAGTCAAACTGAGGACCAGAGACATTAGGAGGAGGGACTAGAACGGGCCATCTTACTGTGATTAGCTCGCCATGGTTGTATGCTTGCTTAATTGTATAGGGCCTTGGTGGTAGAACAGGAGCAATGGCAGCAACAGTGGCTTCGGGCTGCACAACAGAAGCTTCAGGAGCATTTTCAGCATTGACTTTTGGCACGGTGCTTGGGACAGGCTCCACATTAGCTTCAGCCATGACTATGTCATTGGCTTCATTGGTGTTGGTGGTGGCAGCCTCAAGGTTTTCAACCTCCACTTGATGAGCTGGAGGGTCAGGCACAGACACATTCACTTCATGAACAGCTTCTTTAGGAATGGGGGGAGTAGGGACACATTCTTCTTGATGTTCGTCATCGGCTGATGCAGCCGGATTGTCTTCAGCAGCTGGGGCTTCAGACACGGAGACATTCACAGTTGGAGTGGCTTCTGAAAACACTTGACGTGCAACAGGTTGGTGGTGCACTTCTCCTTCTGGAACGCTCGGAAGAGGGACTTGAGGCCTTGGTCCTTTGTGAAGCCTTTGTAATACAGGCGACACCTTTGGAGATGGAGTGGGCAAGCCTTCATCCTCTTCAACTTGCACAGATGGTGTGGCTTGTTGTTGTTGGGGAGTACTCGGGGAGTCTTGTTGTTGCGGACGATCAGCCCATGAAGCATCCTGAGCAATTGGCGTCAGAGGACGACCAATGCTGATGATTTAGCTGTTCATGAGAACATGCGATGATACCGCATTGTATTCAATTTTAGGAAGAACTTCATCATCTTCAACATTGTCATGGTGACCAATGTCTTCAGCAGTGATGGGATCAACTGCTGGAATTTCTTCAGCTTCAGGAGCCTCTGTGGAAGCAGGCTCATGAACAGTCATTCGTAGTTCTTGGGTTGCAGATGCAGGACGAACCACTGAGATGGGTTCAACAACAAGGGTCTCTGTGGGAGCAGCTCGATTTTCTTGGTCTTGCGCTTCTTCTTGGAGGGAGCAGCATCAAAGGCTTCTGAGGTTTTCCTTTTTCTGGCTTCAACCTCTGCAGCCCTCGTCTTCTTCTGTTCTAAAGCGGTTGACGTGACCTTTGGCTTCGAGCCAGTCATGCTGCTTGGGAAGACAATGCGAGGTTCATCGTGCCTTGAAGGTGTAGGTTGGACAGTTGATAGCTTCTTCTTCTTTGCAGCCATCCTCGGGTCGATGCCAGGATGACCAAGAGCCTTGCGCTTCTCAGCCTCATTGTAGGCAAGCACGCACTTGTCAGCCAGACTCTTCATGCGCTCTCTGGAGCCTCGAGCTTCTTCACGCTTCTTGTGAAAGGCTTCTTTGAGCTCGTGCAGCATGATCTTGAAGTTTTTGACATCTTGCACGCTGAGCTTGGCCACCTGCTTCTTTGTGCTTCAGTTCGATGATGCGCTGAGCAATAGCTAGCTCAGAAGCAATGGCGCCATTGAAGGTGACGCTGAGGCCAATTGGAAGTTGCAGATCATCAAAGCTGAGATTTGGTGTGTCAAACCATTCATCAATGAAGTTATGGATGACTGCCACATCAAAGAAAGGCAAATTATTGAAGATCTCTGCTTCTTCCTTGCTCTTGATCAGTTGCTCAAGAGCATTATCTGCAAGATCGTCATCGCTGGACAGATCAATATGCTCTTCACGCAAAATAGCAGCAAGAGTCAATGTTTGATCAGTACTCTTGATGATTTTCTTTTTCTTCTCCATCTTGTTGGAGATGCGTGAAAGATCTTCAGACTGCACACTATCTTCAGGAGGTGCAGTGGCCAGTGGCTTCGCACGTGAAGCTTTTGGAGGAACAACTGATGTTGAATCCTTAGTCTTCTTTAGCTTCTGCGGCTTTGGAGGAGGAGCTGGGGCTTCATCAGTGTCAGCATCATTATCAGAATGATCCACTTTGGCACCTTGTACCAAGACGTATGAGATTAGGCCATCAAGGTTTGAAAAGGGGCCGGTTTCATTTTGTTCCGCTTCATGTGAGCCGTCATCACGGGGAGCAGAGGGACCAGGGTTCAAGTCTAATCCCCATGACTTCTTGTTTTCCTTTGCCGATGCCTTTGCATACTGGAAGTTGCGCTTGAAGAGATTATCATCACGACACCAGAGCAATGATGATGGATCGGCATTTTCAGGCTGTGGTCCACGGACCATACAAGGATAGAATTCTTGTGCAATAGCTTCAGCTTTGTTCTTGAGGGGAAGGCCTCGATAGAGAATATCACCCCAAGGACTTTTGATAGCATTTTTCTCAGCGTACTCCTGGGTCACGAACTTATACTTGAACCATTGTTCAGCCCAATAGCGTCGAATCCATTGGATTCAGGTCTTGCGCTGATTATAATGCTCTTCAGGATCTGTCTTGTAGATTTCAGCGAGGTCATCAGGCGAATCTTTTGATGTTCCCCCTCGACGCTGTCTTCCACCCTTCCTTATTGATTTCTCTGCAGCCATGAACTTGAAACTGAATGGCTTCAATATGTTCAAAGGCTTCAAAGGTTTTTGCTTGCAGGTCAGACATGAACTGGGTTCGGGAGATTCAATGTGTTGCTGTAAGAATTCTGCAAACGAATGCAGACTATGAGAACCTAGGGATTCTCCCACGGACATGTACCTATGACAGCATTAGAGATGCGAGGGAAGGGGAAGAGGTCATATGCATTCTCAGAAGATTTTGAAGATAAATCAGTTTGAAGACATTGACCTGATGTTGCGAAGACATTCACTTATATGTTGAGAGTTGGTTCCAGATTTGTACAAATCCATGAATAAGTACAAGTCAGGAATCTAACTAGATATGGAGCTTAAGTGAATATACTAGGTAGTATGAGATGCAGACAGAATAGATCTAACTTTGTATAGACAGAAACCAATTTTGGTAAATTGGATGAATCATTGAGGATCAAAAAGCTGGTAAAAATAGAGTTATATTTACCACACGATGAACTGCTAGATGGGATGAATAGGAGACCGAGCAGTTCAATTCACAGTGCCCTAACTTGGCGACGGAGGACACCTACAGCGGCGGCGGAGAGGACGACGCCCGCGGCCGGTGTGAGGACGGCATCGGAGAAGTCGCGGCAGCTAAGCGCTTCGTCGCCGGCGTCGTCGAGAGCTACCGGTGGTGCTAGGGTTTTGACGAGGTGGAGAGGTGGAAGAAGGTTTTCTTGATCGCAGGGGGCACATATTTATAAGAAGGTGTGTGGCACAGTGCAATTACGCAGGTGCCCCTGCCTGTTCACATCTGAGGGACACGTGGCAAGCATGCAACATACTCAGAGTTATCCCACATTCCCATGCCCGCCAAGTTTGTCGGATGGTCATTCCGGCTTCTCCGGATTTCAATCAATAAGGATGAATCATTTAACAGACTCAATGTTTGTCTCTGTGTCTTCTGCTGACAAGGATGCAGAGAAGACATTCGACAGTTTCAATAGAATGCATATGATTTGGACAGATAGAGTTTGAGATAGTAAGCATAGAGAGATTAGGGTCCGATCACATTCACTTAGTTCAAAAGATTCAACAATGAAGACATAGCAATAAGTGAATGTTGTAGAGGACAGAATACTAGTATATATATATATATATATATATATATATATATATATATATATATATATATATATGAGAAAGCAATCAAATCAACCTAGTGAAGTAAATCATGAAGATTAGTTGAAATTTTGAAGTCAAATCAAATGCGAAGATATTCAACAATAACGCCAGGAGTGAAACACTTCAAACAAAGAATTTTGGTGGTAGCGTTACCCACCGTATAGGAAGTATTAGACCCAGACACGGTGCACAATTATCGTGGCGCTCCGAAGTCCAATTCCACGTTAATGTATTCACACTCAGAATGTAAGTCTTCATTGATTGAAGATATACTTTACTTCATGTGTTGTACATCTAAGCCATCAACATGCATAAGTGTTAGGATGTGTGCTTGATCACATGACATTTGAGGATTCCAAGATATTTAGCTCACGCTGTAACTTGCAAAACCTTTTCTCATCCAGGGGCTTTGTGAAGATATCTGCCAGTTGCTCTTCAGTGTTGACGTGAATGATGTCGATATCTTTATTCATGACATGATCTCTGAGAAAGTGATGATGAATTTCAATGTGCTTTGTCTTCGAGTGTTGAACTGGATTGTTGGAAATCTTGATATCGCTTTTGTTGTCGCAGAAGAGAGGTACTTGTTTCAGATTGACGCCATAGTCCTTGAGAGTTTGCTTCATCCACAGAAGCTGAGCACAACAAGATCCAACAGCAATGTATTCAGATTCAGCAGTTGAGAGTGATACCCAGTTTTGCTTCTTTGAAGACCAACAGACAAGTGATCATCCCAGAAAGTGACATGTTCCTGATGTAGACTTGCGACCCACCTTGTCACCAGCATAATCAACATCCGAGAATCCAACCAGATCAAATTTTGAGCCCTTTGGATACCATAATCCGAGTGTTGGGGTGTAAGCCAAATATCTAAGAATTCGCTTCACAGCTAAGTGATGCGATTCCTTTGGTGCCGCTTGGAATCGAGCACACATGCAAACACTAAGCATAATATCCGGCCTAGATGCACATAGGTAAAGTAAAGAACCAATCATGGAGCGGTATACCTTTTGATCGAACTCTTTACCATTGTCGTTGGGACCAAGATGATGTTTTGCTGGCATTGGCGTCGTGTAACGTTTGCAATCTTGCATGCCGAACTTCTTCAAACAGTCTTTGAGATATTTTTCTTGAGAAATTAAGATGCCATTTCTTTGCTGACGAATTTGAAGAACAAGGAAGAACTTCAGCTCACCCATCATCGACATCTGATATTGCTCTTGCATCATGTATCCAAACTCATCACTATACTTCTGGTTGGTGCAGCCGAAGATTATGTCATCCACATATATTTGGCATACAAACAGTTCACCATCATATGTCTTCATGAAGAGTGTGGGATCGAGGGATCCTGGTTTGAAGCCTTTGCTCTTCAGGAAGTCTTTGATTGTAGCATACCAAGCGTGAGGAGCTTGTTTGAGGCCATACAGTGGTTTGTTTAGTTTGTACACCATATCAGGATGTTTTGGATCTTCAAAGCCAGGTAGTTGAGCAACATACACTTTTTCTTCAATTTTGCCATTGAGGAAAGCACTCTTCATGTCCATTTGATATAGCAAGATGTTGTGGTGATTAGCAAAGGCTAGCAGTATGCGAATAGCTTCAAGCCTAGCCACAGGAGCAAATGTTTCATCGAAGTCAATTCCTTCAACTTGAGTATATCCTTGAGCCACAAGATGTGCTTTGTTTCTGACGACTTGACCATGCTCATCTTGCTTGTTCCGATATATCCATTTAGTGCCAATAATGTTATGCTTGCGAGGGTCAGGGCGCTTGACAAGTTCCCAAACATTATTCAGCTTGAACTGTTGAAGTTCTTCTTGCATGGCTTGAATCCATTCAGGTTCCATAAAGGCTTTAGCAACTTTCTTGGGTTCTGATATTGACACAAATGAAAATGCCCATAGAAATTTGCTAATTGTGTCGCCCTTGAGCGAGTAAGTCGACCAGTTGTGTTGATGCTATCAATTATCTTCTCGATTTGAACTTCATTTGCAACACGAGGATGAACTGGACGAAGACCTTGCTCATGCTGATCATTGTCATCATTGGAAGGATTGTCTTCTGTCTGAGCATTGTCTTCAGGTTGGTTTGGTGCAGAAATGATAAGTTCCTCTTCAGGCTGTGCTTCAGAAGGTATGATTTCACCAGTTCCCATCTGCTTGATAGATTTGCTCGGAGAAGCTTCATCTAGTGTACTTGGCAGAAGCTCTCGTTGTGAACCATTGGTGTCATCAAATCGCACGTCCACAGTTTCAACGATCTTGTAGTGAAAGAGGTTGAAGACCCTGTAAGAGTGTGAGTCCTTTCCATAACCGAGCATGAAGCCTTCGTGAGCTTTAGGTTCAAATTTTGACTTGTGATGGGGATCCTTGATCCAGCACCTAGCAGCAAATACTCTGAAGTAACTGACATTTGGCTTCTTGCTAGTAAGGAGCTCATAGGATGTTTTGTTCAGAAGCTTATGGATGTAGACACGGTTGATGATGTGACAAGCTGTGTTAATAGCTTCAGGCCAGAACTTTCTTGGTGTCTTGTACTCATCAAGCATTGTTCGAGCCATTTCAATAAGGGTTCTGTTCTTGCGCTCAACAATGCCATTTTGCTGAGGTGTGTATGGAGCAGAAAACTCATGATTGATTCCCATTGTATCCAGATAAAGATCAAGCCCGGTGTTCTTGAATTCAGTGCCGTTATCACTTCTGATATGCTTGATCTTGACACCATAATTGTTCATTGCTCGATTGGCGAATCGTCTGAAGACATCTTGTACTACAGTCTTGTAGAGAATTATGTGCACCCATGTATATCTTGAGTAGTCAGCAACAATGACGAAGCCATAGAGACACGCTGTTGTTGTGAGGGTAGAGTAGTGATTAGGGCCAAATAAGTCCATGTGCAACAACTCGAAGGGTTGAGATGTCGTCATGATTTTCTTCGAGGGGTGCTTCGCCCTAGTCATCTTTCTAGCTTCGCAGGCACCACACAAATAATATTTCTTGAACTTGACACCTTCGATGCCTATGACATGCTTCTTATTGACGAGTGTGTGTAAGTTCCTCATGCCAGCATGCCCCAGCCTCCGATGCCAGAGCCAGCATTCTGAAGCTTTTGCAAGAAGACATACGGCAAGCTGTGGACCTGCTAAGAAATCTACCATGTATAGATCGTCTTTCCTATACCCTTCAAATACTAGAGACTTGTCAGATTCCATTAGTACAAGGCAAAGATATTTTCTGAATATCACAATCATGTTTAAGTCACAAAGCATTGAGACAGACATTAAGTTGAACCCAAGGGATTCAACAAGCATCACTTTATCCATGTGTTGATCCTTTGAGATTGCAACTCTGCCTAGACCCAATACCTTGCCTTTACCAGTGTCAGCAAATGTGATTTGACTATTGTCAGATGGACGTAAGGTTGAGTCCATGAGAAGACTTCGATCACCAGTCATATGATTAGTGCACCCGCTGTCTATAATCCATTCTGAAGCACGAGGTGTCATACCCTACAGTGCAGTTAGGAGGATAGGCTTCACAAGGTATGTTGTGAAGCATAAGCATTTGATGCACACTAGGATTATCACAGCATAGATGAAAGTTAGAACACACAGTATGACAGGTAAGCAATTTATATGTGGAATACATAGTAAGTCATTTTATCATGCCTCCCTTATAGTGTTTTAGGTCCCCAGCAATAATATCGGACGCCTTTGATTGCTGGCTGGAGACCATGTTCTGCAAAAGAGAGTTAATTCTTCTTCACCGCCCACATCTTCAGGGGTGGCTTAGAAGCAACGAGTCTAAGTGCAACATCTGAGAATTTTGGCTTTGAAGCCCTAGCAAATAGCCTTGCAGGAGATGAATGATACTCATATGAATAAGCAGAAAAGTTCTTAGTCCTATGAACATGGCCGTTGGAGGACACACGTTCATATTCATAAGTTTGAGTACGATTTCCCTGCAAAAATTGGCGTTAGGGTGACTCAAGTGAGTCCTGTATTCGTATGAAGCCGTTGGACCATATGATGCCTTTGGTCTGGGATTTGTCTTCTTCCCAGCTGGTGTCATGATGAAATTCACTGGAAGATTCTCAAGACAACTTTTGGGAACCCAGATATTCTTCATGGGTGGTCCATTCCTGTAGTTAGTACCAATATACCTGGCAAACACTTCACCATTCTGATTTTTGAATAGTTTATAGTTTGCATCAAAGGATTCATCAATGATAATAGGATTAGCGCAGGTAAAACCAGATAAAGTGGATGGATCCACTGAAGGTTCCTTTGCAGCAACCCATGTGGTTTTGGGATCTGCTTAGGCTTCTAGTAGGAACCATCAGCATAAATTTTCCTCTCGAACCCAACACCCTCTTTCCTAGGGTTTCGGTTCAGAATCTGCTTTTTGAGGACATCACAAAGTGTCTGATGTCCTTTCAGACTTTTATACATCCCTGTTTCAAGCAATGTCTTCAACCTAGCATTTTCATCAGCAATACAAGTGGTATCCTCCGTAGAGGGGTTAGTTTCCACATCAGTAGTTGAAGACAATGCAACAGCAGCGACATTGGAACATTCAGCAACAGAGGTAGCGTTATCACGCTCAATGCATTTTAAGCATGGTGGTTCAAATCCATCCTGAGCGGAACTGATCTGTTGAGCGCGAAATGACTCATTCTCTTTTTGAAGATCTTCATGAGTCGCTTTCAATTTCTCAAGCTCTTGCTTCCTTTGAAGATAATCATAGGAGAGCTTTTCATATGTGGTTGAGAGCGTCTCATGAAGACTTTCAAGTTCTTGGTACTTAGCATGAAGATTTTTTATGTCTTCTACTAAGGACTGTGAACGTGTCATTTCCGCGTCCAACAGGTCATCGCTTTTGTCTAACAGTTTTTGAGTATGTTCCATAGCCCTTTGTTGTTCAGTAGCAATTTTAGCAAGTGTTTTGTAGCTGGGTTTGGATTCACAATCAGAGTCATCTTCACTTGATGTTTGAAAGTAAGCATCACGTGATTTTACCTTGGCACCACGTGCCATGAAGCAGTAGGTGGGAGCAGGAACGTCCATGTCATTAGCTTCAGCGTTGGTGTGGAAGTCATTGTCATCAGTGTTGAAAATGGACTTGGCAACATAGGCAGTGGCTAGAGCCAGACTTGCAACGCCAGGGTCAGACTCTTCTTCAGACTCCACCTCCGCCTCCTTAGAAGCATACTCCTCTTTTGAATCCATTTCCTTGCCAATAAAAGCACGAGCCTTGCCAGATGAACTCTTCTTATGAGATGAAGACCTTGATGAGGACTTGGAAGAATACTTTGAAGATTTTTTCTTCTTCTTGTCATCAGAATCATATGCTTTGCTCTTCTTCTTCTTCTCGTTGTCCCACTGTGGACACTCAGAGATGTAGTGCCTAGGCTTCTTACACTTGTGGCATGTTCTCTTCTTGTTGTCTTGAGTGGAAGCTACATCATTTCTTGAACTAGATCGTGAAGACTTTTTGAAGCCCTTCTTCTTGTTGAACTTCTGGAACTTCTTCACAAACATAGCAAGTTCCTTTCCAGTCTCTTCAGGATCATCAGAATCGCAGTCAGATTCTTCTTCAGATGAGGAAACCACTTTTGCCTTCAAAGCGCGAGTTCGGCCATAGTTGGGGCCATAGATATCTCTTTTCTCAGAAAGCTGGAACTCATGTGTGTTGAGCCTCTCAAGTATATCAGACGGATCGAGAGTCTTGAAGTCAGGGCATTCTTGTATCATGAGGGCTAGGGTGTCAAAGGAGCTATCAAGAGATCTCAGCAGCGTCTTGACGATTTCATGCTTGGTAATCTCAGTGGCGCCGAGAGCCTGAAGCTCATTTGTGATGTCGGTGAGGCGATCAAATGTGAGCTGGAAATTTTCATTGTCGTTTCTCTTGAAGCGGTTGAAGAGGTTGTGAAGAACACTGATCCTTTGATCTCTCTGTGTAGAGACGCCTTCGTTGACCTGGGATAGCCAGTCCCAGGCTAGCTTTGACATTTCCAGAGCACTCACACGGCCATACTGTCCTTTGGTCAGATGACCACAAATGATGTTCTTTGAAGTGGAGTCCAGTTGAATGAACTTCTTGACATCAGTAGGGGTGACACCTTCACCAGTTTTGGGAACGCCGTTCTTGACGACATACCAGAGGTCGACATCAATGGCTTCAAGATGCATGCGCATCTTATTCTTCCAGTAGGGATATTCAGTTCCATCGAACACGGGGAAAGCAGTGGAGACTTTGATTATCCCTGCAGTCGACATAGCTAAACTCCAGGTGGTTAAACCGAATCACACGGAAAAAGGGAGTACCTTGCTCTGATACCAATTGAAAGTGCTAGTTATCGACAAGAGGGGGGGGTGAATAGGCGATTTTTCTCAAAGTCTTCAAAACGTGGAAGTTTCGAAGACAAGCAAAAGAAATGACCTAATTGATATGCAGCGGAAGATAAACTACGACAAGCAAGCCATAGTCAAGTATGCAATAATGTGAACGTACAAAGATTAATAGCAGCTAGGTAGTAAGGATCAGGATGGAAGATAGTATGAAGCCAATCAACGATAGTAGTCAAGCAATGAAGTCAAACAGATAAGATAAATAGGCAATGACTTCACGAAGACAAACTCAAAGTAAAGAGAGTGAAGAGATAGAACCAGTCACTTGTTGAAGACACAAGATTTGTTGGACTAGTTCCAGTTGCTGTGACAACTGTATGTCTGGTTAGGGAGGCTGAGATTCAACTCAGAAGACCGCGTCTTCACCTTATTCCCCTTGAGCTAAGGACACAGTCCTCGCCCAATCACTCTGGTAAGTCTTCAAGGTAGACTTCCGAACCTTCATAGACTTCGTTCACCGGCAATCCACAATGACTCTTGGATGCTCAGAACGCGACGCCTAACTGGCTGGAGGATACACAGTCCTCAAGTGTAATAAGTCTTCAAGTCACACAGACAGAAAGACTTCAGTGATGACTAACACTCTTTGGCTCTGGGTGTTTGGGCTTTGTCCTCGCAAGGATTTCTCTCTCAAAGGATTCGAGGTGGGTTGCTCTCAAAACGACAAAAGCCGTAAACTAACTCTGAGCAGCCACCAATTTATGGTATAGGGGGTGGGCTATTTATAGCCACAAGGCAACCCGACCTGATATGTCCGAAATGACCCTGGGTAACTAAGGAACTGACACGTGTTCCACCGGTCAGATTTCAAACACACACGGCAACTTTACTTGGGCTACAAGCAAGGCTGACTCATCCAGCTCTGGATAGGATTTCCTCTCATTGTCTTCGCTCGAAGATATAGGATTTGGGTTGAGCATCACTTCAGTCACTCTGACTTTGTTCGCTTGGACCCCACTTAACAGTACGGTGGTTCCTATGACTCAACACAGAAGAAAAGGAAACAACGAGACAACTCAGTCTTCGCGCTCCATAGTCTTCACTTAATGTCTTCTCAAGTCATAGTCTTCAATGTGAATATCTTCACACACCACCATTGTCTTCAATGTCTTCATACATTTTTAGGGGTCATCTTCGGTACGTAAACCGAATCAATGAGGGACACTACCTGCGTTATCCTGCAATTCTCACAAACGCATCAGTCCCTCAACCAACTTTGTCGTCAATACTCCAAAACTAACTAGGGGTGGCACTAGATGCACTTACAAGGCCCCCTCGTAGATAGGATCGATCGGCTGTTCGAAAACCACCTAAATTTTTACGGTTAAGAAGTAAAACTAGTTCATGCACTCGAATCTAGTACTGCTTGGTTCAAACAAGGAAGAAAGGGGGTGGGGGTGGCGGAAGATTTGTTACCTAAATCTAGGAGTTGGTCGAAAGAGGAAATAATGGGGGTGAAAAGTAGCAGAGACTGGCTATCCAACTGGTCTCTAGGTCTAATAGTGAAATAAAGGGAAATGCAGTACAAACTCAATATAAACCCGATCTATTGGTTGAAAAAGGAAAGAAAGTGGGGACTGGGGGACAAGTCAACAGAGTAATCCAGCACTAGATTTGCTAGCCTCACACAGTATAAGGTGGCTATACCGGACAAAAATGGGACCAACCCAGATATACCGTTCTGATGTTTGTTGCCCCGAGCAACTCTTATGTAATGCCACTGGTAAAATGTAGCAGTCGCACTATTAAAAGTAAGGACACGTTAAACCAATGTTGTTTTCAATGTAATGCCTCCAGTAATATGAATCAATGGCACTCTTTTACATGTCCTGCTAAATTTCCCATTAAGATAAGTTGCTTCTTTTCGTTTGAAATGCAACTGTCCTGGTCCGCCTACTCTCCCGTGCCGAAATACCGACTCTATAGCAGCTATTAATGTAATGTTGCTGGTAAAATGAAGCAATGTCACCATTAAAGTAATGTCGTATTTAACGGTTGTCATAGTTAATCCTAATGCCCACACTAATATCTAGCAATGCTGCTCCTTTAGAAATTGCTACTGTCCTTGTAGGATTGCCATTCAGATAAAGAACATGCTTCTTTTCATTTGATGCATGTTTCATCACTTGTTAGTCACCCTCCTTTCCACCTTTTTTGTGCAAACAGAGATATACATTTCACGCTCGATCTTAGTTGAACTGCATAAATGATATCCAAATTATAGTTGAACATTCCAGGAGCTTCACAACCAACCTTGATGTTTCTCAATTTTATTGCAACTAATGAAGAAGAAGCTCTGTGGGTTTCATTTTCTGATGGAAATGGAACCGGGGCTGGAGCCCTTTTCTTAAAAAAATATATGAAGAAGAAGCTGCTAGCTCATGGGACATTGCTTCATTTTAGGTGAACTACACCAAAAGGTCCCATGAATTGAATCATCCATGTTGGTGACTGGTGTCATCCCTTCTATGACGGCGTTGACTGCAGATATGGTTCCCATCACGAGGTATGTTCCTTTTTGGTCTGACCGTTTGCCAAAGATACTGTTTTGGCACTGCCATGATAAAGCAGTAATGTTATTTTTTTGCACCATAATCTAGTGGCAAGGCAATGTTTTGGCACCGTTAGTGCCACTATTTTTTTATATATCAAAAGGGGGGGTTCCCTCCGATTTCAATAAAGAAATCGAACCATACAAAACCATTATCCGACAACATCTCAGTGTAAATGGGTAGTTATGCAACTACTACTAGAACGGACTAAGTACTAGCAGGAGACAAGTTCGCCACCTAAGCTAGGTAGGTAGGGGGACACAGCACCAGCTCAACCAAGTTTGGATTACAACCCAAATGGTACCACAGAAACATCAGGGGGAATATAGGGACTGAAAGAGCCAGCTTCAGCATCCCAGTCTAAGCACCCCCGGCCTCCATCCTTGTGACGCACGGTACACCTTGTTTGCCACCTGCTCGACCCAAGTGTCACTGATAAAATGAAGTAATAATATAGTTAAAATAGAGCGAGTGTCCTCTCTATCATTTCATTTCCAATTTAAAAAAAGAAAGTGCTTCTCTTTGTTAATGTACGTTTCATCAACTAGTCCCATTGTTAATGTTTAAACGTTTCTACAAACTGGGGTGCTTAATTTTAGTTGATCTGCACAAAAATAGAGATTTGAATGTCTCAAGGCCCCTCCTTGTACTACCTCTGTACACTGATGTTCATCACTGGCAGAAGGAGTATCTGGGAGACTTGGGACGATTTCCAGTATGAGGCGTACCATATGAGGCGTCGCAGGTCCCATCTCGCCCTCGCAGCGTGGCATTCTATGATACTATCGCAATATTTTCTTCTATTTATTTTGTGTGTTTCATCAACTAGTGCCACTATAATGTAATCACGCTTTTTCATTATTAATGCAAACAGGGTTATTCAGCTGCATTTTAGTGGAACTGCACAAATTTTCGTATGGAACCGGCATATATGCAGAGTGCAAGGTGTGCCAAGTAAAAATTACCGACACCAACCATGCTCCTATGTGGACAAATCTTTCTCGGCAGCAAATCCTCTAACCAAATACTAGTAGCTTATATTGGCAGTTTTCTAGGGAGTACTATTTTCTGAAAGTAGCATCAATCTATTTTTCTTTATTTGTACACAGTGTCACAACTTTGACCCAAAGGTCCAGAGCTATTTTAGGGTGACTGGCGTAGTACTCATAGACTGATTGTAAGCATGATTTTCATTAGCTATCACAATGATTGTAAGCATTAGCAGGTGGAAGATTAGGTTAGTGCGAAGCTTACCTTAAACCCTATCACCGCCGTTGAAACGAGGCGAGCATCGAGGGAACCGTGGAGAACGGCGGGGAAGTGACGTCGCGCCATACGGCCTCCTCTTGTGGAGGGAGAATGAATACTCCAATGGCTCTGGCTGGCTCTGCACCCTCATGAACGGCACACCGTACTCGATCAATTCGTTATCCTCTGGATTCTCGACCTTCGACCTGTACACCCACCACCTTCGCCTGACTGTCGCCTCGGGCGAATCTGTCTGCTCCATCGCCCAGAGGAGATACTAGATGAACTCGGGGGACTACATCGTGACTGCCGCCGAGGAGTACATGTACATCGCCGCCCTCATCGTCACTGTCTCGCTCTTTCGCATATATTGCCACATGGCCATCACCGTCCTCGAAATCTCCCACTCATTGTTAAACCAAGTAAGGATCTCCTTCAACCTAGCTAACTTTGCCTGGCCGCCACCGGCAATCTGCTTGATTCATTGCTGCATCCTCTGCATAGATGTCCTTCTGAATGGTCCGGTGCTAGCTTTGGAAGATGGGAGGAGAGACGGTGGTCTTGCAATAGAGAAGAGGGAGAGGCGAGACGGTGGTTTTGGAATGGAGAAGATGCAGAGGAGAGGAGGTGGTTTTGCAATGGAGAAGAGGGAGAGGCGAGATGATGGTTTTGGAATGGAGATGATGGAGAGGAGAGGAGGTGGTTTTGTAATGGAGAAGAGGGAGAGGAGTGTGCGACAGCAATTTAGGATTGGACGAGAGGGCCGGTGCGCTGTGAGTGGATCAAAGTCAAAATCAATTTACCCTTCAATTAAGAAAGCGACCCCACATTAACTAGTCTCCCTTTTATTCTGGGTCATAATTGACCATGATTTTTGCAAATAAAATATATGTTATACGTTGCAAAAATAATATAATTTGAAAGTACATTCACATACGAACCAGACGATACAATTTTTGGTGACATGCATTCACATTTTGCTTGTCAAATACAGTAGGCGGTCAAACTTTGACCCAAAATACGCAAAACAAAAAAATACTTCCAAGACCAGCGCCGCTCTTTCGCTCTTCTCCTCTTAAACCACCGCCGCTCCTCTTCTGTTGCAATCTAAATCCAGCGCCGCTCCTCTCCTCTTCCATTTCAAAACCACCGCCCCTCCTGTCCTGCTCCAATCCAGAACCAGCATTGCTCCTCTCCCGTTCTAATCCAAAACCAGCGCTGCTCCTCTCCTCTTCCATTCAAAAACCACCGCTGATGAGTGAAGGTGCTGTGGAAAGTAGATCGATGGAGGAGTACAACCGATACGTGAGGATCGCAGACAGCGACCCTATGAAGCTAGATAGGGTGTTAGAGATACAGTCTTGGTTTGACAACAAGGACCAACTCGCGGCGAAGGTGACATCCATGGCCAAATATCTGCAACAGAGCGAAAAGGCGGCGATACTCCTGGAGGGAGTCACGCGGGAGTACATAGAGTTGCTCCTCCAGGCCATGGAGCAAACAGATTCACTGAATCCGATCGTGAGGGAGTGGTGGTAGGAGTATCGATCCCAGATGGAGCATCCACCAGAGATTGAAGGATCGAGCATCTATAGGGTGCCGTTTGTGAGGGTGTCATGCTAGAGCGAGCCGGTGGAGTCTTCGTCGACCGAACCCAACTGCAAGAGGAGAAAAGGAGTTGGCCCGATGACACTTCCCCGCCATCCTCTCCCTCGCCGTTCACGTCATCTCACTAGGCTGCTGTCTGTCACCGAAGAATAGGAGGGGACTGCCCCCTAGCCCAATAGTCGGACAGGTTGTCAATTGTCAGGAGGAGCTTAGAGTTGTCAGTATTTGCAGGTTGTGAATTGTGTTTTGTGTTGTGTATTTTGAGAGTACTTTCACATATGAATGTCTTTTGAATTTCATATTTGCAGTAATGAGCATATGAAGTATTTTATGAATTCTAGAGATCTATTTTTAGCACTTAAAAAATGTAGTTTCATAGGAGTATAAAAGTTCAAACAATGTGATTCTCAGAGAAGAAACTGCAAGTTTCAGTTTCAGATAAGAAACTGCAACTTTCAGAAGCAGAGCATTTATATTAACACGACCTTTTCAAACAGGGTTAACATCATGTTGGAAGTTTTATTCATTGTCAAAAAAGGAACTACCAGCCAGTTAACATCGTGCTGATCAACATTCATCCATAACACATCTTCATATGATGCACAGTCAAAAAGATATGCTATTTTCAAAATGCCCACACAATGTTGAGTGTGCGAAACACAGAGAAAATGAGGGACGGAGTTTTGGCAAGTGTTGGATGTGGTGTGTGTAGATGACAATGGGGACCCACATGTCAATAAAGGCAGAGGCAAGAAATTTGGAGATATTTTCCCTGCATAGGTGGAATCGAACCCGGGCAGAACAGCTGTCGGGTACTGTCACTTGGCCACTAGGCTAGTTCAGTAGTTTCGTTACTAATAATAAGGCACTTCCTTGCCTTTGTGCGCTCGCCGCGATGCCAATGTCTGCCGTTGTGAACATGCTAAACAAACGAGAGGAATCTGGAGAGGACTATACATGGAGAGGCGGATAGTCGGGACCCACCAGGTCTATGGCTGTACGCAAGCAAGTGCCTCATCGAAAAAATACTTCCTCCTAATGCTATACTGGCGTTGGGGCCCACGGGTTTGTCAACATAGTTACATTTTTTAGGTACTTCAACGTAGTTACTATACGAGATAAATTCACAACTAAGCCGGGGAGCTGGTAGGTATCATTTATTATCACTGGGGCAACAAGTATCAGCTGGGTTTTGGGCTGCCCCGTCTAGGCTTTCTTCAACATGCGCAACCCACGACATGCCGGTTTGTATTTTCTTGAGGGCCATCATGTATCAACCGGCCTATGGTCCTCCCATCCGAGGTTTTATTTTTCCTGAAACATTGACAACCCAATTTATGTATTTTTTTGAAGAAAACGCAGAGTTCTGTTCTATTTTTCTATATAAGAATAGGAACGCCTGGTCCAAATTATGTTTCCCTTCTAACTATATTATATATATTTAAATTATTTTATATGTTATTATATATTATTTTTATTATCATCATATATTTAACAGATACTTACATATATAAGAAAATAATATCCCACATCTTATTAACTTATAAAAATAATTTCTTAACAATAAAATCCTGGATTTTTTTGGCACGAATATCGTAGTGATTGTGTACAAAAGCTTGGTAAGATTTAAGGACGAATGTAATAAAAAATCACTTATTATTTAAATATATTTATAACACAATGCTCAACCCCTGATTATTTTTTGATAACATTGTTGGCCCAACCCAACATTATAATTAGAATCAGCCCAGCAAAATCGTGTATTTCGA
The DNA here is from genome assembly GCF_002162155.2 of Triticum dicoccoides. Lineage (NCBI taxonomy): Eukaryota > Viridiplantae > Streptophyta > Magnoliopsida > Poales > Poaceae > Triticum > Triticum dicoccoides. Next base: position 37,185,666 of record NC_041385.1, on the reverse strand, counting down.
GAAAGTGCAAATGACCTGTAATTTTTTAGGAAAAAAATAAATGGGCCACATGGACGCTACATTATTTGTTCTCCCAACCCAGCTAATGGACTATAATTCAAAAAAAAAGATCAAATTGACTATAAATTCTACCCTACAAAAAAAGACTGTAAATTCTGAAAAAATGGGTTGAATACCTGCCACATTTTTGGAGGCTGAAATGTGGGCCAATAGGTCGAAGCCAACACAAGTCATTGTCAACTTAGTCAACAAATGATTCTGACATCGTTAGCCGTCGGATTTACATCCAACGACCGACATCCATCTTCAATCTCTCGTCTTCTTCCTCCAGCACCGCCGGGACCACTTCCCGCCTCCTGCTGCCAGCAGCTCTTCTTAGCACGCTTCGCTGTGAAGCGCTACTCCACCGTTGGACAGGCCATCCCTCAACCCCTCCACACCTCCTATTCTTCTCCACCCACCGCTGAACCACACTGCACCAGAACCAGTTAACCCTTGTATACCTCTCCATCTACGACTCTACTCCCGTGTCTTCCCATCTCCTGCTCGTTGCTGTCCGGGGCCTCGCCGTCGTCCACCACCTAGGATGCGCTCCACGCGCGCATGGTCAATGAACAACAGCATCGGAAGTAGACTGTGCGTGGAGAGGCTGACAACTGGGTCCATGTCCGCATGCAAGGAAATGCCTCCTTATTACGCACAAAATAATGATTCCTCCACCTGACAGCTAGGACCCACTAGAAGGTCCTCTCTATTTCGCGAAAAAAATGTTCCCCCCACTGACAGGTCGGACCAACCAGCTATATCTTCGCATGCAAGGAAGTGCCTCCTTATTACGCAAAAAAAATACCCCCTGCTAGCTGGGACCCACCATAGTGGGAGGCTGACTTGTGGGCCAACTAAGTTGACCGGGATGGAGGGCTTTGTCAACTTAGTCAATATGAACGATTCTAGCTCCAGTGACCGTACGATGTCCATCCAACGGCCGTAGTGCTTCTTCAACCTCTGGTCTTCTTGCGCTAGTCGCCCAAACCAGCGCCGGTCGTGCCGCGTGCTCCTCCCTCCCGTGGCTGGCTATGATGCCGCGGAGGCCTCACCGCCCCCTACTACTCCCACCGCTGGCAGGACATCCCTCTACTCACCCACACCCCCTGTTATTCTGCGGCAATAGAAGCCTCACACCGCGGCCGAACCAGTGAACCCTCATACTCCTCTACGCGTGGTCATCCACTGCCGCGTCTTCCCCGGCTCTGCGTAATCCCCTTCCTAGGCCTTGCTGTCGTCCACCGCCCTGGTGCTCTCGGCGCGGCCTGGTTAACGTGGTCAAGGAATGACTTCCATCGGAAGAGTACCATATGTTGATAGGCTGACAGCTGGGTCCAGGGCAGCCGCAAGGAATTGGCTCCTTATGACGCGCAAAATAATTATTCCTCCACCAGACAGCAGGGACCCACCGGATGGGACACTGTATTTCGCGAAAAAATCGTTTCCCCCCTGACAGCTGGGACTGACCAGCTACACCTTCGCATGCAAGGAAGTGCCTCCGGGCAAAAAAAAAACGATTCGCCCCCATGACTGCTGGGACCCACCAGCTACATCTTCGCACGCAAGGAAGTGCCTGACAGTCGGGACCCACCTGGTCGAAGCGTACATATCATTGTCATTCTGGTCGCAAAGTGATGACCCACAAGTATAGGGGATCTATCGTAGTCCTTTCGATAAGTAAGAGTGTCGAACCCAACGAGGAGCAGAAGGAGATGATAAGCAGTTTTCAGTAAGGTATTCTCTCCAAGCATTGAAATTGTAGGTAACAGATAGTTTTGTGATAAGATAATTTGTAACGGGTAACAAGCAATGAAAGTAAATAAAGTGCAGCAAGGTGGCCCAATCCTTTTTGTAGCAAAGGACAAGCCTGGACAATTTCTTATAATGAGAAAAGCGCTCCCGAGGAGACATGGGAATTATCGTCAAGCTAGTTTATCACGCTCATATGATTCGCGTTTGTTACTTTGATAATTTGATATGTGGGTGGACCGGTGCTTGGGTACTGCCCTTTCTTGGACAAGCATCCCACTTATGATTAACCCCTAATGCAAGCATCCGCAACTACAAAAGAAGTATTAATGTAAACCTAACCATAGCATGAAACTAGTGGATCCAAATCAGCCCCTTACGAAGCAACGCATAAACTACGGTTTAAGCTTCTGTCACTCTAGCAACCCATCATATACTTATTACTTCCCAATGCCTTCCTCTAGGCCCAAATAATGGTGAAGTGTCATGTTGTCGACGTTCACATAACACCACTAGAGGAGAGACAATATACATCTCATCAAAATATCGAACGAATACCAAATTCACATGACTACTAATAGCAAGACTTCACCCATGTCCTCAGGAACAAACGTAACTACTCACAAAGCATATTCATGTTCATGATCAGAGGAGTATTAATATGCATTAAGGATCTGAACATATGATCTTCCACCGAATAAACCAACTAGCATCAACTACAAGGAGTAATCAACACTACTAGCAACCCACAGTTACCAATTTGTGGTTTTGATACAAGATTGGATACAAGAGATGAACTAGGGTTTTGAGAGGAGTTGGTGCTGATGAAGATGTTGATGGAGATTGACCCCCTCCCGATGAGAGGATCGTTGGTGATGACGATGGGGATGATTTGCCCCTCCCGAAGGGAAGTTTCCTAGGCAGAACAGCTCCGCCAGAGCCCTAGATTGGTTCCGCCAAGGTTTCGCCAAGGTTCCCGCTCGTGGCGGTGGAGTTTCGTCCCGTAAGCTTGCTTATGATTTTTTTCATGGTAAAAGCCTTCATATAACAGAAGATGGGCACTGGAGGGCCACCAGGGGGCCCATGAGACAGGGGGGCACGCCTAGTGGGGGGCACGCCCCCCACCCTCGTGGCCAGGGTGTGGGCCCCCTCTGGTACTTTCTTTGCTCAACAATTCTTATTAATTCCAAAAATGGCTCTCGTGGAGTTTTAGGACTTTTGGAGCTTTGCAGAATAGGTTTCCAATATTTGCTCCTTTTCCAGCCAGAATCCCAATTGTCGGCATTCTCCCTCTTCATGATAAACCCTGTAAAATAAGAGAGAATAGCCATAATTATTGTGACATAATGTGTAATAACAGCCCATAATGCAATAAATATGGATGTAAAAGCATGATGCAAAATGGACGTATCAAGTCCTCCAAGCTTAGACCTCGCTTGTCCTCAAGCGGAAGCCGATATCGAAAAATATGTCCACATGTTTAAAGATAGAGGTATCGATAAAAATAAAATACGGACATGAGGGCATCATGATCATTATTATAACAACAACATATATAGATTTTGTCATATGATTTCTCATGCTCAAGTAACAATCTATTCACAATGTCAAGTATGGATCATAAACTTCAATGAGAACTAACAAACTATAATCTCAGTTATTGAAGAAATTGCAATTTATCATAACATCGAAAAGAGTCAAGAATAAAGCTTTTCAGCAAGTCCACATACTCAACTATCATCTACTCTTGTACAATTGCTAACACTCACACAATACTTATCGTTATGGAGTTTCAATCGGACACTGAGAAAGATAGGGGCTTATAGTGTTGCCTCCCAACGTATTCACCTTTGGGTGATGTCAACAATAATCGTTCATGCTAACTTACATCCAATTGGATATATATATATCAGGATATTTCCAACATGAGGTGCTTGCCAAAGGATAAAATGAAAAAGGGAAATGTGAAGATCACCTTGACTCTTGCATAAAGTAAAAGACATAAAGTAAAATTGGGGCCCTTCGCAGATGGAAGCAAAGGTTGGCATGTTCTTTCAGGGTTGGATGCACAAAATCTTAATGCAAAATAACATCACTTTATATTGCCACTTGTGATATGAACCTTTATTATGTAGTCCGTCGCTTTTATTACTTCCATATCACATGATCATATAAAGCTTATTTTCTCCACACTAATAAGTCATACATATTTAGAGAGCAATTTTTATTGCTTGCAACATGACAACTTACTTGAAGGATCTTACTCAATCCATAGGTAGGTATGGTGGACTCTCATGGCAAAAACTGGGTTTAAGGATTTTTGGAAGCACAAGTAGTATCTCTACTTGGTGCAACGAATTTTGGCTAGCATGAGGGGGAAAGGCAAGCTCAACATGTTTGAATGATCCATGACCATATACTTTAACTAAGATGTGAGAAAACATAAACCATTACATTGTCTTCCTTGTCCAACATTAACTCTTAAGCATGCCATTCTTTAAGGAGTGCTCACAATTATAAAAGATGTCCAACATAGTATATTTATATGTAAAAACCTCTCTTTCTTTATTACTTCCTATTAATTGCACGATGACGAAAACATTGTTTGTCAACTTTCAACAACTTTTAAGTCTCATACTCTTTATATGTGAAGTCATTACTATCCATAAGATCAATATGAACTCTTTTATTCTCTTTTTTATTCTTTCTATTTTCTCAAAATCATAGCAAGATAGCAAAGCCCTTGACTCAACATTAATATTTATTATATAGTTCACGGACTCAATTACATAAAGGGATCACAAAGCAAAACTAACAACTAATTCATAGCAAAACTTCATTCTCCTAGGTTAAGATATTACTAAAAGGATCGAACTAAGAAAAACGGTAAAGATAGGAGTGTGATGGTGATATGATACAGGGGCACCTCCGCTAAGCTTGGCAATTGCCAAGGGGATTGCCCATACCCATGTGATTATGTTCTCCACTACAAAAAAATACACTTCTATGATGATACGTGTTTGTCACAGTAGGTCACGTTTTCTGTCATGCATGTACATCCATGACGATTTTATGACAGAATCAAGATAGTCATACCTATGCTGTCGTAGAAGTGTTCCATGACATTACCAAAATTATCATCATGGAAGTGTCCACTTCCATGACGATAAATCGCGCGTCACAGAAGTGCTTTTGTCAAGGGTGACCGACACGTGGCATCCACCATAACGGAACACCATTAAGCTATCGGGTCGGGTTTTGGATCCGATAACCTGTTAACAGCCCCGACCAATGGGAAATTTCCACGTGTAAAATTCTTATTAGCCGGACGAAACACATGTCAGCTTGTCAGTGGGTCAGATAGGCGCCTATGATATGTCGACACGTGCCACGGCCCACCACTGGCCCATTTAGCTTACAAAGCCGGCCCGTTTGACTTGGTCAAAAGTTAACAGGCTGGCCCATGAAAAGCCTGTTAACTGTCTCTTCACAAATAGCCCATTTTACGGCCCGTTAACTCGCGGCCCGTTAGGCACTAAAGGAAATCGGCCCAACAATGTCATGTGGGCCGTCGAATATAACACCAGCCCATTTCACTTTCGGCCATGTATGGCCCACGACGTCTTCCGACCCATATGAGGCCTTTGTATCTTTCGGCCCTTTACAGGCCCATGGTGACTCTAGCCCATAACGAACACTAATTTTCTTTGTACCCGTTAACGGCCTGTGATTTACATGGGCCGTTTCCAGCCCATGTTAGCATTCGGCCTATTGACGGCCCATACGTTCTTGGGCTCCTTTTCGGCCCTCGATTACTTCCGGCCCGTTACTGGCCTGCTCCCCTAATCGGCCAAATTGGGCCCATGGCCAGAGTCAGCCCGTTTCTGGCATGTTCCACAAATGGGCCAAATTCGGCCCATGGCAAGAGTCGGCCCGTTACTGGCCTGTTACCCTAACGGGCCAAATTCGGCCCATGGCAAGAGTCGGCCAGTTTCTGGCCAGCCCGTCCTATATTCTGGCCCATTAACGACCCGTTATGCCTGTGACAAAATTAAGCTTTTGCAGTCCTACGGCCTGTTAACGGCCCGTTACCGTGCTGGGCCGATACCCATGTAGACCCATTTATCCGACGGCCCGAGGCCCACCGATTACAGGCCCATTTATCGACGGCCCGAGGCCCACCGATTACAGGCCCATTTATCGATGGCCCGTAGGAGACCCATGGATCCTACGGCCCGTATATGGCCCATGGGTAGTTGCGTCCACTAGCAAACAAGGGAAAAAGAAGACTAGGAAATAAATAAGGTCGAAACTAATGCTAGGCTATTAAGGTGATTGCACAGATTACATCCACTCGGCATCAAAGATTGCCACCAGTGCAAATATAGGGAACACCCTACACTATACAAAAATGGCTTGTTGTTTTCTTCAGCCGGTGGCTGCAAGTTAAGACTAAATCTTGTATCGCATCAAAACAAATTACAACTATATAACAAAAGGAAGGTTGGCATAAAACTTAACAGTCTAGCAGATAAATGCACCACCAGAAGTTCAGAAGCTCGGTTCATTTGACCTGACTGTTACGTTTTCATGCTGTATTGTCCGATGGAGCACCATAATCCCCGCCTTCATTTCCCCTAGGCTCCTGAACAACATAGCAAATGTCTGATAGTCTGGTTTCAAAACCATGCATATCTTGACGACATTGAGCAATGTTTCTCCTTGTTTCACAAAGGGCCTTTGTTAGGGAATGGACTTGTGTCTGGAGCGTAGATACAACATTGCTTTGAGCTTGCATTTCTTGATCATGAGGCAGTTTGGATGATATTGCCTTAACAACCAACCCAGTATTACGCAGGAACGTGCTTTTGGCACTGTTAGTGGACAGGTACTGACCCACTGCAGCAAGAGCTGACATTGTGGTTATAGTTGCCTCGCCACCTTCAGAAGGTGGTGGTTCCACCATTTTTTCCATAGCTCACTGAAAAGTTGAGGTTTTACATTAGTAGTACCAGAACAGAAGATATTAAGGAGGCAGCAAAACCAAACAAAATAGCTTTGGTCTATATACATAACTTATTCTGGTGAACCCATGTAAAATATTAGTTGTATTTTATTGCAAAGTACATAATAAAACCAGGTTCCAAACATATGACCATGTACCACCGCTAATGTATTGTCTATTTCTTCACATTGTATTGAGGGCTAAGGATAAAGAGACGAAATTTATAATACGGTAAGCATAGTATGACATCATTCATATCACAAAACAACTGAGAACAGACAAACAGGCAATTGTAACATTGTGTGGGCATGTCCAGCATGGAACTAGATTACGGGTCAAGATCAAAGGAACATCACTCCTCCCTTTTAAACCTTGTAAGGTGCAATGATACGCTAAGACAATTGTGTACAAAATTGAAAAGAGTAATAGACATTGGCTGCAAACCATGCAGTTCAAGGCACAAGTCAGAGTAAGTAGTAGTTAAAATTCATGAGGATTAAGGACTTACAACAGCGGCTTTGACTGGTGTAGTCATGCCCTTCTTCTTGCTGGTGTGACAGTCCTTGAAGATTTCCACAACATTTGGTTCAGGTACTTTTTGGTCCTTGCGGGCTTTCCTCTGCATTTCGAACAAGTTAATATAGATCTGATAATATGTACATCAAAAAGAGTGAAACAACAGCTAATTACAAGAGCCTCGCAGTGTGCAATATAGCTACGAGATCCTGTCGTCTATTGGAATTTCAGTTTGGTACGGTTGGCCTTGTTCTTTGAACAGTTCATCTACAAGAAGATAGATTTGTGTGGCACGTGCGTCAATAGGACTTCAACATGTGATCTGATCACATATATATATATATATATATATATATATATATATATATAATGTACCTGATACTTCGGATCAGACCAGTGTTTAACAAGGCCCCTCCAGTCTTCATCCGATATATTTTCCACTGGAGATGTTTGGGAAAGTTCACTGTTAGTGTCGGTGTCAAAACCGGCGGATCTCAGGTAGGGGGTCCCGAACTGTGCGTCTAGGCGGATGGTAACAGGAGACAAGGGACATGATGTTTTACCCAGGTTCGGGCCCTCTTGATGGAGGTAAAACCCAACGTCCTGCTTGATTAATATTGATGATGTGTTACAAGAGTGGATCTACCACGAGATCAAGGAGGCTAAACCCTAGAAGCTAGCCTATGGTATGATTGTTGTTCGTCCTATGGACTACAGCCATCCGATTTATATAGACACCGGAGAGGGCTAGGGTTACATAGAGTCGGTTACAAAGGTAGGAGATCTACATATCCGTATCGCCAAGCTTGCCTTCCACGCCAAGGAAAGTCCCATGCGGACACGGTACGAAGTCTTCAATCTTGTAACTTCATAGTCTTGGTGTCCGGCCGATGATGATAGTTCGTCTATCCGGACACCCCCTAGTCCGGAACTCCCTCAGTAGCCCCTGAACCAGGCTTCAATGACGACGAGTCGGGCGCGCATATTGTCTTCGGCATTGCAAGGCGGGTTCCTCGTCCGAATAATTTATAGAAGATTATGAACACCAGGATAGTGTCCGGCTCTGCAAAAATAAATTCCACGTACCACCATAGAGGGAATAATATTACACAAGATCAATCTGCTGACGTATTCTGTGGCGTGACGTCACACCACTTCCAAGCCTTTACTCGAATTGTTTTTATTGTTCCACCTCAGCGCGTTTAGCGAAGCGGTTTCCTTGGCACGTCTTGTCGAAGCAGAGATCGTGTCCCCCTTATTCCGGGATTCCCATCAATACGGACGTGGGTAACCCAACCGCGCCCATTGCCACGCCCCCTCCATCGAAGGCGGGTTCCAAACGGCCATGGGGACGGCTCTTGGTATTCTTCCTCTTTATAATGAGACCAAGGCCTGTTCTTTGTATTCAATCCTCTATCGAATCCGCCCCTCGCCCAGAGTTCCAACACCCAGGGCTCCAGATTCAGGTACCTTCGATCTTCGACAATGTCCGGCCCTGACCTACGAGGCCGGTGGATGCCCTCCTCCGTCACGGAAGAGGACGTGCTGAAGCTGAGAGACGCCAGGTACTTAACCTACGAGATTTCGCATAGGCTGCCCGCCAGAGAGCAAGTTATCCCTACTCCCGAGCCTGGCGAGAGCGTCGTGTTCGTGTCTCACCTCCATCGAGGTTTAGGCTTCCCGACGGATCCCTTCGTAAGGGGGCTCATGTTTTACTATGGGCTGGAATTCCACGACTTGGCTCCGGAGTCCATCCTCCATATCTCATCATTAATTGTCGTCTGCGAAGCCTTCCTCCGCACTACCCGTCACTTCGGCTTGTGGCTCAAAACCTTCAACGTGGAGCCGAAGATGATAGAGGGGCATAAGGCAGAGTGCGGAGGGGCGGTTATAAGCAAGAGGGCCGAAGCTCCATGGCTCGAGGGCTCTTTTCAGGAGGAGCTCGGCTTGTGGCAACAGGAGTGGTTCTGTATTACCGCTCCCCGGGGCAGCAGGCAGAAGCCGCCGCCCGTCTTTTGCTCGGGTCCTCCACAACAGCTGACGTCATGGGTCAGCAAGGGGCGTGACTGGGGGCCGCCCAAAGACGTCCCCATGTTGCAGGACCAGATTCGAGGCCTCCAAGAAAGGGAGATCAATCTGGTCGCAGTGGTACAGGTCATGTTGATCCGGCGCCTACTGCCCTGCAATCGTCGCCCCCTCCGCCTGTGGGAATTTAATCTGGAGGGGCCACGAGCTCTTCAACACTTCATGGGTTTGACACCCGTGGAGATGTATAAACTGTTCTTCGGATCGCAAGAGACGCATCCAGAATTGACCGAGGACGCTGGCCTAAGATGCAATCGCCCGGATACTCAAGTAAGTTGCCCTGTGTCCGGACATGCCGTCCATTTATTTATCGTGGGTTTGCCTTTTAACTAGCTATCCCTGGACAGGAGTGGATAGCGCAAGCAAAACTGATACGGTGTCCGGCCCCCCTCCCCGAGACCACGCAGGATCCCGTGTTAATCAAAATGTTGGAGGTTGCACCTTCGAAGGAGGGCGAAGGGGGGCGCAGGGAAACTACCACCTCTACCAAGGAGGCTTTTAGTAAGGGAGGAGTCGAGAGTCCCTCCTTCCTGGGGGAGAAGAGGACCGCTTCCGAAGACCCGGAGCCAAGGCCTCAAACCGGGGAAAGAAATCACCGGAAGGTCCTGTGCCGGGAAGAGCCCCGGCCGTATTGTCTCCTCGGAGGAATCAGCCCTCTAACAAGCCGTAAGTAAAAAAGGAGGAATTTTGTAATAGTAGACACCCCTGCTTAATGTCTAAAGGTAACCGAAGTTTTCACCTTGTAGTTCGGATCTCAGCCCATCTCAGCACAGCTCATCGTCGGGAGACCTTCGTCCGGAGATGATGGAGAGTGAAACGCCTCCATCTGCCGCCCCGTCGTGCAGGGTGGGCGACCCTGAGGTGTCGTCACGGAGGGTCTCCCCGAGTGCGGCGGGGCCGGAGAGTTCGGCACCCGTTGAAGTACGGCCGGTGGAGCTGCAGGATTTGCTCAAGAGGGCGTCTATCTAAGAAGACCATCGCACATTAATGGGTAATGTGATTGAGAGGATCTCATCCGCCGAAAGCGGGTTGTATGAGGCCGTTGGAGGTTTACTGACGGGGTTTGAGGTACGCAAAAAATGACATTCCTTTTGACAGTTTTGCACATAAAGTGCGCCCTGTATAGATAGTAGCCCCTGAGACTTGGTATGCTGTCGAAAGCGACAACGTGCCTAGGATCATAATCTCAGTAATTAATTATCGCCTTTCCTATGCAGGTGGCGGAACGTTCGGTGGCCAGCCGGACTGATGGAGTTGCCAAGCTGAAGAGGCAACTCGACGCTGCAGATGCGGACATCTCGCTAGTCAATAAACGACTTGATGAGTCACAAGGTATGTGGTTGCTCCGCGGTCGCCCAGTAAGGGAGCTAGCACCCATTCCTTACAATTTGTATGCTTGATGCAGATGGCGCTGCTGCTGTGGAAGACCTTCGAGCAGAACTTGCTCGGGCCAAGGAGCAAGCCAGAAAAAGCAAGGCGGCTGCCTCGAAGGCAATGGAAGAGCTAGAAGCCGAAAAGGTTGCTCATTGCCGCAGTAGGGAGGAGATGGCCGGAATGGCCGCGAAATTAAAAGTTGCTACCAATCGCCAGGAGGTTCTTGAAGGAGAACGCCGAGCGGAACGAGAGGACCTAAAGAAGGCCGACGCCGAAGCCAAGGATGCCCGTATTGCGATGCGGGCTATGAAGGAGGAACTGCGTCAGATTGGAGACATTGTGGCTGGAAAGCCCTTTATGCTGCATAGGAAGTTCACGGATCCGAAGTATGCTCAGCTGGGCCAGTTGTACGGTGCGGAGGATCCATATCTGGACTTAGCAGCGAGTGCGGTGGACGCAGTCGTGCACTTCCAAAGCCAGAAGGATCACGAAATGGAAGAGCTGTTCTGGTCTCAGTTCCATAGTTCGGAGCGTCCACTTCCGTTGAGTGATCGGTTGGTTGAGTGGTCCGAGCTGAATAGATTGTCCGGACTTGCCATGACGGACGTGGTCACTCATCTGTGGCCGAAAAGGCCCAAGCCGAAGAGTTATTTTGGCTTGCTGCAGCAATTCCTTGAGGCGGTGCCGCGTGTTGAGGCGATGAAGCGATCGACATGCATAGAAGGTGCACGGATGGCTCTCGCCCGTGGTAAGACATACTGGGTGGAGATGGATGCCACCGCTGTTGCGTCCGGGGGTTCGGACAGAAGTTGATTCCCCACCGAGCACTATTTTGAGGAAGTCCTACAAGGCGCTCGTTTAATAGAGTCGCAGTGCTCGAAAGATGTTATGTTTGAACGACATTTATGATTTCGGAGATCATCTTTATAATGCAATAGCTTTTTATACTTGTGCGTTCAAGTATTGGACTATCTCCTGTGCGGCCGTATATGTATAATCTGAAAGATGGCTGTCGTTGGCTTCAGCCCCCATGCACATGGTGCGAGGGTGTTTGCAAAAAGAAAAGCGCTTTTTCACACTTAATCCAATGTCTTGGTCCTTTTAAGGAGGTGATAGCGTAGCAAACTAGGCAACCGGACTATAATGCTTTATCACTTTCACTTAGCCATAGGAGCTCGAATGTGGGGCTACTATATAGCCCCTGGTGGCACCGCTCTTCTCCGAACTCGGGACGCGTATGTGCCTGACCGGGAAGCAGCCCTTCGTCAAAGCGGAGGAATTCTAAACATTCCAATGGTCGATCGAGTGGTTGACTAGTCTCTCGCTATATCATGACAATCAGTTTTCAGCTTTCTCTACTGAGGTGCTCGCCCGGCCGAACCGGGGCACAATCGCAGTAGTTCTCCTAGTGCCGCGTTAGCCGATGATACAGAACATAAGGCAGCAAAACACAGGAGCCGGGCAAACCCAACATTTTACCAAAGACATGATTCGGAGCTGATGCATATAAGGCCTAACTCAAGACGCCGAACACTCCCTGAGGTGTTCGGTCTTTATAATACCGGGCAGAATAATGCCCTAAGCCCCTAGTGTCCAGGTACAGATGGGAACTTCTGACGCGGCCGATGCCAAAACGCCAGCCACCTCCTCGGCTATAATAGGAAACCGAGGGATGTGTATCAACAAGAGACAGTAAGAAAGGTTTACGCAGGGTCTTAATCTGAAAAGAATCCTTGCAACGGGTCCCTGGTGCACGTCTACGCCTGTGTCTCCGTTGTGTTGTATCCCGGACGGGTGTAGCACGTGCTTCATCTGTAAAAGAGAAGGACTTAGTTTCTAAGAAATATCGTGCAAAAGTTGTATTAAAATGAAGTATAATTATGAGGATGAAGAAAATTGAGCTTTATTGGCTCTCATCATTTATATGCGCGGCCCTTTATAAAAAAGGGGAAATGCGGCTGGGAAGCCCCTTGTTAAGTTACGCCGGACTTGTCTAACCATGTCCGAGGTCTAAATGACCTGTTTTTAGGGGCTTTGACCTGCAAGGTCTGATTAGTGTGTGGCAGTCGAGGCAGTCGCACATTCTCTATGGTCGAGGGACACTCGGAGTTATGAGATTATGCCACGTGGACCGGGCATTTCTAAGCGTAAGAGAGGCGGAATGTGGTATTGCATTAAAGCGGGCAAAAGCTTCACGCCCCAGTAGTGCTTAAGGGCTACTGCTAAATGGGGCGATGGACAGTGAGCTTTTCGCGATGAAGATTGTCGGATCAACCGTACACAACCTCTAGTGGTACAGAGCCTGTATAATTGGCTTAAAGGCCTCGCGTCACTCCTTTGAAGGGAGTGCTGCTATAGCGAAATTTGGTAGGTTCTATCCCCTGTCTGCGGACAGTCTCCTGGTATGGCAGGTGCCGCGCTGTGTGATATCACATGAAGTGAGTTCACTGTTTTGACTTCAAGTGGGAAAGCCTTTTGTTTTCTGGAGTGCTGCTTTTGGGTTTCGTCACTTTCACTTGGAGTGTCGAGCCCCTTGTGTTCGGCGTTAAGTCGGTCGGACTGCTTGAAGACCCAACAATCCCCGTGGGTATGGTTTGCAGGCTTCCCGGAGGTACCATGTATTTGACACAGTCTGTCCAGAATCTTGTTTAGGTTGGATAGCTCGTCACTGTTGTCCTTTAGGGGCAGTGTTTTGTTGTTCGGCCAAGAGCTTTTGAATCCGGCGTTGACCGCCATACTATTTGGGCCATTATCCTTATTCCGGCGCTGATCTTTTCTGCGTCGTGATTTCCCATTTCCATCCCTGATTTCGGATGTACTCGGGTCGCTGGTGCTGCATCTAGCCAGCTAGCTGTCTTCCCACGCGCAAAAGCGGGTCATGAGGCTTGTTAGTGCGGCCATTCTTCTTGGTTTTTCCTGGCCGAGGTGTCTGGCGAGCCATTCGTCTCGAACGTTGTGTTTAAAGGCTACTAAGGCTTCAGCATCCGGACAGTCGACTATTTGGTTCTTTTTAGTGAGGAACATGTTCCAGAATTTGCATGCTGACTCTCCGGGCTATTGAGTTATGTGACTTAAATCGTTTGCATCCGGAGGCTGGACATAAGTCCCCTAAAAATTTGCTCGAAATGCATCCTCAAGCTCTTCCCAACTTCCAATGGTATTTTCTGGGAGGCTTTTAAGCCAATGCCAAGCCGGCCCTTTGAGCTTGAGGGGTAGGTATTTTATGGCATGGAGATCATCTCCTCTTGCCATATGTATGTGTAGGATATAATCCTCAATCCAGACTCCGGGGTCTGTTGTTCTGTCGTATGCCTCTATGTTTACGGGTTTGAATCCCGCTGGAAATCCATGATCCAGTACCTCGTCGGTAAAACATAGTGGGTGTGCGGAGCCCCTGTATTTGGGTGTGCCGTTGTCTTCAAATGCTCGGCACGTTATGTTGCTTCCTGGAGTCTTCTTTTTTGGCCCATAGATAGACCTGGTTGGGTCATCCTTTTTTCAAGGATCCGTATGCTGATCGTGTGCCGGCTTGTGTGCGGCGCCCCTTGTTGCTCTTAGCCTGTCATCTGGTAGTCTATCCGGCCAGGCGGCTTCTTTCTTTTTTGATTGCGGGGGCTCTAAGGCCTCCTCGTCAAATTCGGGCAACAGCTTGCGCTTCGGGTAGCTCTTTGTCTGGTGACTAGCGCCATATTTATCTGCGGTGTTGATTACTTTGCTCCATCTCATTCTGAGTGCGTCCTCCACTGTTTTGAGCTTCCGTTTTTGCTTCTTCAAACTCCTTGCAGTGGCGACGAGCCTTTTATGAAGGTTCGTATGCTCTGGTGATGTGAGATCGTCTTCGCTGGGGATTGGTTGCTTGTCCAGTTCATCATGTCCGGCTGGCTGCTTGGTGACATGTGCGTCGTCCACTGCTTCGGCCTGCTCTAGGGTCGGGTCCATATGGGTGCCGCTTTTATCGAGGCCGGTCTTCGGGCGGAGCTTGCGTCGCCATTTTGGTTGTTTGTTGGGGGAGTTGTCCTTCGCCACGTCCCGTTTTTCCTCATTGTCGCTTCCCTTTGGTGTATCCACCATGCATACGGCGTGAGTTGGGGTGGCTTTCCAGTGCCTAGTAGGCGCTGGTTCTTGGTCGTCTCCGGCATCGTCGTCCATACCGTCGATGTCTTCGGAGTCGTAGTCTAGCATGTCGGTTAGATCGTCGACAGCGGCTACCAAGTGGGTGGTGGGTGGGCTTTGAATTTCTTCGTCGTCCGCATCCCAATCATCCTGACCGCAGTCTGGCCAGGGCTCTCCTGATAACGAGAGATACTTCAGCGAACTCAAGATGTCGCCAAAAGGTGAGTGTTGAAAGATGTCCGCTGTGGTGAACTCCATGATCGGCACCCAATCGGATTCGATCGGGGAGGGCACGGGAGGTTCGGAGTCCGGCGAGGAGTCCGGCACCTCGGAGTCACGAGCTTTATGAGGGACAAAGTCAGTGTTTGGCTCGATCGCCGTAGAGGTTGCAGCCCGCGAGGCGATGTCTAGACATCCGTCCTCGATCTACGCAGCCGGCTCCGGATTGAAGATCGGAGCGGTTTTGAGTGCGGCCTCCAGGGTACTGTCCGGCTGTAGAGCTAAATCATGCTCGCCGTGACAGTTCGGCACGCTCGGCTGTGGCTCGAATCCATCGAGGATCAAGTCCCCGCGGATGTCAGCCGTGAAGTTCAAACTTCCAAATCTGACCTGACGGCCAGGGGCGTAGCTTTCGATCTGCTCCCGTTGGCCAAGCGAATTGGCCCGCAGTGCGAAGCCGCCGAATACGAAGATCTGTCCGGGGAGGAAGTTCTCACCCTGGACTGCGTCGTTGATGATGATTGATGAAGCCATCCAGCCTATCGGTGACGGCACAGAGGAACTCTCAATGAAAGCACCAATGTCAGTGTAAAAACCGGCGGATCTCGGGTATGGGGTCCCGAACTGTGCGTCTAGGCGGATGGTAACAGGAGACAAGGGACACGATGTTTTACCCAGGTTCGGGCCCTCTTGATGGAGGTAAAACCCTACGTCCTGCTTGATTAATATTGGTGATGTGTGTTACAAGACTGGATCTACCACGAGATTAAGGAGGCTAAACCCTAGAAGCTAGCCTATGGTATGATTGTTGTTCGTCCTATGGACTACAGCCATCCGGTTTATATAGACACCGGAGAGGGCTAGGGTTACACAGAGTCGGTTACAAAGGTAGATCTACATATCCGTATCGCCAAGCTTGCCTTCCATGCCAAGGAAAGTCCCATCCGGACACAGGACGAAGTCTTCAATCTTGTATCTTCATAGTCTTGGAGTCCGGCCGATGATGATAGTTCGGCTATCCGGACACCCCCTAGTCCGGAACTACCTCAGTTAGCCTTGCCTTCAAAGTGAGTTTTCCTCAAGTTATACCAATACTGTTGCAGAGCAGACTTGAAAACATGGGTGCAAGCTTGTCTGGTTGCATCATCTTGGCTATCCAACTGGAACCTCATCTGTTGAAAATTATGGGAGTCTCATTATCAGCAACCTAGAAAGTATGGGACAGTTAACCATACTTACAGATAAATGGTCGAGGAAGGTGTTGAACTAGGTTTCGTCTTTGTCATTCCTGTACTGAATCCATGTTGGGAGGATACGTACATGACACCTAACGGCAACCGCTGCCTCTGATACTAACTTGGATGACTCTGTAGCATCAAGTGGTCGTTTTAAACCTGCCTCAAAACGGATCTCCATTCTTCCTCCTCTAGATTTAGTTAGCCTATCGAGCATTATCCCTGATGTTTGTTTCCTCTTGCGCCTAGGTGCTAGTCCAACAACGAACATAGGAAGTGTTAGTGTACATCAAACTGTGAGACTACATATAAAGAAGCATGCAACTGTAACTTGACTACAGCAACTACCTTCTTGTTGTTGAAGCTCACAAGGTTCATCTGATATTGCCAACTCGTCTTGTGTCAAGAGTGCTTGGGAAGTAGTGTCAGGTGGCAAGGGAGCTTGGGAACGTGCTGCTAGCTCAGTTGACGCATGAGTATGTCGTGTAGCAGGTAGTACTGTGGTAGGTGTTGCAAGAACTAGGGTTGTCTCTGCTTGTTTGGTGGCAGCTATTTGTTTCTGTTTGGCTTTTTTTGCAGCTCGTGTAGCATGGGATGCCATGTTTGTAGAATTTTCCGCTGGACTTTCACCTTCTATTGCACCATCAGTACCAGCAGAATCTGCAGGATTCATCCGCTTCTCATTCCCTGCCATTCTCTGTTTCTAACTCTTTCTCTGTGCCATGTTAAGTCAAGCCGACAATAAAAACAAATAACAATTTAGTTCTTCAGAACAAATTGATGCGTGATGCTGATGAACTGAACTTTGATGTTAGACAACCACATGATAGGAGGATGTAATATGTATGAAAAACAGGACGAAAGAGATAACCAGAACTATGATGTGTAAACTAAGAAGAAGACATTTCACCAAATTAGAATCAATGCAATGGAAGGTGGACACCATATGAAAGATGCTGCAAATATCGCTCTGCCAAGTTAACAGTGTCTCAGCATAAATGGCGTTTAAACAAATGTGAAGCAGTACAAGAAATAAATCATATGCAAGATGCAAACAGCATCACACTACCATGTTAGAGGTCTCTCGTCATTAGTGCCATTGCATATTCACAGCATTGCATATTCATAGCTTATGATGTGTAAACTAAGGAGAAGGCATTTCCACAAATTAGAAGCAATGAAAGCTAGACACCATATGAAAGATGCAACGAATATCACTCTACCAAGTTAAAACTGTCTCGTCATAAGTGCCATTTCAAAAAATTAGTAGTACAAGCTAGAAAAGAATGTGAGATGTAACCTATATCACACTCCAAAGTCAAACATGTCTTATGATAAGTGATTGTTGCAGGTTACACAACAGTAGTAATTTGATGTAAGAACATGGTGTGATAGACAAATATTGTATGTCCTAGAAACAGGAACACGTGTCTTATTCAAGTATAATGTGTAAAGTAAGCAGATAGAATTCAACAAAATTAGAAGCAATACAAGGTAGACATCACACATAACATGCAACCACATATAACAGTGCCAAGTTAGAGGGAGCACCAGTGATGCTGCACTAGGGGAGACGTGCTCATCATAAACATAGCTTTGTTGAGTGTATATGCATGTGTTGTCTTGGAAATCATCTTGGGGGTGTTGAGGAGTAGAAACTATAGAGGCCCTCCGTTTGGAAGGAGCACCTTTATCCGCTGCCTTGCTAACTCCCTTCCGCTTTATTGGTTTTGAATTGTCAAGTAAAACCGACAAGAAAAAGCAATAAAATTATCTCTTCAGAACTCATTCATGCATGATACTGACAATCACTACTTTGATGTAAGGCAAACACATGATACCAGGATGGAATATGTATGAAAAACAGGACGGCATGGCATGTTCACAACTGTTTGTGTAAACTAAGCAGAAACCATTCCAGCAAATAAGAAGCCATGCAAGCTAGACACCACATGAAAGATGCAACCAATATGGCTCTGCCAAGTTAAAAGCGTCCCATCATAAATGGAATTTCAACAAATTAGAAGCAGCGCATGCTAAAGATGCAACTAATATCGCACTGCATATACTAAAGGTGTCTCGTCATATTGATTGATGTGGGATACAAAAAACACTAGTTTTATGTAAGGACATGCTTAATAGACAGATGTACTATGTACTAAATATAGGAAGGCATGTCACGTTAATAGGTATAATGTCACATTTACAGGAGTATAAGCTAAGCAGACTAGCACATGCAGTGTAACCAGATTGGAAGAATTACAATCTAGACAACATATGCAACATGCAACCACATATCACGCTGCCAAGTTAGAGCAAGCACCTGCGATGCTAGTGTAGGGGAAATGCTGTAATCAACTACAGAGCTACGTTCACTATCTTCATCTAGCATTTCTGTTTCTTGAGAATCATGTCGGGAGGCTGACGTTGCATTCTTTAAATGAGGAGTAGTCCCCTTGCCTGCCTGCCTCGTCATAAGTGATTGATGAGGGATACACAAGAACATTAGTTTGATGTAAGAACATGGTTAATACACAGATGTACTAGTATGTACCAAAAACAGAAAGGCATGTCATATTCAAAGGTATAATGTGTAAGCTAAGCAGATGCAATTTAACCAAATTGGAAGCAATACAAGCTAGACATCCGACTGGACTGGTGAACATGATCATCTAGGACCTGAGAGCCTGGTGGGAGGCGGGCTGCTTCGCCACCATCGCGGCTTTTTAGTTGGCTTCCAGGTGATGCATGTCTTTGCTGGGCTTGTCACTGCCTCGGCCAGTGCCCTGACTAGCTATTTTTCTTCTGGTGCTCACGGGGTGGTGGTTCATGTAAAAAATATCTTTCCTTATCTTAATAAAGACCGACTTTGGCCTTTCGAATACAAGCTAGACACCATATGGAACATGCAACCACATATGACACCGCGAAGTTAAATCAAGCACCTGGGATGGTGGTTCATTGCGAGCGAGGTCATCAACTCCAGAGCAATGTTTACCGTCTCCATCTGCTGACACTGCACCCTTTAAAGCGCTGTAACATGCCGCACCTAGCCGTGTAGAAAGCTGGCACGACTTTTGAGGGAGTTCCGGACCAGGGGGTGTCCGGATAGCCGAACTATCATCATCGGCCGGACTCCAAGACTATGAAGATACAAGATTGAAGACTTTGTCCCATGTCCGGATGGGACTTTCCTTGGCGTGGAAGGCAAGCTTGGCGATACGGATATGTAGATCTCCTACCTTTGTAACTGACTCTGTGTAACCCTAGCCCTCTCCGGTGTCTATATAAACCGGATGGCTGTAGTCCATAGGACGAACAACAATCATACCATAGGCTAGCTTCTAGGGTTTAGCCTCCTTGATCTCGTGATAGATCCACTCTTGTAACACACATCATCAATATTAATCAAGCAGGACGTAGGGTTTTACCTCCATTAAGAGGGCCCGAACCTGGGTAAAACATCGTGTCCCTTATCTCCTGTTACCATCCGCCTAGACGCACAGTTTGGGACCGCCTACCCGAGATCCGCCGGTTTTGACACCGACATTGGTGCTTTCATTGAGAGTTCCTCTGTGCCGTCGCCGATAGGCTCGATGGCTTCTTCAATCATCATCAACGACGCAGTACAGGGTGAGATCTTCCTCCCCGGACAGATCTTCGTATTCGGCGGCTTCGCACTGCGGGCCAATTGGCTTGGCCAACTAGAGCAGATCGAAAGCTACGCCCCTGGCCGTCAGGTCAGATTTGGAAGTTTGAACTTCACGGCTGACATCTGCGGGGACTTGATCCTCGATGGATTCGAGCCACAGCCGAGCGTGCCGCATTGTCACGGTGAGCATGATTTAGCTGTGCAGCCAGACAGTACCCTGGAGGCCGCACTCAAAACAGCTCCGATCTTCAATCCGGAGCCGGCTGCGCAGATCGAGGACGGATGCCTAGACATCGCCTCGGGGGCTACAACCTCTATGGCGATAGAGCCGAACACTAACCTTGTCCCTCATAAATCTCATGACTCCGAGGTGCCGGACTCCTCGCCGGACTCCGAACCTCCAGCGCCCTCCCCGATCGAATCCGATTGGGCGCTGATCATGGAGTTCACCGCAGCGGACATATTTCAACACTCACCTTTCGGCGACATCTTGAGTTCGCTAAAGTATCTCTCGTTATCAGGAGAGCTCTGGCCGTACTGCGGTCAGGACGGTTGGGATGCGGACGACGAAGAAATTCAAAGCCCACCCACCACCCACTTGGTAGCCGCTGTCGACGATCTAACCGACATGCTAGACTACGACTCCGAAGACATCGACGGTATGGACGACGATGCCGGAGACGACCAAGAACCAGCGCCTACTGGGCACTGGACAACCACCTCATCATACGACATATACATGGTGGATATCCCAAAAGATGGGGATGGCGAAGGAACAGAGGAGGATGACCCCTCCAAAAAGAAGCCCAAGCGCCGGCGTCAGCGGTGCCGCTCCAAATCCCGCCATAGCAAGAATGAAGACTCCGGCACCGGAGATAATAATACACCGGACAGTGCCGAAGACAACCCACTCCAGCAAGATCAAGCGCAGGAGGACGAAGAGGCCAGCCCTCACGAGAGAGCGGCAGAAGAAGAGGTAGAGGATTATATGCCTCCCTCCGGAGACGATGCGAGCCTCGACGATGACGAATTCGTCGTGCCTGAGGATCCCGTCGAACAACAGCGTTTTAAACGCAGGCTTATGGCCACGGCGAATAGCCTCAAGAAAAAGCAGCAACAGCTTAGAGCTGATCAAGATCTGCTAGCCGACAGATGGACCGAAGTCCTCGCGGCCGAAGAGCATGAGCTCGAACTCCCCTCCAAAAGCTACCCTAAACGCAAGCAGCTCCTCGATTAGAGGAGGAGGCGTATGAACCCGCATCACCAGGAGACAATACGGCTGACCGACCACCCCGTGGTCGCGACAGAGAGGCCTCTAGGCCCTTCACTAGACCCGTACCCCGGCATCGCTCGAAAAGCACACGGCCACAGGGGAACGCTCCGGACTTGCGAGATATATTGGAGGATAAGGCAAGACAATCAAGATAGATCTATGGATCGCTCGGGTGTCCCACAATACGTGACGACAACCGTCGCGCCGGACACAGTAAGTCCGGCCGGGCCGAACAAAATAGACCAAGCTCCGTTGAGCTCCATCGTGATATCGCCCAGTACAGAGGCGCCGCACACCCACTATGCTTCACAGATGAAGTAATGGATCATCAAATCCCCGAAGGGTTTAAACCTGTCAATATTGAATCCTATGACGGCACAACAGACCCCGCGGTTTGGATCGAAGACTATCTCCTTCACATCCATATGGCTCGCGGTGACGATCTTCACGCCATCAAATACCTCCCCCTCAAGCTTAAAGGACCAGCCCAGCATTGGCTCAACATCTTGCCAGCAGAGTCAATTGGGAGTTGGGAGGACCTGGAAGCCGCATTCCTCGATAACTTCCAGGACACTTATGTGCGACCACCAGACGCTGATGACCTAAGCCACATAATTCAGCAGCCAGACGAATCGGCCAGACAATTCTGGACATGGTTCTTAACCAAGAAAAACCAAATCGTCGACTGTCCGGATGCGGAGGCCCTCGCGGCCTTCAAGCATAACATCCGCGACGAGTGGCTTGCCCGACACCTAGGACAGGAAAAGCTGAAATCCATGGCAGCCCTCACATCACTCATGACCCGCTTCTGCGCGGGTGAGGACAGCTGGCTAGCATGCAGTAACAACCTCAACAAAAATTCTGGCAATCCGGATTTCAAGGACCAAAATGGCAGGCTGCGTGTAACAAAAACAAATGCCGCATTAACGGCGACAATAGTGAGGATATGGCAGTCAATACCGGATTCAGAGGCTCTAAACCCGGTCAGCCGAAAAAGCCATTCAAAACAACTACTCCGGGTCCGTCCAATTTGGACCGAATACTCGACCGCTTGTGCCAGATACACGGCACCCCAAAAGGCCAGCTAACCACACCAATAGGGACTGTTGGGTATTCAAGCAGGCAAGCAAGTTAATTGCCGAAAACAATGACAAGGGTCTGCATAGCGATGACGAGGAAGAGACCCGACCGCCGAACAACAGAGGATAGAAGGGCTTCCCCCCACAGGTGCGGACGGTGAACATGATATACGCAACGCACATACCCAGAAGGGAGCAGAAGCGCACACTCAGGGATGTCTACGCGATGGAGCCAGTTGCCCCGAAGTTCAATCCATGGTCCTCCTGCCCGATCACTTTTGACCGAAGGGACCACCCCACCAGCATCCGCCACGGCGGATTCGCTGCATTGGTTTTAGACCCAATTGTCGACGGGTTTCACCTCACCAGAGTCCTAATGGACGGCGGCAGCAGCCTGAACCTGCTTTATCAGGATACAGTGCGCAAAATGGGCATAGACCCCTCAAGGATTAAACCAACCAAGACGACCTTTAAAGGCGTCATACCAGGTGTAGAAGCCAATTGTACAGGCTCAATTACACTGGAAGTGGTCTTCGGATCCCCGGATAACTTCCGAAGCGAGGAGTTAATCTTCGACATACTCCCGTTCCGAAGTGGCTATCATGCCCTGCTCGGACGTATCGCGTTCGCAAAGTTCAACGCGGTGCCACACTACACATACCTAAAGCTCAAGATGCCAGGGCCTCGAGGAGTCATCACGGTCAACGGAAACACCAAACGTTCTCTCCGCACGGAGGAACATACAGTGGCTCTCGCGGCAGAAGTGCAATGCAGCCTCTTAAGGCAATTCTCGAGTCCGGCCGTTAAGCGGCCGGACATAGCTAAGCGCGCTCGGAGTAACTTACAACAAGACCATCTGGCACGTTCTGAGCACACATAGCAGTGCGGCCCCAACCCCAGCCCCTGCGAAATGTCAAAACAGGTCCTTCACGTACACCATTACGCTCTGAAGATACCATGGGCATGGGGAGAGGGGCACGACCACGACAAGCCCAGACTGCGGGTCAACCACACCAGGGGCTCTTAAGTGTGTCGTTCTTTTTTTCTTTTTACCTTTTATTTTTTACTCACAGGACTCCGTTTGTCACAGGCCCTGTCCGGCAGCAAACCTGCCGAACTCACGATGCAACAGCCAGGGAAGGATAAAGGCTACAACGAATATACAGGTGGTCTCCATTACGAGCATTTTTATACACCAATCCGCAGCCTACCCCTGGAGGGGGACATGTTTAACAGTCCCATCCCTTGCTTATCGCACTATTTGTATCGTTCTGCATTCATAGCAGCGCTTATTGAATAAAACAATGCAGCACCTTTTGGCTTATAATTGCATTTCTTTTTCGTACATATGTTCATCTACGGCATGTTGCATCCGTACACTTTGGTACGGCTAATATACACCAAGGGCTTATGTTTCCCGCATTATGGTGTGATGAGTCCGAACACTTTCACATGTGCGGCACCCCGAACTTATAGCACTATATGCATCGGCTCCGAATCATGTCTTGGGTCAATAGTTGGGTTTGCCCGGCTGCCATGTTTTGGTACCTTACATTCCGTTATATCAGCTAAGGTAGCACTGGGAGAACCACTGCGATTGCACCCCAGTTAAGCTGGGTTAACGCCTTAGTGGAGAAAGCTAAAACTGACCGTCATGATGAGGCGAGAGCCGGTCGCTGTTCGATAGGTTTTTTGCGAGTCCTTAAAGACTTATGCCGCTTAGAGCGAGGAGCCGGATACTGTCCGGCCCAGGCGTGGTTAGCGCCCCAAATTCGGCCTTCCGAAGACTAGGGGCTTCGCCGAAATTTAAAATTATAGAATTCTATGGCTAAGTGAGAGTGTTCAAGCATTATAAGTCCGGATGCCTTGTTCGCTGTGTTGAGCGCCTCCCTAGATGGACCCAAAAATGGGAACAAGAGCGCTCAAGTTTATCCCGAACACCCCAGCAATCGTGGCACGGGGGCTGAAGCCGACGACTTGCCATCTCTCAGATTTGATAAACAGCCGCACAGAAGGAAATATTTTAAATTAAGAAGCGTTGCTTAGCGCATATGAACTAAGTTTTCAGCGCACAGGATACCAAAATGCGAGTCTACTCAAATATTACATCTTTGGAGCACTCACCCGCAATAGTGCGGGCGCCCTTCAGCACACTCTTATAATACATCTCGGGCGTGTGATGCTCCTTGCCCTCTGGTGGCGGGTTCGTCACGAGCTTCTGGGCATCCATCTTGCCCCAGTGCACCTTTGCGCGGGCAAGGGCCCGACGGGCACCCTCAATGCAAGCGGAGTGCTTGATGACTTCAACCCACGGGCACGCATCCACCAGCCGCCGCACCAGGCCGAAGTAGCTCCCAGGCATGGCCTCCTTAGGCCACAGCCGAACTATGAGGCCCTTCATGGCCTGTTTGGCCACCTTGTGGAGCTCGACCAGCTGCTTCAGCTGGTCGCTAAGGGGCACCGGATGTCCGGCCTCAGCATATTGAGACCAGAAGACCTTCTCCGTTGAGCTCCCCTCCTCGGCCCGGTAGAATGCGGCAGTATCGGACACGCTGCGAGGAAGATCTGCGAACGCTCCTGGAGAGCTCCGAATTCGGGTAAGCAACAGGTAATTAACACTCACATGCTTACTTTGCATGAAAAATGCCTTACCCGCTGCTATTTTCTTCACCGCCTCAATCTCCTGGAGGGCCTTGTAGGCTTCGGCCTTAGCGGCTTTGGCACTCTCAAGAGCCGTTGCAAGCTCAGACTCTCGAGTCTTCGAGTCACGCTCCAAGCTCTCATGTTTTTTCACGAGATCCTGGAGCTCTTGCTGTACCTCCGCCACCCGCGCTTCCTGCTTCTCTCGCTCGGTGCGCTCCACGGCCGCATTGTGTTCGGTCGTGGCCACCGCCTCCTTCAGGGTAGCCACCTCATTAGTGGCCCCTGCAATACCCAGGTTATCCTTGTCATTTTTCTTGCAACCAAATCCTTTTCTGTAAGGTACAATTTTAATAAGGTATTACTCACCTTCCTTTTCCTCGAGCTGCTTCTTGGCATGGCCGAGCTTCTTCTCGGACCGCTCGAGGCTTTCCTTCAAAGTATTGACCTCCGCAGTCAGTGCGGCAGAGGTCAGCAGCACAACCTGCAATCCCATATTGACATATTTTTTATGACTCCTGCGTATATCTTTTCAAAGATCCTCAGTCCGACTTTTCTTTCCGAACACCGAACTGACCATCAGGGGCTACTGTCTATGCGGTACCATTTTACATATATCGAAATTCTTACCTCAAAGCCTGTTAGAAGGCTGCTGCAGGCTTTGGTCAGCCCACTCTTGGCGAGCTGAACCTTCTGAATCACCGCACTCATAACAGTGCGGTGTTCCTCTTTGATGGAGGCGCCGTTGAGCGCCTCCAGCAAATTATCCGGCACCTCCGGTTGGACGGAGGCAGCCGGCGTCACGGTCTTGCCCTTCTTGCGAAGGGGTCGCCCGCCGGACTCTGGAGCCACTGTGTGTTCCGGGGCCGAGTCCGGTGCAAAGTCCGGGAGGTTGTCCTGTGACACCTCCGGGGCCTCCTCCTCCTGGTGGGTCCCTTCCTGGGATCCCACCTCGGCATCGTCCGTGGCACGGGGGGTGGAGGCAGTCGGAAGGGAATCCATATCCGACGCACCCAAGGACCCGCTCGACGAAATGGGAAGATCATCCTTGGGCGGACTGCAGGGTTGTATGCGGCATTAGAAAGACACTATGTGACGAAAGGGAAAAAACCTTGAAGTTATTCGGGAGTCCGGATACTTACGATCTCGCCAGGGGCTTGGCCCTTGGAGGCCAGTCCTCGTCGTCATCACTGGCGTTTGCAGAGTAGTCGAGGGGAAGAGTTTTCCCCTTCTTGGACCCTTCGGCCTCCCTTGTTGGGGAGGCCTTCCTTTTCTTCCCTCCCCCCGCTGGGGGAGAGGCTTTCTTCTTCTCCTCCTCGCCTTGGTGGGAGGAGTCGGCCTCGGATTCATCATCCGATAGCACCTGAAAACGGGATCTCTTCCGAGTCCCCGTGGCCTTCTTCTTGGCCTTCTTCTCTGGCACCACGTGGGGTGCCGGAGCCAGCAGCCCCGTTAGGCGGACGTCCGCTGGGTCCTCTGGCAATGGGGCCGGACAGATAGTCCATTCAGCCTTCGCCAGCCAGGCCCGTCAAAGGTAAAGGGAGTTTAGATCCCGCATAGAGTCAAACTATGGAAAACAAGTGACAAAATCACTTACCTCGTCAGCTGGACGCTGCGAGCGGAATCCGCGATCTTCGGTAGCGGATGCGGGAGCCTCGGCGCCCTTGAACAACACCTTCCAGACATCTTCGTACGTAGTGTCAAAGAGCCCGCTCAGGGTCTGGTGCTGCGCCGGATCAAACTCCCACATGTTGAAACCCCGTTGTTGGCACGGGAGAATCTGGCGGATGAGCATGACCTGGACTACATTGATAAGCTTGAGCTTCTTGTCCACCAGCTTCTGGATACAGGCTTGGAGTCCAGTCAGCTCCTCCGAATCCCCCCAGATCTGGCCACTTTCTTTCCAGGAGGTGAGCCGTGTAGGGATGCCGGATCTGAATTCGGGGGCCGCTGCCCAATCAGGGTCACGCGGCTCGGTGATGTAGAACCACCCCGATTGCCACCCCTTAATGGTTTCCACGAAGGTGCCCTCCAGCCACGTAATGTGGGACATCCTACCCACCATGGCACCTCCGCACTCCACTTGGCTGCCCTTCACAACCTTCGGCTTGACACTGAAGGTCTTGAGCCACAAGCCGAAGTGGGGCTGGATGCAGAGGAAGGCCTCGCACAAGACGATAAACGCCGAGATGTTGAGGATGAAATTCGGGGCCAGATCATGGAAATCTAGGCCGTAGTAGAACATGAGCCCCCGGACAAAGGGATGAAGTGGGAAGCCCAGTCCATGGAGGAAATGGGGAAGAAATACTACCCTCTCATGGGGCCTAGGGGTGGGGATGAGCTCTCCCTCGTCGGGGAGCCTGTGCGCGATGTCGCTGGACAAATATCCGGCGTCGCGCACCTTCTGGATCTGCCCCTCCGTGACGGAGGAGGCCATCCACTTGCCTCCCGCTCCGGACATAGTTGGAGAAGGTTGAGGTGAGAAGTGCAGACTTGGGCGCTGGAGCTCGAGTTCACGGAGATGGATAAGCAAAGGAGGAAGAAGGCGCAGGTAAAAGGGTTGGATCTTTATCCCCTTATATGGGCGGACAAAAACATGTGTCCCCACCGGCCTGGTAAAACTCGCTTATCTCCCAAGCGTCACAATCAATGGGGCGGTTGGGTTACCCACGTCCGTATTGATGGGAATCCCAGAATAAGGGGAACACGATCTCTGCTTCGACAAGACGTGCCAAGGAAACCGCTTCGCTAAACGCGCTGAGGTGGAACAATAAAAACAATTCGAGTAAAGGCTTGGAAGTGGTGTGACGTCACGCCACAGAATACGTCAGTAGATTGATCTTGTGTAATATTATTCTCTCTACGGTGGTACGTGGAATTTATTTTTGCAGAGCCGGACACTATCCTGGTGTTCATAATCTTCTATAAATTATTCGGAGGAGGAACCCGCCTTGCAATGCCGAAGACAATATGTGCGCCGGACTCGTCGTCATTGAAGCCTGGTTCAGGGGCTACTGAGGGAGTTCTGGACCAGGGGGTGTCCGGATAGCCGAACTATCATCATCGGCCGGACTCCAAGACTATGAAGATACAAGATTGAAGACTTCGTCCCGTGTCCGGATGGGACTTTCCTTGGCGTGGAAGGCAAGCTTGGCGATACGGATATGTAGATCTCCTACCTTTGTAATTGACTCTGTGTAACCCTAGCCCTCTCCGGTGTCTATATAAACCGGATGGCCGTAGTAAATAGGACGAACAACAATCATATCATAGGCTAGCTTCTAGGGTTTAGCCTCCTTGATCTCGTGGTAGATCCACTCTTGTAACACACATCATCAATATTAATAAAGCAGGACGTAGGGTTTTACCTCCATTAAGAGGGCCCGAACCTGGGTAAAACATCGTGTCCCTTGTCTCATGTTACCATCCGCCTAGACGCACAGTTCGGGACCCCCTACCCGAGATCCGCCGGTTTTGACACCGACAACTTGTCTCTTTTCTTTTTTGCTTCGCTTTCGGCAGACTCTGAAATACCCTTGCACAAAAACACAACAGTGAGAGTATGGATGAAGTGTGTGTAGAACTAGTGCACTGTAAAAGTAGCAGATAGTAGGTGGCTGAAAAATAAATGACAGGAGACATATGATAGCTCTACAACATTGCATGGCAAACAAAATTAGATTCTACTCCGTATGATTTTGTAATATATGAGCACAGGAAATGCAGGTACTCCTCCAGCACACCACCACATGTGGTCATATCTAAGATAACAGTCGACTAAAAATAAATAGGTCAGTCATTTTTTTAATGAACTGTCCGATCTATAAGGAACGGGCAGATGGCCTTCGTCTACCTACCACCAGTCACTGTTGACGATCTTTCTCGAACCGCCAGCGACCACCGGCCCAGACCCGTGCCTCCGCCGCCCTGCCGTCCCATCAACCTCACACCACCGCCATGCTTGGCAGCGCCCCCAAGCCATCCCTTTAATCCCGGCCGACCTCCAGATCGGGTGCCAGTAGCTCTAGGCCGCACACGCCCCTAAGATAAACACCAAGGCGCTGCTTCCCCGGCGTAATAGTAGTACTAGCGCCTGTTACGTCGGGGAATGCTTCCTTTAATTGGGAATCAACTGGGCAGAAATTGAAATTCAGGGGGGTGACGGACCTCTAGCTAAGGTGAAATAGTATTTGAGGAGAAACCTTGTGCATCGCGAGTTACTAGGAACATCTAGTATCAAGAAGAAGCGGTCAACTTGTGTCTTCTGTGGGATGAATACCGTGCAAGCAGAGACGTAAGATTTGCATGAATAAGGGAAGAGGAGTACTTTCTTCGGTTGCCGGTGTGGTCACCTCCACATGTCACGCCGATCTTCTTCTTTTTACCGGGGAAACCGATGTTCTGGAGGGTGCAGGCTTGGACGAACCCATGGCCTAATTGTTGACTGTGTTGCCGTGGCCGTATGTCGGCGGAGGGGAAGCAGATCCGAGGCGGCGAAGGACGGCGTAGCAGGAACAACTCCGATGCGGTGGAGGGTGGCGAAGTTGGAGCGGCAGCGGTGAGGCGCAGGATGGCGTGTTTGAACTGGCTCGGGTACGGATGGCTTGGCCTCGGCTTCAACTACCAGCCGTGGAGGGCGTTGCGGTTGAGGTTGCGGTGGACAACGATGTCGGGGTATCGGCTCCGGCGTGATGGAGGAGGGCGGCGATTGATGGGTGGGATGGGATTGCGGACGGAGGACGCCGGGGTTTCGTGGCTGGTTGAGAGGTAGTTTTGGTGCCCACGGAGTACGAATGGGGAATCGGGCGGGTGGGGGGAACCATGTTTCGGTCTGGGACGCGCTTGTTTTTGGCTTTTTTGAGCAGAAGATGGGATGCGCTTGTTTGAAATTTGGGGAAAGTACAAACTTTGCCCCCCTCTTCAATTTCGGACCTACTGCGGGTCGGGGGTAGGATGGTAATCCCAGGTGTCCCAAATAGTGGGCGGGAGCGATTTCGGCCGCGCCCATGTGTGCTTAGGCGGCCATTGTGTATGAATGTTTTTCGGAGGCAGTTGCGTGTCGTCAAGATGAAGCTACAAACCTACCCCGGTTTAGGCCTTTGGATATCGGGCCAGTAGGTTTCACGGGTCAGAGTTATTAGAAAAGTAATTTCCTTGTACTACCAAACATTGGTCTCGTGCGGTTTCGAGCAAGTAGAGGCTCTTTTGGCACTTCTTCGAAATTTTGAAACACAAGCATTCACGTTTAGAGTACTCTTGAACTATGAGGATTGACCTAAATAGACAACGTTATATTTGACCTTGTATGTTTGAAAACCTCATTGAATTATCCGCTTCCTTTTGAAATTTTGACACTTGAAAATCCTATAACTGCGATTATTTTGGAATGGAGGAGCTAAATTTGAATCTATTTTGTACACGACTACATATGCTATTATGTACAAAATGAGAGCAAAGATTGGTACCCCCATAGTTTAGGTATGGTTTACAAATGCCATGATATCAAATTCAAATAATTGAATGGACTTCATGTTGAATTCGACCTTTTTAAACCACCTTAGGTTGAATTCAAATGTATGCTAGTTAATAGGTAGCAATTTATAAATGTTCGTTGTCTAACTTTCGTATGTATAATGTGCTTTACACACACAACATGAACTATACTCACGTTTATATTCGATTGCTAAAGCGATGCATTGTCTGGAGTTCAAAATACTAACTATGTGGATCAATTGTGTCGAATAATAACATAGACATGCTCAAATTCGATAGAATCTAGATGTTTGATGAATCAATGACCGCTCCTTACGCAATTGCAAATATCATGATCCCATCCTAATATTTGGATACAATTTATATCTTTAATCAATGTGTAGAGCAGTCTTTTACGTGTAGTTTCACTCTCCATCGGTGGTCTCTCACACATGCTCACACACTCTCTCCTGAGGTCTCTTTCTCGCACACATGCTATAGATAGAACCCTCCCTCCCTGTCGTAACCATTTACAACTGTTTTCACTAACCTTTATCACAAGCACTCTTCCTCTCGCAAACATACACATGCACAATCCTCATTGACCCTTTCTATATACATGGACCTGCCTATGTGTCTCATGTACGCACATTATCTGTATGCCTGTCTCTCACGCATTATCTCACACCTCTCTTCCTAGTCGATGAGTATGATTCTAGCAGAGCATTCTGTAGGATGCCCCTTGAAGTTAGGTTGGATGAATAGTAATATCAGAGATAAAGGGGTTACCTTAGTCCGAGAACCTAGGGTTACAAATCCTAGTCGACTTTGTCAGTGGACACAGAGTCCTTCACAATTCTGCTATCTTTGTCTTGTACGACTAGTCATCCATGGGTCTTCCTAAATGTGTCATGGGGCGACCAATGTGGCGCAGGTCGGAACCGAACGAAGGGCCTCACCTCGACCCACCGGACCTCACGCGGTGACACACCCTATGTCCCCACGTCTCATTATCTTCTTACACCCACACATACCAACACAAACACCAGACACACAAAACATTTCTCCTGGGCC
>NC_041385.1:37117247-37153896 GCF_002162155.2 Triticum dicoccoides | reverse complement strand
GTCGTGACGTCATATTCGTTTCTCTCTCTCTCTAGACCACTCTCATTTATCATGCTACCTCTCCCACGCCCCCCCGTCGGCCCCTCTATCCATGCCTCTCTCGAATACGTAATACACACACATACCTCTCTAGGCCCCGCCAAATGCATCAACTACACATTCACACATGTTATATCACGTACCCCATTGATCTAAAAAGCCCTCTCTTCACGTTTATTTCGCATACAACATTCCTTTTTAATAAAGTGTGGCCAAAAAATTATTTTAGAGTTTCTACATATATACAACATTACAAAGTTATATGGAGGAGTACGAACGCTAATTTGCATTGCATGGTGCCCACAATGATATTTATTCCGCACTGTGAATTTGTATATTTTTATACCATATACAAAGTTAGTCATAATAAAGAGAAACGAAGAGCATCTCTCTCTCCATCGCATACCCCCCCCCTGTACGCCCCTTTCACGTATGCACACAAAACTATCTACATGTCCTCTAAAAGTAAGCCCCCAGAAAATTCACGCGTGTTTCATCTTTCTCTCGGATATATGCAATGACGATCATTGTATTTGAAGCGAAAGCACGATACATACATTGGACTTCATAATCCACTCATTACGGTCACCGTTTACGTTTAGTGGTTATTATACAGTCACGGGATCACCGTACAACTTTGTATTTGTTCATGACAAGACTAGTTGACCAGTTAAACGCTCCACGTGGCACCTCTAGTGTTGCATCACATTATCTCACTACCATCATGCCCACCTGTCGACTTGTATCTACTCTACATCTACACTATTATAAAATTCAATCTTATAAAAAATAGAGTTGGTGATGATGGTGTGCCTGCCATCCTGCAATATAGGCCGTCCGATTTATATCTGACGGATAGGAAAGAAACTATGGCAATTTTGCAAAAAGGTACCCACACACCTCTCCACATTTGCAAATAAGGCCTTCCCTCGTTCATCCTTTTCTCTCACAAGATAAACAAGTCATACAAATGCATCTTGATGTTACGTGCAACGCACGGGCATCTTGCTAGTAAGAATGAAAACAAACGACAAAAAAATATTTTGACGATGGTTCGAAGTCATGACCGCGGGCACAGCGGACAAGGTGGCCTTGTATTGGTATGCTGAGCCGTCTGTTTTAACACACAAGAGCTGGTGTGGTGATTATACACACACGCATGCATGCACATGAACTCCATCCATGCAACACTCACACAAACACATGCACCCACGCACGCACGCAACTCACACATATACACGCAGCCACGCACGCACGCAACACTCACACGCACACACACACGCATGCATGCACACACCAATACACCACGCGACCAACACACACTCTCACGCTAAAGTGCTCAACCTACACGTGCATGCGCACACATCAGGCCCTGACAGACACATACACAACCAGGTGATTCCCGCGCACGGGTTGGAGCCTTATCACACCTGCGTAAATTTGTGTTTATCTGACCTTTTCCCTATGCGAGCTGACAGGTGGGACCCACAAGGAACATGGTCCATTTAACTAGTCAACATGGCGCCACGCAGACTATTTGGCCGGACAACAGAGTGCAATCCGATGCTGAACTGTGAGCACGTGACAGGATAATCACCGCAAAACATATATAGTGACCGTAATCAGCTTATTCTGAAGTTCGGTGACCGTATTATGCTTTTCTCCATGTAGGCCCTCCAAAACTACATCTCTACACGTTCTCGCATGTTACATCTAACAACTATCCAATACAGCAGTACTACTACACTCTAACACAATAAATCATATGTGTTTTTAGTTTTACTAGATATCATATTGTTACTTATAATTATTCAGTTTGCATACATTAAAATTGTCTATGAAATGTATGGCCAGTATCATCTACCGCGCGGGAAAAATCCGCCCTTTCCTGTTTAATCGGGTTTGTATCGATGGATCGTGCGAAACATCAAAACTATAGTACTATACAGTACAAGTGACAGTTCACTGGGCCGTCGTGTCGTCTACTCCTCTGTCGTAAGAGTGCAGCGCTCGCTTTCATAAATCTTCTAGTCCCTTTCGCCGACATGTGGGACATCAAGCTACCGGGTCCACGTGCCATACCGGAATACAGTGCAGAGCAGCCGGGGTGAAGCACCCCAGTCATGGTGCCGGCGTAGTAATGAGCAATGAGGCGTCAAATCACAAAGCTGCACCTTTCCCACAGTTAAGTTGGAGGGACGAAGTAATAATGCTAAAATAAGAAGTTGGAGGGACGAAGCAACCATCATTTCACTCGTTGTTGAATCCGCTTCTCCCTCATCTTCTTCAACTTAACCACGTGTTGCTTCTACCGTTGTTCTGCCTCATGTGGGACGCGGATCAGCATGGTAAAGCACTGATACGTGGGACCGCATGTTAGCAAACCGCCAGGACAACGTCCTCCGAAAATAAGAAACCTCCCCCGCCATCCACGCGGCAAAATCACCTCCTTTTTACTAATCTTTGATTCTAATTTTTTAGATCAATTTAATTGAGATTTGTATAGATAGCACACAGGAGCAAAACCAAGTGGTACGGTTAAGGGCATCCACGATGTGTAGCCAAATGTGAAAATAGCTTTTGGGATCGTGGGAACCATTATGGACGGTGTTGCCAAAGCCAACAAGATGGAACTGAAGCTCCCTGATTGATTGATTGAAGGAATAGAAAAATGCAACGTCTCTCCTCTTTCTCCCATGCTTGGACGCATGTAGTACAGTATAGAGCACAGAGTCTACTCCCCTGTCCCTTCTATCACAAATCACAAAGCAGTGAGGCTTCAAATCACAAAGCACGGACGAAGCAACCATCACTTCACTCTTCGCTGACTCCGCTTCTCCATCGTCTTCTTTGAGAAACCATCTCACCGCACTAGTACTCCTAGTAGTAGTACTAGTGAAGGAATTCCTGGATGCAAATAAGGCGGTTGTCTCGGCTTGCAAGCGACACTTGCGAATGACTTACCATGGTCTCCCTCAATGGTGTTCTCCGTCGAACGCACTTCGCCAAACCACAAAAATAAAATCATCAACGTCACCGCAATGGGCAAGGAATTCAAATATAGTTACTACCTCCATTTTATTTGTACACAAGGCCAGTATATCAAAATTACAATTTGCAAAGGGCCACTAACACTAATCGAGGCAAAATTGATGGGGTTAGCAACCAAGGACATTAATATCCCCTGCATGCATGCGAAAGTGAGAAGGTTCGTTTGCATGGCGCTCCATTAATCAAGCAATGAGGAGTGAGATGGTTAGCTCTTTGGACTTTCGAGCAAACAAATACGCATTAATTGACACGTGAAACGAGGATTTGTATCGAAGGAAAACCCCGCCTTTCTTTTTTAACACTAGTACTCCTAGTACAAACGTACTTATCCTGTTTGGGTCTAGGCCTTGCATTGCCAAACTTCGCCACACATTTTTGCCAAGCTTGCCTAAAGTTTTCAAAATGAGAAGGAGGTACACTTGCGCACGGCTGTCGCGGTCGCACCGCACCCTCACACGGTCGCTCATGCACGCCGCGGTCGCACCGCACCCTCACACAGTTGCTCCTGCACGCCGCAAACCCAACCAAGGGAATGCACCCTCACTGACACATGTTGTCGCATGTGAACAAACCAAACTCAGCCATCCTATCGCTGACACATAATTTTCGTTCATAGAGTATGTTTATCCATCCGCATGTTGGGGAGTATCCGTATGGACCGTGCGGTGGTTTGTTGGGGAAGAAGAAGAGGTGAGGAAGAAGGAAAGAAGGGTTAGGAGACGTAGGATATTCATCCAACCGCTTGAAATGGTAGACTGACCCAAGTCAGGCGACTTGCATAACAAATAGTATGTTTTTACACAGCAAAAGATCCATAAAAACAACAACATAAAGAAAAACTATCACTGCTCGCGGAAAGAGACGGCCTCGTCGTCTTTGGCTGCCGGCGCAAACCAGCCGTCGCTGCCGATGTGTGTCTCCGCACCGTGGTTGTCCTCGGCCTCCAGCTACTCGTTCAAGCGGAGCGTGCGGCCGCTCTGCACGGACAAGAGCACATCCCGGTTCAAGTCGAGGACGTCCGGTTCCGCCTGCAGGAGGGCCTCGATGGCAGCGGCATCCATGCGCTCCGCATTGAGTCGAGCCTCCGCCGCCCAGTTCAAGTCCAGGACTTCCGGTTCTGCCTGCAGGAGGGCGTCGATGAGAGCGGCATCCGTGCACTCTGCGTCGAGTCGAGCCTCTGCCGCCCGGTTCATGTCTACGACGTCCGGTTCCGCCTTTAGGAGGGCCTCGATGGCAGCGGCATCCGCGCGCTCCGCCTCAAGTTGAGCCTCCGCCGCCCAGTTCACATCCACGACATCCGGTTCCGCCTGCAGGAGAGCCTCGATAGCAGCGGCATGCGCGCGCTCCGCATCGAGTTGAGCCTCTGCCTCCCGGTCCTCCTTTAGTATAACCATGTTGAACCGTTGGTCCGCCTGCACCATGGGGGACTCGGACGCCCGCACGAAGTCGACGTCCATCACCTCATACCCATCGGGGGCCTTCTGTGCTGCGACCTCCGCAATGAACATTGGATCGGCTTCCTCATCCTCATAGCTTGGCTCCAGAGAACACAGGGATTGGGCCACCGCAAAGCGATCTTGGGAACGGAGGTCTGTGGCTGTAACGCCCCGGATCCGATGCGCCAGGTGTCTGCCAATTATTCGCCGTTTTTGCCATGTCATCATCTGCATTTCATCCGCATGTTTTTCAAAACTTGCATCCGTTCGGGTTCTCACAGTTCTCTCCGTTGTCCGTTCGGAGTCCAGACCTCTCGCGCGTGCCCCGTCGCCCCTCTTAGACCTTGTTTCGTGTGCGGGTGTTAAACTTTCTCGGAATGGCCCGGGATTTGCCAAGCGGCCTTGGTATTAGCACCGGTAGACCGCCTGTCAAGTTTCGTGCCATTTGGAGGTCGTTTGGTACTCCAACGGTTAACCGCGTAGCCCAAAACCCCCCTTCTCTTTGCAGCCCAACACCCCTTCCAAAGTGGCCCAAAACCCATCTAACTCCCCTCCATGCCCTCGGTCGTTCGATCACGATCGCGTGGCCAAAAACCGCTCCTCATTTGGACTCTCCTAGCTCCCAGAAACTATAAATATGCCCTCCCCCCAAAAATTCGCGGATGAATTCTCCCCCCGAAACCCTAGCTTTTCCCTCTCCGCCGCCGGACGCGTCCGCCCCGGCAGGACACATTCGCGTCGCCGTCGCCTCCCCACCGCGCCGGCCCGCTCAGCCCGCTGCGGGCCGCCGCGGCCCGACTCCCCGCCGCCGATGCCCCGCGGGTGCCCGAGCCCCGCGCTCGCCGGGCCACGCCGCCGCGCCGTCGCGCGCCTCCCACCGCCGGTGCTCCACCGCGTCTCCGGCGCCACGCTGCCGCTCGCCGGATCTGCGCTGCCCCGCCGCCTCGCTGGCCACCGGAGGGCCGCGCCGCCGCCCGGCCCGCCTCCTCGCGCCGTCTCCCCTCCGGCCTCGCGCCCGAACCAGCCTCCGTCGCTACCGCGCCGGATCCGGCCGGAGCGCCCCTCGCGGGCATCTTCTCCGACCTCCCTGGCCCCGTCCCCGACAACTCCGGCCGCCACCTTCTTCCTCGTCTCCGGCGAAACCCCCAGATCCAGATCTGAAAAGAGGTTGACCCCGAAAGTTCCACCAAGTCCCCGAATATTTTTGCATTATGGTCTCCTGTTCATCGCATCATATCTCCATTCATACTGCTCCGTTTTGTGTGTGTAATATGTCAAATTGTTTGTCTTAATGAGTACTTCATTTGATTCCATTGCATCTTGTTCATTTGAGCTCATATTGATGCCTGAATCATCGTTGCAAGAGTGCTATATAATGTTGTCTGCTGGCTGTTAACAGAACATGCTCATTTGTCATTTTTGCCATGTTTGATGTGTGCATCCTATGAGGTTTATGCCTACATGTGTTTTGATCTATGTCATTCCATCTTTAAAGTGATGTATGCCATGTATTTTTGTGAAAAATGTGGTGACTAGAACAAGCATGCAAACTAGGCTTCGTGGTGTTGCTGATTTCAGTCGCTGTTCTGCTGTTATTTTTATGCCTTGTAAACTTGATGCTACAGAGAGATCCAAGCATATTTTGAGATACTTCAGTAAGGATGTTTTGAACATATGGTTTTTCTCTATTCATTCATGCCCCTGGTTGCAATTGTGGAGTAGTCTAGCATGTCATTTTCGTGCTCTACTTTTGCTACAAAATGTTTCCTGGCAGATTTTTTACATGTTATTCAATTTTGCCAAGGTTGTTGTAGTTGATCCTTGCATGCTATGAACTTGTTCTTGCCTTGGTTTGTTTCATAAACATGTCTTCTTGCTGATGCTATGCTTATATTGTCATGCAATGACTTGTGGTGAGTGAATCGAGCTCGTGAAGTAGTGTACTTGCTGTTACTGTTTTGCTAGGATGAATCTGTTATTTTGTGATGCTATGTAAACCTGCTGCTACAAGTCATTCTATGTATAATCTAGAGATGTTCACTAAGGGTGTTTTGTTCTGCATGTCATGCTATATCCATCCATCCCCATGGTTGCATTTATAGCCTGTTGTAGCTTGTTGTTATCTTGCTCCAAAGTTGCTAAATAATGTTGCTGTTAGCCTGTTAACATTAAGTTCAGTTATTGCCATGATTGTTGCTAATGATCCATGCACCATATGAACTTGCTCTTGCCATGCTTAGCTCTACAAATATGTCTTATTACTATTGTTAACCTCTTCATGACATGTATTGCTCTGTGGTGAGTGGTACAAGCTCACCAACATGCCTACTTATCGTTGTTCCTGCCATGTATGAATCTGTCATATAACTTGCCATGTTCACATGGGTGCCATCATATCTTCTGATCCTTTTTGGCTCATGGTCAGTAAGGGACTTATTTTCAATGCAATTAGTAGATTCATGCCATGCCTTTGTTTGCCATGATAAGATCCTGTAACATGTTGTTTGATAGCTCTGAACATTGCAACCTAATGTTATTTTCTGCAAAGTCTGAACTGTTATTGTTTGCAATCCTTCCATGTCTTTTCGAGCATGTTCTAGTGATTTCTGGAGATAGCTCAATGTTCATCTTTTGTAATGCTTTACCTGTACATCATGCCCATGCCTTTTGTTTTCTTGTTGAGGTCCTGTAGCATGTTGTTTTGATGCTTGCAAGATGCCTAGTTGCTGTTTTGGACAGATTGTTGCTATAACTTGTATAGAGTGTATGTGTTGAACCGTTGCTCCGTTTTGAGTGTGCTCTATATGAAACTTACTTAGAATTGCATGTAGTTTCATATTATCATGTTGCATCCATGTTTTGAGGTGTTTCGCTTGATGTTTGGGTGCATTTTGCATCAATGCCATGTTTAACTTGTTTTGCTCATATCTTCTAGGCCGTAGCTCCGAACTAAATGATCTTTATATGTAACTTGACTAGAATCTCGTGTAGATCATCTTGATGCATTTTAACTTGCTGTTTAACAACTTAAACATAATGTTTATTCAGATCTAGACCAATTTCCAAATATGCATATGAGGACTTACCGGAATTGTTATATGTTGTTCCCGGCCTCATTTAAACTTGCCTTGATGTGTTGTTCTTGTTCGCATCATCTCTTGCCGTGAGTAGCTTCATGTAGCTTTGTCATGCATCATGCTTGTTGTGCATCATGTCTTGTATATGCGTGGTGTGTTTACTATGTTATGTGCTTCTTCTCGATAGTTCCCGTTTTGTTGCGATCGTGAGGATTCGTTCATCTACGCTTGGTTCGTCTTCGTGGCTTCATCTCCTTCATGGACTCGTTCTTCTTCCTTGCGGGATTTCAGGCAAGATGACCGCTACCCTGGATCTCACTACTATCATTCCTATGCTAGTTGCTTCATTCTATCGCTATGCTGCTTTACCTATCTTTTTCTCATCAAGCCTCCCAAATTGCCATGAACCTCTAACCTTTGACACCCTTCCTAGCAAACCGTTGCTTGGCTATGTTACCGCTTTGCTCAGCCCTCTTATAGCGTTGCTAGTTGCAGGTGAAGTTGAAGATTGCTCCATGGTGGACAAGATTATGTTGGGATATCACAATATCTCTTATTTAATTAATGCATCTATATACTTGGTAAAGGGTGGAAGACTCGGCCTTATGCCTGGTGTTTTGTTCCACTCTTGCCGCCCTAGTTTCCGTTATACCGGTGTTATGTTCCCCCATTTTGCGTTCCTTACGCGGTTGGGTGATTTATGGGACCCCCTTGACAGTTCGCTTTGAATAAAACTCTTCCAGCAAGGCCCAACCTTGGTTTTACCATTTGCCTCAGCACCACCTATACCCTTCCCTTGGGTCGGCCAACCCGAGGGTCATCTTTATTTTAGCCCCCCCCCCCTCGGGCCAGTGCTTATCTAAGTGTTGGTCCGAACTGAGCTGCCTGCAGGGCCACCTCGGGGAAACTCGAAGTCTGGTTTTACTCGTAGCTAGTCTCATCCGGTGTTGCCCTGAGAACGAGATATGTGCAGCTCCTATCGAGATTTGTCGGCACATCGGGCGGCTTTGCTGGTCTTGTTTTACCATTGTCGAAATGTCTTGTAAAATGGGATTCCGAGACTGATCGGATCTTCCTGGTAGAAGGTATATCCTTCGTTGATCGCGAGAGCTTATCATGGGCTAAGTTGGGACACCCCTGCAGGGTATAATCTTTGGAAAGCCGTGCCTGCGGTTATAGGCAGATGGGAATTTGTTAATGTTCGGTTGTAGATAACTTGACACCAGATCCGAATTAAAACGCATCAACCGTGTGTGTAGCCGTGATGGTCTCTTTTCGGCGGAGTCCGGGAAGTGAACACGGTTTTGGGTTATGTTTGACGTAAGTAGGAGTTCAGGATCACTTCTTGATCATTGCTAGCTTCACGACCATTCCAATTGCTCTCTTCTCGCTCTTATTTGCGTATGTGAGCCACCATATATGCTTAGTCGCTGCTGCAGCCTCACCACTTCACCCCTTCCTTTCCCTTTTTTTTCTAGTCTTGATACCCATGGTAATGGGATTGCTGAGTCCTTGTGGCTCACAGATTACTACAACAACAGTTGCAGGTACAGGTTATGCGATGATCATGACGCGAGAGCGATGTTTGCTTGTATTGGGGTTCTTCTTCTGCTTCTTCTTCGATCAGGGGATAGGTTCTAGGTCGGCAGCCTGGGCTAGCAGGGTGGATGTCGTTTGAGTTTCTGTTTGTGTTTCAGCCGTAGTTGGATGATGCTCTTATGTATTGTGATGTTGTATTCGTGTGGCATTGTATGCCTCTTGTATGTATCCCCATCTATTATGTAATGTTGATGTAATGATATCCACCTTGCAAAAGTGTTTCAATATGCGGGTCTATCCTTGGTGGGACCTTCGAGTTCCTTTTGGATAGGGTCGCATATTGGGCATGACAGTGGCGCCAACCGCCGCCGCGATTTCTGCGCGGCGCTCCGGCGTCAGCATCTTGTAGTAAGTGATCTTGCGGCGCACCATGGCTTTCCGGAGAACTAGGGGACGCTTGATGCGGGCTAGGGGATCGAAAGGTCGGGGAATGGGCTGGAGATTTGGTGTGGTTTTAGGGAGTGGCTGGCGTAGGCCGAGCAGCGAAGATTCTGGTGTGAATAGTGGTTCCGGTGACGACCGGTCAATCGGTTTTGACTGTACATCGCTCATGTCGCGTTCGTGTTGCAGCCCGGCACGCTGGACCCTCCACGTCGCTCACCGAATGGAACG
The DNA here is from genome assembly GCF_002162155.2 of Triticum dicoccoides. Lineage (NCBI taxonomy): Eukaryota > Viridiplantae > Streptophyta > Magnoliopsida > Poales > Poaceae > Triticum > Triticum dicoccoides. Next base: position 37,144,082 of record NC_041385.1, on the reverse strand, counting down.
CGCTTCGTCTTGCGTTTTCGCTCGCTTGTGGGACCGCATGTGAGAGCAAACCTACGTCCCTCCCCCTCCCCCGCCCGCGTCATTTATTATACCACCACTCCCTCCATTTTATGCGGAGTAAATAAAAACAGAGGGAGTATACTACGGATGAGGATCCCATGACATGGCCGAACCCATTGAGTAACTGATATGCGGGGCCTAGCAAGCATGGGGTCCGCCAGTAAGTGACCGAAAGGGAGGGTAAGGCAGGGATACCTACGTCAGAGGATCCACTTCCACTATACTACTTTGACCAAATGTTATCGAGAAATAATATATGACATGCAACTTACACAAATGTTAGAGTAATAATATATGACATGCAACTTACACAAAGCATACAGGGTCTAATGCGTTTTTCGAGGCTAACTTTGACCAAATGTTAGAGTAATAATATGTGACATGCAACTTACACAAAGCATACGGTCAATTTCGTATCTGAAAGGAGTTTCCAATGATATAATTTTCACATTATACATCTCATGTACTCCCTCCGTCTAGGTGTGTAAGTCATCTGACGAAAACAAAATAATCCCAAAACATGTACTACCTCCGTCCGGATTTATTGGTCCCCATTGTGTTTCGTGCCAAATTTTGACCATAGATTAAACTAACAAAATGTTCACGCATGTCACCAAACATTTTATTTTTGAAAACTATGTTCAAATACGAATCCAATGAGATAATTTTTCTTGACATGCATTAACATTTTGTTTGTTAAATCTTTAGTCAAAATTTGACACAAACTACAAAGGGGACATATAAAACAGGACGGAGGTAGTAGGCGTGGTGCATTAACTTCTACCTCGTTTCTTGTTTTTGACATATCAACCAATAAGAGATGAGGGTGTGCATGCTTTTAATGACCCGAGACTATCAAACATGACATGTAGTGGTTAGTTCATTGCATGCAATACTATTAGTTAGCAAATGAACATTAATGTCTCTCGTTTTCCCCTCCTCCTTGGTCACGGTGCACAGCCTAAGATGACTTACTCACCTATGTGAAAGGAGTACTATTAATCTTGTCAATAGTCAAATTGGAAACCATCTCGAGTACAAATCTAGGAGTACGTACGAATCTAACATTGTTGATTGGGCGTTGTTGAATGTTGATACCTTTTTTATCATAGTAGAGATACTTTGACTATACATAAAACTTATATATAAAGTAGAAAGGATAGGAGGGAGTATATTGTACGTTCAAAAACGAAACGAACATTGAATACCCTTTATATATGATTTGCGGATGCTATGATCACCGGTTCAAAATTTTGAATCCACCTTAGGTATCACGTGCCCCCACTCGTTCCCTCTCGATTTCATCTCGGGGTCCGGAGATCTATTGAAAGAGGACTAGGGTGGGTACATGTGAATGATACTCGACGGAATGTTCAAATGAGGCATGCGGGAGGATGGACTCGACTGGAGGGCGACATGATCGATGGAGAAGAGGGTTGGAGAGGAGTATGAAATAAGCAAAAGCCACATGATTACACTTGAACGGCTCAAATAAACAATAAGTTGTCTCTCTTGGCCTACATAGTAAAAGGCCTAATGCGCAACACGGAGCACTGACGCTCGAATATGGCCGGGAAAACAGGGAAACCGACATGTGGGGCACACCCATCGGGACGACGTAGCGCAGACTAGTCCAATGGATGAGCTGGCCCACGACCTCCTCGCCACCGACAACCGTTCATGTGGGTTGTTGGGGCCAACAACGGGGTGCAGCTCTAGCACCGCCCTCTGGACACGGCGACCGTGATGAGCAACACGCTTATATCGTTGATAGACACAGTCGGTTTCAGTGTGCCGAGGATGGCGTTAGTGCTGTGGCACGACCAACTGTATGTTTGGTTTGTGCCCAAGGTTTCCCCATCAAAGCATTGGGTAGCCAAAATTTTGGTTGAGGTATTGGTTGCCCATGAGTTGGCCGACATTGGCAAGAAAAATGAACTAGAGTTGGCTAGAGTTCATTGGCATGCCAAAGAAATGGCAACCATTCAAACAAAGACCAATCTTTGGGTCATGAATAAAATTTTGGTAAGGTGCACTTTAGCCACAATCCAAACACATCCCAACACCCGGCTCATCAAGGATGCACAGGGCGCCGCGACGCGTCCGCGGAGTGGTGTAGCACGGCCAACTACATCCTCTAGACCTGAGACCATGCCGGGTTGTCTTGCTTTTTCAATGACATGCCGGGATCGCATTTGAGCAAAGGGAATCTCCAACGTTGCCACGACCGCAGCTGACTACCCTGGCACACCAAAGCCCTCGTCCCTCGCGCCGTCATGCGGTGCGTTCCCAGCCGGCGCCAGCTACCCGCATTCATGCCATCCGTTCGTATGTCGTCGTTAAGAGGCTCGGTGCCCGAGGAACCAACTCCGGCGACTTAATGACGCACCCGGAAGCTTGGCCTCACCGGAATGTGCTACTTAAAGCGGCAACGCCCAGCTAACCTCCACACCATAGCGCATCGTCCTCCTACCTGGCACCACATCTGCCATGACCGCAAGTGCGAACGCTCTGCGGGAGAGCTTGTCTTCGTGGATGAAGCTCGAGGTTGTCGCCCTCGCTCAAGTCGCCTCTCGCGACGCAATAGCGGCATAGCCGGACGCGGACGCGACCGCACAAGCGGTGGCCACGCTGGCGGCCGACGACGGGAGCACCGTTAGCCACGCGTCCTACTTGCCGCCGTCCAACGTCCGGCACCGCCGAGGTCAGGGACTCCTCCGAGGATGAGTAGGGCATGGGAGGCGGCAGGGCATGGTGTGCCAACTAGCCGGTCCGTATCCCATGTTCTACTCTTCCTCGCCGGAGACCGCATCTTCACTTCACGGGTCTTGAACCCCGCCCCCATACATAGAGATCACAGATGGAGGACGTCGGTCGCCGCCGTAGAATATGTTTAGGGTCGGGTTTCTTTTATTTTTCTGTCCTATAAAAGTTCGAAATGTAATGAAAATCTATGGTGTTTGCATTAATCTCGGTCGGTGTATATGAACTTTCACAATAATATACATATTGTAGGAGTAATAGCAAGATGCCCGTGCGTTGCACGGAAGATCTAGATCTTGTGGGAGAAAAGGATGAACGAGCGAAGGCCTTATATGCAAATGTGGAGAGGAGTGCGGGTAAATTGTCATAGTTTCCTTCCTATCCGTTAGATATAGATCGGACAGCCTATATTGCAGGATGACAGGCACACCATCATCACCAACCGAGAAAAATCTAAAAAACCCAACTAAGCCAACGTCCCAGCATATCGCGCGGGAAAAGACCCGCTCGCACCGTTTTAGTCGGGATTACCGAATTACTAGTAGTAGTATCGATGGATCGCGTGAAGCAACATTTTTTTTTGAGGGGGCGAAGCACCTAGTTTAAAAGGAAAAAAGGCGGTACACTCACACCACTCCTGTCGCGGTCGCATTGCACCCCACACACGTTCGGTCCTGCACACGGCTCACGCAAATGAAACGCGCTTCCGCTTGCCTCTTCACTGACACGTGAGACTGCACTTGGAGAAACCGACCATGCGCCATATTCCCCCGGCCCACTGCGCGAAAATCCTCCCCCCCACACAAAAATTCCCCCCAAATTTGATTCAACCGCCCTTCGGCCAAATAATCCCCAAACCCCCCTCCCCCCCGTCCCCCCTCCACTCCATTCGCTCCGCCAAAGCCGCCCTCCCCGCCGCGCCGATACGTCGGCGCTGCGGTTCATCAAGGGGACGCACGGTGATCCTCTCGCTCCCACAGTACGCTCTTGTAGACTTCCGTCCTGAAGCCGCGCCGCCACCTCTGGCTACGTTCTTGTGGAGGCGCACGGCGGTCAGCGCCGCCACTGCTGGCGATGTTCGTGTGAAGACGCATGGCGGTCAGCTTCTCCCACGGTACGCACATTCTAGACTGAGGCCCCGTTCATGTCGGTGTAGCGCTGAATGTTAGCTGATACACACTGTTAATCTCACTGTTTGCTGAAGTAGTTTATTGTCAATATGCTCTTCTTAAGAAGCTTCCTTGCCCTGTTCTGCACTCAAGCTTCCTTGCCGAAGTAGTTTGCTGAGATGGCATGCCAAGGCCGATTAGTTGCTAAAATATCCTGCCATATATTTATTGTGACGTAGATTGCCACGGTCTAGTAGCCAATCTGTTAGGTGAAATAGCTCTACACCATTTTATACTCGATCTTTGTTGCTGCGATGGCCTGCGATAGTTTGATGGCTGTGTGCTTGGCCTCATTGACTGCTGAAACAGCCTGCCATAATTTAGCACTCAAATATGTTTGCTGAATTAGCTTTACATATATTTCGTTACTTAGATCTGGTCGTCCAAATATCTTGCCATAGCTTTAGACATCGACCTAGGTATTTTTTTCTGGACTTCATAAAAAAGCATATATGTTTTTCCTGTAATATCTAGTAGAAGAACTAATTTTTATGTCTAACAGATGGACAGGACTTGGATAACTTCTGCTCGAAGACTCTCCACTGCATATATCGAGGGGGTTGAAAACTTCATGAACTTTATCAGAGCTGAGTATGGTGGTCCGAAATCAAATGTGCTCTGCCCGTGTAGCAGTTGTATGAATTCAGTTAAAAGACCCCAGTCAACTATGCAAAATCATCTAGACTTGTATGGGATGTCGGTCACATATACTAGGTGGGTTCATCATGGTGAAGCTGTGAATGTCAATGTTATTGACTACGTGGAAGCAGTAGATCACCATCTTGATCTGCTTGATGCTCAGGTGGAAGAGGAGGAGGAGGTGGTGATGGCGGAGCCAGTGAGTTTGACCAACATTGAAACAATGCTACGAAATGCTCGTGCATTCCGTGAACTTTCACCTGCAGAAGAAAAACGGTGGGCCCGCATGTTGGAACAATGCAACGTTGCTGTCACCCCAGGAAATAAGCTGTCATTATTCTCAGCTATGGTCACCTTTCTTCAGGTGAAGACATCTGAGCGGATGACCAACAAATCATTCGATGTGATGTTGGCTGCTTTCCACAAATCTTTCCTAGATGCATCTGAGCTGCCACACACCTACAGTAAAATGAAGGATTTCCTTTGTGCAGTTGGAATTGGATATGATATGATCCATGTTTGTAAGAATAATTGTGTTCTGTTCCGGAAGGATTATGCCAACTTAAGTGAATGCCCGAAATGCAAATCATCAAGATGGAAAGATGGCGATGCTGTGAAGAGGGTTCCTCATAATGTTCTGAGACATTTTCCAATTACACCAAGATTGCAGAGGTTGTTTCATGATGCTGAAACAAGAGAGGATGTATTGTGGCATTATAGGAACCAGGAGTACAAAGATCAGAATGTAATGAGCCATCCATCTCATGGTAGTGAGTGGAAAAGCTTCAATGATAAACACAAAGAGTTTGCTGCTGACCCAAGAAACATTAGACTTGGCTTAGCTTCAGATGGAATTAACCCATTTGGCTACCAGAGCACCACATATAGCATGTGGCCAGTGCTTGTTATCCCTTACAACATGCCTCCAAATGTCTGCACCAAAGAATCAAACTACATGATGGCGTTGATCATCCTAGGTCCAAAAAGTCCTGGAAAGGATTTTGATTTGTTCATGGAGCCTCTTGTGGAGGAACTTTCAACAGCTATGGAAGGGTGTTCTCACTCGAGACCTATATAGCAGCCCACCAGCTGATTTCTTTCTGCGTGCTGTTCTAATTTGGTGCATCCATGATTATCCGACTTTGGGCACTATGTCAGGGCAAACGACACATGGTTAAAATGCATGTGTTCGCTGTGACAGGAATCCACTGTCATACGCAATACTTAGCTAGATCGGTTACATTGGACTCCGCCTTTTCCTTGCCAAGGACAAGCCGCATCCTAGAAAATACCGAAGACATGTGTTCAATGCAAAGCATGAAAATCGTGATGCGCCAAAGAGGCTCACCGCCGATGAGTTGCAATTGGAATTAGAGAAGGTCAGGCATATTACACCAGGAAGCCATCCTGGTAATGGTAGCGGGAAAAGGGAGCATGGCACGGTAGAAGAGAGATTATCGTTTACCTGCAGGTCCACTTTGTGGGACTTGGAGTATTGGAAAGATTAGGATCTGCAGCATAATCTTGATGTGATGCACATCGAGAAAAATATATGTGACAGCATTATCGGCACACTTCTTAACATTGAAGGCAAGACGAAATATACCTTAAAATCTAGGATTGATTTGACACACCTGGGTATCAGAAAGGATTTGTAGGTGCAAGATGAAGGTAAACCACGGGATATGGCACCAGTTGTGTACGTCTTGGACAAGGTAAAAAGAAAAGAATTATGTGAGGTCCTGTCATGTGTGAGATTCCCACATGGATTTGCTTCCAACCCTGATAGGAGAGTCAGTGCAGATGGAAACAAGGTACAAGGGTTGAAAACTCATGACTGCCACATCCTACTTCAAAGGGTTTTACCTGTTATCCTTAGAGGATTGGGCCGCCCTGACTTATACAGAGCAGTTGCAGAGTTGGGACAATTATTCAGGGAACTCTACAGTAGAAATATCAGGATAGATGATTTGGAGCGTCTTAGACACAAGATACCAACTATCCTATGCGACCTTGAGAAGATATATCCTCCAGCCTTCTTTGATGTGATGGTGCATTTGGCTGTTCATCTACCTGATGAGGCACTACTTAGAGGTCCAGTACAGTATGGCTGGATGTACCCTATTGAAAGGCGGCTAGGCACTTTCAAGGGCTATGTTAGGAATAGAGCTAGTCCCGAGGGTTCCAGTGCAGAGGCCTACATTGCTACAGAAGCGTTGACATTCTGCCCAAAATACATTGAAACAGCTGATCAACTTAGCAAAGAGGTGGGTGAAGACAATCCCGGGCTCAATGTTTTCGATTATTCTATTCGAGTTACAGGGAAGAGTCGATAAGAGGACAAACCTAAGGATTTGGACAAAATGGTTTGGTATGTGTTGAATAACTATCCTGAGATACTACCTTATATCAAGTAAGTGCAGTACTGCAGCTTATACATCGTAATCTACTAAACTTGCAGCACATTCTTATATATTTAGATGTTTGACGCGATCACTATGTTGTGCAGCATCTACAAAGAGGAGTTACTGCCGCAAAATCCAAGAAACATTGACAAACTAGTTATGGCAGGATTTGCGAAATGGTTCAAGAACCATGTAAGCTTTTGAAGTGCACTGTCAGTTTTTTTAATATATTGAGTACATAAGATGATCAGCTTGTCTATTTTCTAACCATAGGTTAAGAAGATGCGGGAGGATGGTGTCACGCCCAATATGCGACTCTATCCAAAAGGAACTCGAAGGTCCCACCAAGGATAGACCCGCATATTGAAACGCTTTTGCAAGGTGGATATCATTACTTCAACATTACATAATAGATGGGGATACATACAAGAGGCATACAATGCCACACGAATACAACATCACAATACATAAGAGCATCATCTGACTACGGATGAAACATAAATAGAAACTCAAACGACATCCACCCTGCTAGCCCAGGCTGCCGACCTGCCTATCCCCTGATCGAGGAAGAAGCAGAAGAAGAACTCCAAAACAAGTAACATCGCTCTCACGTCAAGATCATCACATAACCTGTACCTACAACTGTTGTTGTAGTAATCTATGAGCCACTAGGACTCAGCAATCCCATTACCATGGATATCAAGACTAGCAAAGCTTAAAGGGTAAGGAAGGGGTAAAGTGGTGAGTTTGCAGCAGCGACTAAGCATGATATGGTGACTAACATACGCAAATAAGAGCGAGAAGAGAAGCAAAGGAACGGTCGTGAAGCTAGCAATGATCAAGAAGTGATCCTGAACTCCTACTTACGTCAAACATAACCCAAAAACCGTGTTCACTTCTCGGACACCGCCGAGAAGAGACCATCACGGCTACACACGCAGTTGATGTGTTTAAATTCAGATCTGGTGTCAAGTTATCTACAACCGGACATTAACAAATTACCATCTGCCACATAACCGCGGGCACGGCTCTCGAAAGTTTATACCCTACAGGGGTGTCCCAATTTAGCCCATGATAAGCTCTCGCGATCAACGAAGGATATACCTTCTCCCAGGAAGACCCGATCAGACTCGGAATCCCGGTTTACAAGACATTTTGACAATGGTAAAACAAGACCATCAAAGCCGCCCGATGTGCCGACAAATCCCAATAGGAGCTGCACATATCTCGTTCTCAGGGCAACCCCGGATGAGACTAGCTATGAGTACCACAAAATGGAGGAAACAGACTTGTGCTGGACCTCCTACGGTCGAAACATGGTCCTATTGATTGGGAGGCGTGTGGCATACCGCAAAACGGAGGAAACGGACTTGTGTTGGAGCGCTACGGTCGAAACGGGGGTCCTGTTCATCCGGAGGGGTGTGGCGTACCGCAAAACGGGACTCCACGGGATACTGTTCATCTCCACCATGGACCTCCTCCAGCCTCCATGGGCTACTGTTCATCCACTGTCGACCTCCTCCAGCCTCCACCTGCGACTGTTCATCCAGCCTCCACCGCGCGCTGATAACCCGCAAGTATACGGGATAGTTGTAGCCTCTTTCGATAAGTAAGAGTGTCGAACCCAACGAGGAGCTAAAGGTAGAATAAATACTCTCTCAAGTCCTATCAGCCATTGATACGACTCTACGCACGCTTGACGTTCGCTTTACCTAGAACAAGTATGAAACTAGAGGTACTTTGTAGGTGTGATAGGATAGGTTTGCAAGATAATAAAGAACACGTAAATAAAAAGTAGGGGTTGTTTAGATAAAAATGTAATAAAGTAAATATAGCGAGTGTGGAAAAGTGGTGATAGGAATTGTGAAATTGTCCCTAAGCAATTGACTATGTTACTAGACCGATAGCAAGTTTTATGTGGGAGAGGCATAAGCTAACATACTTTCTCTTCTTGGATAATATGCACTTATGATTGGAACTCTAGCAAGCATCCGCAACTACTAAAGATTCATTAAGGTAAAACCCAACCATAGCATTAAAGGATCAAGTCCCCTTTATCACATACGCCACAACCCCATTACTCGGGTTTATGCTTCTGTCACTCAACCAACCCACTATAAGTGAATCATGAACATATTGCAACACCCTACAGCGGTACTCCCTCACGCTTGAGCGACATGGAGGGAACAATAGGACAACAACGTAACCACAAGCAAATTAAACCAATCATAGCAATTCATCAATCACCGGTAGGACAGCGAAAATCTACTCAGACATCATAGGATGGCAACACATCATTGGAAAATAATATGAAGCATAAAGCACCATGTTCAAGTAGAGGGTACAACGGGTTGCGGGAGAGTGGACCGCTGGATATAGATGGGGGAAGGTGATGGAGATGTTAGTGAAGATGGCAGAGGTGTTGGTGAAGATCGCGGTGATGATGATGGCCCCCGGCGGCGTTCCAGCGCCACCGGAAGCAAGGGGGAGAGAGAGCCCCCCTTCTTCTTCTTCTTACTTGACCTTCTCCCTAGATGGGAGAAGGGTTTCCCCTCTGGTCCTTGGCTCCCATGGCATTTGAGGGGCGAGAGCCCCTCCGAGATTGGATCTATCTCTCTGTTTCTGCGTTCTGTGATTGTGCCCCTTCACCATTTCCTTTATATCTGGAGATTCGTAACTCCGATTGGGGTGAATCTTTTGCCCAGATTTTTCTCGTAAAATTAGCTTTCTTGCGGCAAGAGAAGAGCGTCAACCCCCTTATGGGTGGCTCACGAGAGTGCCAGGCGCTCCCAGGAGGTGGGCACGCCCCCCTGTCTCGTGGCCACCTCGGGCACTGTTTCGCGTTGATTCTTCCTCCGGAAAATCCCAAATATTCCAAAATAATTCTCTGTCTGTTTTTAACCCATTTGGATTCCGTTTATATTGGTTTTCTGCGAAACATAAAACATGCAACAAATAGGAACTAGCACTGGGCACTGGATCAATATGTTAGTCCCAAAAATAGTATAAAAAGTTGCCAAAAGTATATGAAAGTTGAAGAATATTGGCATGGAACAATCAAAAATTATAGATACAACGGAGATGTATCAGCATCCCCAAGCTTACTTCCTACTCGTCCTCGAGTAGGTAAATGATAAAAAAGATAATTTTTGATGTGGAATGCTACCTAGCATAATCTTGATCATATGCCTAATCATGGCATGAATATTAAGACACGAGTGATTCAAAGCAATAGTCTATCATTTGACATAAAAACAATAATACTTCAAGCATACCATCCAAGCAATTATGTCTTATCGAAATAACATAGCCAAAGAAAGCTCATCCCTACAAAATCATATAGTCTGGTTATGCTCCATCTTCGTCACACAAAATGCTCCCATCATGCACAACCCCGATGACGAGCCGAGCAATTGGTTCATACTTTTTAACGCGCTTCAGCCTTTTCAACTCTTAGGCAATACATGAGCACAAGCCATGGACATAGCACTATGGTGGTATATGGTGGTGGTTGTGTGGACAAAAAGGGAGAAGATAGTCTCACATCAAATTGGCGTATCAACGGGCTATGGAGATGCCCATCAATAGATATCAATGTGAGTGAGTAGGTATTGCCATGCAACGGATGCACTAAGAGCTATAAGTGTATGAAATCTCAAACTGGAAACTAAGTGGGTGTGCATCCAACTTGCTTGCTCATGAAGACATCGGGCTTTTGAGGAAGCCCATCATCGGAATATACAAGCCAAGTTCTATAATGAAAATTCCCACTAGTATATGAAAGTGATAACTCAAGAAACTCTCTATATGAAGAACATGGTGCTACTCTGAAGCACAAGCATGGTAAAAGGATAGTAACATTGCCCCTTCTATCTTTTTCTCTCATTTTTTTCTTTTTATTTTTTATTTTTTTATTTTTTTCTTTCTTTTTGGTGGGCTTCTTTGGCCTCCTTTTTTTATTTGGGCTTCTTTGGCCTCTTTTATTTTTCATAAAGTCTGGAGTCTCATCCTGACTTGTGGGGGAATCATAGTCTCCTTCATCCTTTCTTCACTGGGGCAATGCTCTAATAATGATGATCATCACACTTTTATTTGCTTACAACTCAATATTACAACTCGATATCTCGAACAAAGATATGACTCGATATGAATGCTTCCGGCGGTGTACTGGGATGTGCAATGATCTAGCATAGCAATGACACCAAAAACGGACAAGCCATAAAAACATCATGCTAGATATCTTACGATCATGCAAAGCAATATGACAATGAATGATCAAGTCATGTATATGATGATGATGGAAGTTGCATGGCAATATATCTCGGAATGGCTATGGAAATGCCATAGGTAGGTATGGTGGCTGTTTTGAGGAAGGTAAATAATGGGTTCATGATACTGGCGAAAGTTGCGCGGCACAATGGAGGCTAGCAAAGTGGAAGGGTGAGTGTGCGTATATCCATGGACTCACATTAGTCATAAAGAACTCATATACTTATTGCAAAAGTCTACTTAGCCCTCGAAGCAAATTACTACTACGCATGCCCCTAGAGGGATAGATTGGTAGGAAAAGACCATCGCTCGTCCCCGATTGCCACTCATAAGGAAAGCAATCAAAGAGCACCTCATGCTCCAACTTCGTTACATAACGGTTCATCATACGTGCATGCTACGGGACTTGCAAACCTCAACACAAGTATTTCTCAATTTAATAATTACTCAACTAGCATGACTCTAATATCACCACCTTTATATCGCAAAACTATTGCAAGGAATCAAACATATCATATTCAGTGGTCTACAAGTTTATGTAGGATTTTATGACTAACCATGTGAATGACAAATTCCTGTCATCTCTCTAAATAGATATAAGTGAAGCGAGAGAGTTTAATTCTTTCTAAAAAAGCTATGCCCACGCTCTAAAAATTATAAGTGAATAAAAAGAGCATTCTACAAATGGCGGTTTCCTATGTGAAGAGAAACAGGCAATCCAAACTTCGAATGATATAAGTGAAGCACATGAAGCATTCTATAAAGCCATACTCAAAAGATTTAAGTGAAGTGCAATGAGCATTCTATAAATCAACCAAGGACTATCTCATACCAGCATGGTGCATAAAATAAAAGTGAAAACTAAATGCAAAATATGCTCCAAGACTTGCACATAATGCACAAACAAAACGAATACGAAAACATACCGATACTTTTTGAAGAAAGAGGGGATGCCTTCCGGGGCATCCCCAAGCTTAGACGCTTGAGTCTCCTTGAATATTTACTTGGGGTGCCTCGGGCATCCCCAAGCTTGATCTCTTTCCTCTCTTCCGTTTCCTCATATCGAGACCTCCTCGCTTAGACACTTCATCCACACAAAACTTCAACAGAAAACTCGGTAAGATCCGTTAGTATAATAAAGCAAATCACTACTCTAAGTACTGTTGCAAACCAATTCATATTTTGTTTTTGCATTCAGTCTACTGTAATATAACTTTTTCATGGCTTAATCCACTGATATAAATTGATAGATTCATCAAAACAAGCAAACTATGCATCAAAAACAGAACAGTCCGTAGCAATATGAACATCCACCATACTTCTGGTACCCCAAAAGTTCTACCAAAATTAGGAACAATAACAAAGTTGTACAGAAAGACAGTGCAAGAAGAATCAGAACCATTTGACATTCCAGTTAAAAATGTAAAATTGCGCAGTACAGCTAAAGTTTCTGTCCTGCACCGTACAAACCAACAAGCATTGTAAATATCCTAAAGGAAAACCTTGGCACATTATTTTTATAATACAATGGAATTGTACAAGGGGATAATTATTTTTGATGAAAATTTTCTGTAATCAAGATTCACAAAGTTTCCGTGAGCATGAACAAAGTTCAAGGAGCTCTCCCACTTCAACAATGCTTGTCTTTCTCACTTTCACTTTCCTTTTTGCAAAGTTTTAGGTTCCCCTCTTTATTTTTATTTTTTTAAACTATATAAAAGCACTAACAGAAATAAATGACTCTCTAAAACTTCCGGGTTGTCTCCCTGGCAGCGCTTTCTTTAAAGCCAATAAGCTAGGCATATAGTGCTCAAGTAATGGATCCACCCGGATCCCAAGGTATATCAAAGCCAATTTTAATTAACAATGATTTGTAATTTAGTAGTGAGCACAAAGTAACATATATCAAGCAACAACGAAGTCTAACTCTCTTCCTATGCATTGTCATGTCATAAAAGAACAATTCATGAACACCAAGTAAAGGCCAATGCATAGTATAAGCAGTTTCTTGCAATTCTATTGTATTGGAAACATAAAGAGACGGAGATGTAGTTCCTCTCTCATAATAATTGCAAGTAGGAGCAGCAAGCACATGCATATTACATTCATCAAAATAATCATGTGCAATGGTAAAAGGCAACCCATCAATATAATCCTTAATGAGCACAAACTTCTCCGATATAGTGTAGTTGGCAGAATTCAAAAAGATAATAGGACTATCATGCGTGGGTGCAATAGCAACAATTTCATGTTTAACATAAGGAACTATAGCAAGTTCATCTCCATAAGCATAATTCATATTGGCATCTTGGCCATAAGCATAGCAAGCATCATCAAAAAGGGATATTTCAAGAGAATCAATGGGATCATAGCAATCATCATAGCAATCATCCTTCGGTAAGAACGAAGGGAAATTAAGCAATGTATGAGTTGAAGACTTACTCTCATTAGAAGGTGGGCACGGGTGATCAATCCGCTCTTCCTCCTTTTGTTCTTCGCTCTCCTCATCATCTTTTTCATCCAATGAGCTCACAGTTTCATCAATTTCTTCTTCCATAGCTTCCTGCAAAATATTAGTCTCTTCTTGGACAGCGGAGACTTTCTCAATAAATGCATTAATATTTTAATTGTATTCATAATTTTTATAACAATATTTAAGTATAGAAAAATTCTCAGATCTATCACCACAATCATAAAGATTTTCAAACTCTTTGAACATAGATTCAATTTCATAAGCACCCATAAAAGCAACGAACTCTTCTATTTGTTCCACATCATAGTAATCATAGATACCATTAGTATAAGAAGCTAAGGTTTTATTATCATTAAATTAGCATGAAAAGGGAAGGTGTGGAGCCTTCATCCTAGAGAAACAAGTAATATCATATCTCATGCATACTTGCCTAGCATACCACTTCAATAAATAAATTTGATCCCATAATAGTTTCCCTTTTTGTGTCAAGCGATAATCCCTAAAGTATTCACGTTGATCCAACGTTACTCCCATTACATAGTTGAATGGGGTTTTCTCAGGATTATCAAAGTAGTACATAATATCTTGAACATAACGAGCATCGAGGGTTTTTGGAGGTTCCCCATCTCCATGAGTAGCAAGTACACCTAATTTTTTTGGTATTTTGTGTTCAATATGCATAACTAAAGATAGAAAACAACTAAGAACAGCAAATAAAAATTACTTAGTGATAAAGCAAACAAGCACACACGAGAATATTCACCCCACGCTATGACTCCCCGGCAACAGCGCCAGAAGAAGGTCTTGATAACCCGCAAGTATAGGGGATAGTTGGAGCCTCTTTCGATAAGTAAGAGTGTTGAACCCAATGAGGAGCTAAAGGTAGAACAAATACTCTCTCAAGTCCTATCATCCACTGATACGACTCTACGCACGCTTGACGTTAGCTTTACCTAGAACAAGTATGAAACTAGAGGTACTTTGTAGCTGTGATAGGATAGGTTTGCAAGATAATAAAGAACACGTAAATAAAAAGTAGGGTTGTTTAGATAAAGATGCAATAAAGTAAATATAGCGAGTGTGGAAAAGTGGTGATAGGAGTTGTGAAATTTCACCTAAGCAATTGACTACGTTACTAGACCGATAACAAGTTTTATGTGGGAGAGGCATAAGCTAACATACTTTCTCTTCTTGGATCATATGCACTTGTGATTGGAACTCTAGAAAGCATCCGCAACTACTAAAGATTCATTAAGGTAAAACCAACCATAGCATTAAAGCATCAAGTCCCCTTTATCCCATACGCCACAACCCCCTTACTCGGGTTTATGCTTCTGTCACTCAAGCAACCCACTATAAGCGAATCATGAACATATTGCAACACCATATAGCGGTACTCCCTCACGCTTGCGCGACACAGAGGGCACAATAGGACAGAAACATAACCACAAGCAAATTCAACCAATCATATCAATTCATCAATCACCGGTAGGACAGCAAAAATCTACTCAGACATCATAGGATGGCAACACATCATTGGAAAATAATATGAAGCATAAAGCACCATGTTCAAGTAGAGGGTGCAGAGGATTGCGGGAGAGTGGACCACTGGATATAGATGGGGGAAGGTGATGGATATGTTGGTGAAGATGGCGGAGGTGTTGGTGAAGATCGCAGTGATGATGATGGCCGTCGGCGGCATTCCGGCGCCACCGGAAGCAAGGGGGAGAGAGCTCCCCTTCTTATTATTCTTCCTTGACCTTCTACCCAGATGGGAGAAGTGTTTCCTCTCTGGTCCTTGGCTCCCATGGCGTGGGAGGGGCGAGAGCCCCTCCGAGATTGGATCTATCGCTCTGTTTCTGTGTTATGTGATTCTGCCCCTTCACCGTTTCCTTTATATCTGGATATCCGTAACTCCGATTGGGGTGAATCTTTCGCCCAGATTTTTCTCGTAAAATTAGCTTTCTTGCGGCAAAAGAAGAGCGTCAACCGCCTTGCGGGTGGCCCACGAGTGTGCCAGGCACGCCCAGGGGGGTGGGCACGCCCCCCTGTCTCGTGGCCACCTCGGGCACTGTTTCGCGTTGATACTTCCTCCGGAAAATCCCAAATATTCCAAAATAATTCTCTGTCCATTTTTAACCCATTTGGATTCCGTTTGGTATTGGTTTTCTCCGAAACATAAAACATGCAACAAACAGGAACTAGCACTGGGCACTGGATCAATATGTTAGTCCCAAAAATAGTATAAAAAGTTGCCAAAAGTATATGAAAGTTGAAGAATATTGGCATGGAACAATCAAAAATTATAGATACGATGGAGACGTATCACGCGCTACGCCACCGGCTACTGTTCAACCAGTCCTCTCCACGGGCTCCTGTTCAACCACCCCTCCACGGGCTACTGTTTATCCAGCCCTCCATTGTCTATTCTTCAACCAGCCCTCCACGGGGTCGTCCCCGTTCATCCAGCCCTCCATGGGGTCCTGTTCATCCTGCCCCAACTGGCTCGATCGATCGGGGTCATGTTCATCCAGAGGCAACACCAAACTGTTCATCCAAACCCCCCCAGCAACGCTCACTGTTCATCCAGAGGCAGCATTGATCGGCTTCAGTTAGCAGCAGTAGCGACGAAATCGCTCGATCGCTCGGGTTCAGTAATGTGTAGCCTGCAGTGCAATCGCTCGGGTTTAGTAAGGCGATGCCTCGCTCGGGTTCAGTTAGAGCCCAACGCCTCGCACCCACACGCGTATGGTACGAGAGAAACGTGCATCGCTCGGCCCCCGACCACCCACCGTAACCGGGAACTCCCCGAAATTTTCCTCGCCCTCGCTTCTACCACGGTTTTTTCCGTCATGGACGGCCCAAAGAATGTCATGTGGCTGCGTCTCCGGCCCGCCCAGGACGAAAAGCCTATTTTCTTTCATGATTTTTTGTCATAGAAGTAGGAGCCCACCACATCTATGATGATCCGTGATTTTGTCACAATTATCGTCATAGAAGTGTCATAAGTATGAAAAAAAATGTATTTCGGCACAAAATGTCACGGATGTGTCTTTTTTTGTAGTGATAATAGCAGAGAACTAACGAAGAGATTATTGTAGGGTATGAAATCACCTCAAAGTTATTCTTTCTGATCGATCTACTAGGATATTCCTATAAGTGCCAAAAACAACCCTAGAGTTCGTACTAAAATAACACCTTAAGATACACATCAACCAAAACCCTAATGTCACCTAGATACTCCAATGTCACCACCAGTATCCACGGGTTTGATTATACGATATGCATCACACAATCTCTGATTCATCTATTCAAACCAACACAAAGAACTTCAAAGAGTTCCCCAAAGTTTCTACCGGAGAGTCAAGACGAAAACATGTGCCAACCCCTATGCATAAGTTCACAAGGTCACAGAACCCGCAAGTTGATCACCAAAACATACATCAAGTGGATCACGTGAATATCCCATTATCACCATAGATAAGCACATGCAAGACATACATCAAGTGTTCTCGAATCCTTAAAGACTCAATCAGATAAGATAACTTCAAAGGGAAAACTCAATCCATTACAAGAAGGGAGAGGGGGAGAAACATCATAAGATCCAACTATAATAGCAAAGCTTGTGGTACATCAAGATCGTGCCAAATCAAGAACACGAGAGAGAGAGAGAGAGAGAGAGAGAGAGAGAGAAAGAGAGATTAAACACATAGCTACTGGTACATACCCTCAGCCCCGAGGGTGAACTACTCCCTCCTCGTCATGGAGACTGCCGGGATGATGAAGATGGCCACCGGTGATGGTTTCCCCCTCCGGCAGGGTGCTAGAACGGGATCCCGATTTGTTTTTCATGGCCACACTGGCTTGCGATGGCGGAACTCCTAATATAGGTTTCTTTTCAGGGGTTTCTGCATTTATAGGAATTTTTGGCGTCGAGAACAAGTCAGGGAGGGTCAACAAGGAGCCCACAAGGACGGAGGGCGCGCCCAGGGGGTAGGGCGCCCCCTCCACCCTTCTGGAGGCCTCATGGCTCTTCTGGCCCAACTCTTTTGCTTCGGGGGCTTCTTCTGGTCCATAAAAAATCACCGTAAATTTTCAGCTCATTTGGACTCCGTTTGATATGCCTTTTCTGCAAAACTCAAAAACAAGGAAAAAACAAAACCTAGCACTGGGCTCTAGGTTAATAGGTTAGTCCCAAAAATCATATAAAATAACATATAAATGCATATAAAACATCCAAGATGGATAATATAATAGCATGGAACAATCAAAAATTATAGATATGTTGGAGACGTATCAGCGAGCATCCAGTTTCTACCACATCTACACGCAATTCTCACGATGCTGCTCGAACCCATGACACCACATGTCCCCCGACCTGCGTCTCACCCCTCTCGGCCCCACCGCCCCGCTGCCTTCGGGAGCATGACATGTGGACCAGCCACCTATCGGATCCACATGTTATTGACTCGAAGGAAGGTGTAGTAAGATTCTGAAGCTCAGTCCCGTGGGCCTCGAGAGGGAAATGTAACTCCTTCGTCAGGCCTTGTGGTGCTATCGCTACACGAACTCGTGAAAAACTCGAGATTTGTGTCTTACTAGCAAGATGCCCGTGCGTTCCATGGAACATCAAGATGCATTTGTATGAGTAGTTTATCTTGTGGGAGAAAAGTATGAACGAGGGAAGGCCTTGTTTGCAAATGTGGAGAGGGGTGTGGGAATCTTTTTGCAAAATTGCCATAGTTTCCTTCGATGGACATCTACGCCTCATAACGCCCCGACGTCCAGCTGTGGCAGCCTCGGCACGGCCAGGCCACCACTGGCCGGTTCAACTCGAACGAGTGAGTCGCGAACACCGCCGCGACAACGGACAACTGGGCATCTCGAACCACACCGATGCCGCTTCCCTGTAGCTGACCTACGCTGGCACATGGCCGCACGCCATTGAGCCACGCATCAACGTACGACGGCAGGAACGCCTACAGGCTCACTAGCTTAACTACGTCGAGTACATCAAGTTCGTAAACCGATATCCGTTGAGCAGGTTGCTCCCTCCCATGAGCACACGCCTATACGTATCTAGCATTCTAGCCTTGTCACCGAGTGGTACATCCTTGAGACAGTGCAAGTGGTCGGAATCTCGAGCCCAAGTCGAGCTATGTGCCCCGGGTAGATCACTGGCTCCCGCACAAGCTCCCACCTGGCCGTCGTTGCCGTTGCACCACTGACGATGGGGAGCAGCACCCTGCCGCTCATCCGTAGCGTGAGCTAGTATATGTCGTGCGGCACATCACAATAGTCAAGCACCTCGACATGCGTCGGCTGGGCAAAGACTTTTCTTGGCCACAAACTCCATGGTATCGTCCAAGATCAGTGTGGTACTACAGTCAAACATGCGAGTAAAATACTACGGGAGCACCTGCATGTGCATGGCCCAGACGCGGATGTTGGCATGGAGGAGGTGGCACTCACTGGCGCAGCGTCATGCTACATGGCTTAGGCAGGCACCTGTTGCGACGCTCTGGTGTTTCCATCGGCATTATCAACGCAGCTGATGATCCCGAGGAGGACGAGCAGGAAAGGAAAGGGTCTTACATGCGTGTACAGATTCATGCAGAAAATTATTTCCTGGAAATACGACCTTTGTTTACCTTTCTTTGAGGCTATAGATGACCCACACGGGGAAATCCATTATGACCGTTGGATGAAAATTAGTGGTGCGGGAGTACGGATCAGAGCATGGGAGGGAAGCAGGCAAGCCTCGTCCGCCGACCTATGCCTCGCCCCTCTCGGTCCCACTGCCACTCTGCTTTCATGAGAATGACATGTGGGCCATCTGCATTTAAGGTCCACATGTTGTTGACTCATAGGCCGGTGCACTAAGCTACTGAAGCTAGGCCCCGTGGGCCTCGAGAGGGAAATGTAACTCATGCGCCAGGCCCAGTTTTTCTCTAGCCTTTCCTAGCCATGCAACCAAGCCACATAAGCTTCATGGGTGGTCCCCACATCATATTATTCATGCTATGTTGACTGGAAAAAAGATAAATCACTCAAAACAAGATCTTCCCATTTTTTGTTCCTACGATGGTGTGCCACACACGTACCTAGTTGTATAGTGGTAGTACTAGTTGTAGTACAAACTTCGTACTAGTAGGAGTAGTAGTACGGAGTGCTCCTACTCTATCAACGAGCTCCATCTGACACCAAATTTCTTGGCTTCCATGCTACAACTAGATCTTCCCCTCCTTGTTTCTATTTTCCAATGCGGCGGGCGGGGTGCGGTTTGCTCAACTGTTGTCCCACATGAAAGTGAAAATGCTAGGCAACACGCCTTCCCTACCTATGTGGCATGCTGGACGGGCCGTTGAGTACTCCCGATTCCCAGGCGTGTGATGGTGCGACACGAACGCGGCAAGCCTTTTCCTTTTACCAGCAATGTGCCCATGCTTTGCAATGGATCCAAAGTAGAAGAGTACTTGTTCACAAACCATAAAGAAAACACTCTTCTTTTCATATACATATATACCACTACAAATATATTACTTTTCACACAAAATATATTTCTCAGGGTGTTTTCATGAGGTGACAGAGGGATGTGGTTGCTTTCGAGATAATAAGGGGTTTTCTGCACATTGGAGCAGAGAAGTGGTCTATTGTTGCAAAATGCCACAACTTACCTCACAACCGTTAGATGCAGATCTAATGGTCAGAAATGACAGATGCCAGACACACTACCATCATCAACTGAGTCTTTTATGGGAGTAGAAAACATGTATAAATTGTAAGATTTGGTTCTGCTCCTTGGCACAATAAGCAGGGTAGTAGCTAGGTTGGCGCATCGTCGGTTTGGTCACATTGCGGTCCCACATGTTGTAGTGACATAAAGCCCAACTAATGCGCATTGACCGGGGGGTGGAACGACTGTGTGATATGCGATGGGGAAGGGACATGCTTCATATGCGTGTTCTAGTTTCTCGTTTTCAACTTGCAAACGTGACAGGCGTGCTGCACGAGTAATTTTGAATTTATAGGTTTGGTCTCAGTTTTTGAATTTGGGAGTAGTTCATAGGTCGGGTCAAGCATGGAACGTAAATTACGAAGTTGATGGAAAAGGTAAGCACAACTTATAAACTGACGGATGGAGTACTAGCTACAGCGATGCATATAATTAAGCAAAGGGATCACACATGTCTGTATTGATTGGAACGATAATGCAATAGCATAATAAGAATTAAGGCCACGATGATGTGATCACAGTGGTGGTTGTAGGAGGCAAGAACAAAGATGCATCCATCAACGTACGACCTCCTCCTCCTCAACTCGGTGCACTGGGCCACCGACTAATGGCTAAGGAGCAGCGGCTTTTGTGGCGAGGTCAAGGTGCTTCTCAGCAAAGGCATCCAAGGCTTCCAGCTGGTTGAGGAAGGCCAACATCGTAGCGTCCTCACTGGCCTCGTAGATACCTATGTACACGACTTGCTCGTATACGTGGATGTGTAGGTCGACGAATTCTTGAAGGGCGACGAATTCTCATGGAGGGAGAGAAAGACGTATCCAGAGTGTGCACGCGGTAGGCATAGAGGCACAACTAGCGAGTGTGTGTGTGTATGTGTGTGTGTGTGCGTTTGAGAGAGAAGCCAGTAGATAGATAAGTATCAAGATCAAGGTGTCACCCTACTCCTTCGGTGTCAGGAAGTGTGTGTGTGGGGGGGGGGGCAGTGACACTTAGATATAGGGAGAAGGGGTTTGTGCGACATATATCCATATTAAGGGATAGGTAGATAGCATGTGTGCGAGGCATACTTAAAGCATCACGGAGGTAAACAAGCGGTGTGCATGCAAGTGCCGAAAAAAAACTGAAGAGAGAAACAATGTCTACGCGCGTGCACGCGCGCGCGCGTGTGTGTGTGAGACAGAGAGTGAAATCTCAAAACAAAAGGTGCTCTGCTGGAATCCCATTGTACAATTCATTCACGTATCATTATATAGCGATCGTGGACGTGCATCGCTTGAACATAAATCCGTATCTATTTCGTATTGTGGCCAAAGATACAATATCAATTCAACGCTATAAAGATTGGACACTCACATATCACATTTTTTCTTCTAAATAATCCTTTGCAATTGTGCATGCCAAAGTTACAGTGATGTTTCTTCAAGCAACCAATGTAGCTATCATGTACATGCACCATTGTTAGTCTTGCATTCAAATTCATTAGTCTTGGATGATTTAAGGTTCTATTATGGAGTAATATATGTAATATTTATTTATGAAATCGATGGGTACGCAATTAATGAAATGGAGGCTATGTAATCATATGAGGTAACACTTTTAAGTAGCGGACTACAATATCCATTTCTTTTGTAGGACTACAATATCCATTCTTTTTGTGCGCCTCTACAATAACACATCAATGCATTATGTTTAAAGTAAATAACCAATGGCACTAAATTATCTATTTACATGAGAAATACATAGGTTGAGCATTTGATCCTTTTTTTGTGAACACGCCTCTACACACATACGACTGGTCGCGCCTGTGTGAACGTACAAGTTATCGGTGCATCACCCCAAGTTATTATCTTTTTTCTGGGGTGGACTTCACACCAGTTATGAACTGCTGACGTGTGCCCGTGTACACAGTCTGGCATGACCTTCCCGCTAGCACTGTCCAAAATTAGTTGAAACTCGATACGAACGATCCCGCGGGCGGCAAAATCCTGCCTCCTTCTAAAATTTCTGCCACCTAGTCTTTAGCATGCGTAATTCCCATTTTGTCCTTGGTGTACGGAGAACAACAGCTACAATAGGGCCCTCATTTACATAATAGGTCGAGTCTGCTTTGGTAACTTTCGGTTCCGCCCACCACACGGCACCCCCATTTCCTCTCCCCCTCCCGCAAAAATGACTAACTCCCCAGCACCAGAGCATCTTACATCACGTCATCTCTACTTCATTGTCCTTTCTACCCCTCCCCTCTCAAAACCATAGATTGCTCATCCACCGGTGTACCAGAGCCCATTCACTGCCAGCGGCGTCCACCTCGTCGGATCTGCTTCTACGGCCACATCTACCCCTCCCACCTCCCCTAGAAATAAGTAGACTACTCATCCACCACTGTACCACAACCCATCAGTGTCGGCCTTGTCCACGGTGCCGGATCTGCTTTGCCGGTACTCTCGTCAATCGCAGCGCATCTGCAGCATCTCCTTTGTACTACTCTGTCACGCCCAATATGCGACCCTATCCAAAAGGAACTCGAAGGTCCCACCAAGGATAGAACTGCATATTGAGACGCTTTTGCAAGGTGGATATCATTACATCAACATTACATAATAGATGGGGATACATACATAAGGCATACAATGCCACACATATACAACATCATCATACATAAGAGCATCATCCGGCTACGGATGAAACACAAACAGAAACTCAAACGACATCCACCCTGCTAGCCCAGGCTGCCGACCTGGAACCTATCCCCTGATCGAAGAAGAAGCAGAAGAAGAACTCCAATACAAGCAAACATCGCTCTCGCGTCAGGAGCATCGCAAAACCTGTACCTGCAACTGTTGTTGTAGTAATCTGTGAGCCACGAGGACTCAGCAATCCCATTACTATGGGTACCAAGACTAGCAAAGCTTAATAGGAAAGGAAGGGGTAAAGTGGTGAGGCTGCAGCAGCGACTAAGCATATATGGTGGCTAACATACGCAAATAAGAGCGAGAAGAGAGCAAGCAGAACGGTCGTCAACTAGTAATGATCAAGAAGTGATCCTGAACTCCTACTTACGTCAAACATAACCCAGAAACCGTGTTCACTTCCCGGACTCCGCCGAGAAGAGACCATCATGGCTACACACGCGGTTGATGTGTTTTAGTTCGGATCTGGTGTCAAGTTATCTACAACCGGACATTAACAAATTCACATCTGCCTATAACCGCAGGCACGGGTTTCGAAAGATTATACCCTGCAGGGGTGTCCCAACTTAGCCCATGACAAGCTCTCGCGATCAACGAAGGAATAGACCTTCTCCCAGGAAGACCCGATCAGACTCGGAATCCCGGTTTACAAGACATTTCGACAATGGTAAAACAAGACCAGCAAAGCCTCCCGCTGTGCCGACAAATCCCGATAGGAGCTGCACATATCTCGTTCTCAGGGCACACCGGATGAGCCAGACGTCGGGTTGGCATAGACCCTAGTTGCCCAGGGGGCGCCGGACATCGCTCAGTTTGGACCAACACTTAGACAAGCACTGGCCCGGGGGGGTAAAATAAAGATGACCCTCGGGATGCGCGACTCCCAAGGGAAAAAGGGCTAGGTGAGGCAAATGGTAAAACCAATGTTGGGCCTTGCTGGAGGAGTTTTATTCAAAGCGAACTGTCAAGGGGGTCTCATAAATCACCCGACCGCGTAAGGAACGTAAAATCCTGGAACATAACACCGGTATGACGGAAACTAGGGCGGCAAGAGTGGAACAAAACACTAGGCAAAAGGCCAAGTCTTCCACCCTTTACCAAGTATATAGATGCATTAATAATATAAGAGATATTGTGATATCCCAACCAAAATCCTGTCCACCATGGAGAATTCTTCAACTTCACCTACAACTAGCAATGCTATAAGAGGGGCTGAGCAAAAGCGGTAACATAGCCAAACAACGGTTTGCATAGGAAAGGTGTCAAAGGTTAGAGGTTCATGGCAATTTGGGATGGCTTGATAAACAGATAATAGGTAGCGCAGCATAGCAATAGAACGAAGCAACTAGCATAGCAATGATAGTAGTGAGATCCAGGGTAACGGTCATCTTGCCTGAAATCCTGCAAGGAAGAAGAACGAGTCCATGAAGAAGACGAACGGATGAAGCCGAACCAAGCGTAGATGAACGAGTCCTCACGATCGCAACGAAATAGGAACTATCGAGAAGAAGCACACAACATGGTAAACACACCACACGTGAACATGACATGATGCACAAACAAGCATGATGCATGACAAAGCTACATTAAGCTACTCATGGCAAGATATGATGCAAACAAGAGCAACACATCAAGGCAAGTTCAAATGAGGCCGGGAACAACATATAACAATTCTGGTAAGTCCTCATATGCATATTTTGAAATTGGTCCAGATCTGAATAAACCTTATGTTCAAGTTGTTAAACATCAAGTTAAGATGCACAAAGATGATCTACACGAGATTCTAGTCAAGTTACATATAAAGTTCATTTAGTTCGGAGCTACGGCCTAGAAGATATGAAGAAAACAAGTTAAACATGGCATTGATGCAAAATGCATTCAAACATCAAGCAAACACCTTAAAACATGGATGCAACATGATAATATGGAACTACATGCAAAATCAAGCAAGTTTCATATAGAGCGCACTCAAAACGGAGCAACGGTTCAACACATGCACACTATACAAGTTAAAGGACAAGCTGTCCAAAACAGTGAATAGGCATATTGCCAGCATCAAAATAACATGCTACAGCACCCAAACATCATAACAAAAGGCATGGGCATGATGTACAGGTAAAGAACAACAAAACATGAACACTGAGCTATATCTAGAAATCACGAGAACATGCTCAAACACACATGGTAAGATTGCAAGTTATAACAATTTCAGACTTTGCAGAAAATAACATCACGATGCAATGTTTAGAGCTATCAAACAACATGTTACAGGAACTTATCATGGCAAACAAAGGCATGGCATGAATCTACTAATTGCATAGATCAAAAGACCCTTACTGACCATAAGCCAAAAAGGATCAGAAAATATGATGGCACTCACGTAAACATGGCAAGTTATTAAACAGATTCAAACATGGCAGGAACATAATTATGAAGGCATGTAAATGAGCTTGTGCGACTCGCTACAGGTCAATACATGGCATGGAAAGGCAACCAGCAGTAAGAAGACATGTTTGTGAAGCTAAGGATGGCAAGGTCAAGGTCATAGGGTGCATGGATCACTAGCAAAACACATGGTAACAACTGAACTTAATGTAAACAGGCTGACAACAACATTTTCAAGCAACTTTGGAGCAAGGAAACAACAAGCTACAGCAACCTATAAATGCAACCAGGGGCATGGATGGATATAGGATGACATGTAGATCAAAACATGTTTATAGAACATATCCAGATTATGCATAGAATGATTAGTAGCAACATGTTTATATAGCATCATGAAATAACAGATTCAGCCTAGCAAAACAGCAACATCATGAACCCTACTTAACAAGCTCGATTCACTCACCACAAGTCATTGCATGACAAGATAAGCATAGCATCATCAAGAAGACATGTTTGTGTAACAAACCAAGTCAAGAACAAGTCCATAGCATGCAAGGATCAACTACAACAAGCTTGGCCAAATTGAATAACACGTAAACAATCTGCCAGGAAACATTTTGAAGCAAAAGTAGAGCACGAACATGACAGGCTAGACTACTCCATAATTGCAATCAGGACCATGGATGGATAGACAATAACCTATTGTTCAAAACACCCTTACTGAAGTATCTCAAAATATGCATGGATCTCTCTGTAGCATCAAGTTTACATGGCATCAAAATAACAGCAGAACAGGAACTAAAATCAGCAACATCACGATGCCTAGTTTGCATGCTTGTGCTAGTCACCACATTGATCACGCATATTACAGCAGGTCAAACATGAAATGGAGCTACGGATGCAGAGATACAGCAGGTCAAACATGGCATGAAAATTACTGAAACTTGGGACTTAGACGAAATTCCAGATCTAAAAACTGAGCGTAGAATAAATAAAAGACGCCTGGGTGGGGAATAGAGGGACTGCTCACCCTGGGCTTCGGCCCAAATCAAAGAAGAGGCCTGGCAGGGCTGCTGGGCCGGCGGGGAGGCTGCAGGCTGGGCCGCGGCTGGAGATGGGCCTGGGGGGCTGCGGGGCCCACGCAGGGGTCGTCCCCTTCCCGATCCCGCCTGGATCGGGGAGGCAGGAGGCGGCAGGCGGTGGCCGGCGTAGCGCGGCGGCGCGAGGCCGGGAGTGGCCGGGCGAG